>NC_087085.1:34249676-34569037 GCF_036172545.1 Culicoides brevitarsis | reverse complement strand
ATAAAAGTTTTTCACTTTATTTCTATAAACAGGATGTAATTTCAAATTTATTCGTTTGTGTTTCAAAGTTTATTTAAAATAATAAATAAAAAGGACTCCTTCTCCTTCTCTGTCGTTTGATCATAAATAGCGAACCACGAATGACGTTCATAAGGGACTTTTCTCTTTTGTCACAACTAAAAAGGGTACAAAGGACAATAAAATGCTCGAAAGTACTGATTTTTTTTTAAATTAAAGCCATAAAAAGTGATTTTTTTTACGACTTTTTATCAAATAACCTTGAAAAAGGATTCAAAAAACGGAAATTCTCAATAAATAAAGTTTTGGCAAAATAACTTAATTTCTGTTGAGATGGGTCTGTCTCTTGAAAATTTCGTTTCGGGTTTGTCTCTTATGACACAAATTCGCACACGGGGCACGCCGAAAAATCTACATAATGACATTGTAAGCTTTTTTCTCTCTCTTTCTCGTCCCGCGTAATCGTATCTAACAAAAAGCTTAAACAGGTATTTCGTGTTGACAATATATCTTAATTCATCGCATCGTGACATGACTATTAACTTTAAACAATATGACGAAAATTGGTGCGTTGCTACCTGCGATGGAGTCGAGATGGTTTCGTGTCGTGCGCGATGGTCGGCGACAACGAAAGAGAGTGAGAGGTGAAAATATTTGCATAAGGATTTATGAGTAAATTGTTTGTGCGTGTTAGTGACTGCTTTTTTACCTACGACAACAACAACAACAAGGACGACGATGGTGAAGGAACATGGCACGAGAGAGAGCCCCACTAATTGTTGAATGACACAAAAAGGACAAATGACAGCGGTTAGATAACAATATTTTAAACGTGTATGAATAATAAAAAGGAGCGTTTTTCACGTTAAATTGAGGAAATATGGAGCGGAATGTAAGTGAAAGGATGGATTACGATGACAATTCCTGCTTCTCTGAAGAGCGCTTCGAAGAAAAAGAGAATTTTTTGCGAAAAAGCGAAAGTTTCTCGGTAAAAGGGAAAATTCATGGAAAAATCGAGAGACGTGAACGTTGTTTGGAAATTGAAATGTCACAAAACTTTAAATATTTGAAAAATTTCTGCATGGTAGATATTTATAAAAAAAATCTCTATTAAAGAAAAAATTTATAAAAAAGTTAAAAATAAAAAAAATTAAATTAAAATAAATAATTATAAAATAAATTATTTAATTAATTTAATTACTTTTGAAATTTTTACAAATTATGAAGAAAAATCTTTAAAAAGTTATTGTTTTTTAAGACACAAAAATAAAAATGATTAAAAATACTTTTATTTTTTTTTAAAATTTAAAAAATTTTAATCGCGATAAATGTGAAAATATCGAAGAAATAAAGGAGTTATTAACGAAGTTAAAAAATTAAAAAAAAAATGTTTAAAATAAATAAATAAAAAAATTAAATTAATATTTTTTTCTTTTAAAAAAGAATTGAATATAGTTTAATAATTGATTTTTTTGAAAATTATTTAATTATTAATTAATTAAATAATTTTTAACAACATTAATGATTGTTGAAATTCAGTATAAATTTTAAGTCATCATTGAACTATATTTTTTTAAATTTTGAAAATATAGAAAAAATTGACAAAAATCGAAAATTGTTAAAAAATTAAATTTTTTTATAAGTATTTTAAGTTCTTAAATTCCTTGTCATTGTAAAATCATTAAAAACTCATAAAAAAATATAAAAATTCTGTGAGTCTCCAATTTAAAAAAAATCATGTTCGATTAAAAAAAATAAATCCCGAAAAAAAATAAAATTTAATGACGTCTCAAACGAACACACTGTCCAACACACATTTCAAAGTCATTTTATTTTTATCGCACTTAATTTCCTTTCCAACTAAATTTTCCTCATTCATTGGGTGTTAAAAAACTTTCACATTTCTTATTTTTTTTTTAACACGACCAACGCAAACCGTATTTCTGCTCTATCGCCCTCGCCGATAATTAAATCTGTACAATAAAACTTTTCGATTTTTTTTTTCTGTTGAAAATTGAAATAATAACAGACAGGATGCAACAACAGCAGCAGCAGCAACGATGGAGCGACGAGCAAAAAAAATATATAAACGAAAGTTGTTGTTTAAAAAGTTAGTTTTGTTTGTTCATCCGCACAAGATTGTTGTTCAGGAATTTGTGTTTTTTTTAAAACTTTTTTTTTTTTTTTTCTTCTCGTTTCCTTGCTTCTCTGACGTTGATGACAACGAGTACTGATATTTCCCCGCAAGTTGAAGGTATTTTTGTTGCTTGTTACTAAAGTGATGGCCACAACTATAAATGTTCCAATCACAAACAAAACGAAATTTTTTTTTTTCAACAATCAACAAGAGAAGAAAGGAAAAAGTTTCTTGTTTGCTTGTCACAAATATAATTGAATCATCAATAATGTGTATTTTGTTAACTTAACACACCATTCAGTTGAGTTGTTGTTGTTGTTGTCCGAACGAACGAGGAAAAGTAAGAGGATTAACGTGAAGAGCAAAATTTGAGACAGAGAAAAAAGTTAAAAATAGGAAGATAAATAAAAAGAGCATTAATGCCAATTTAATAGTTTTGTGGTTCATCCGGTTTCGTTTTTTTTTCGCCTTATAATTTTTATTGTTCGCGTGAGTCTGTCACTTGATTTGATTTAACGCTTTGTTAGGTACGCCTCCTCATCCTGCGAACCGATTCGACACATAAGAGGCTTATGACGTTTGTGTGTGCCCGTAATAATAATAGCGTAATAAATTGAAATTACATCACACATCAACAGTTTAATTAGTTTATTGAAGAAAGTGATGTTATTATTATTATTATTTGTATTGTACCTTGTAGCATTCTATACATAGACAACAAATCCTTGAATCAATTTAATTAACACACACAAGCACATAAGTGCCTCATAGACAGTTTGGAGCATATTCAAATCCAGGTAAACAGGTGAATTAATGTAGAGACATATAGGTTGTGGATAAAATCAAACAATATCTGGGGTGATTATGTTTGCGTTCGCATTGAAAATGGCTTTTTTTTCGTTCACATCAAAAGCAAAATGGGATTGTGCGAGAAACAAGCGTGCATTCAACCGTATTTATTTCTAATTTAAAATACAAACACCTTTTAATCATATTATTGGACGATTTCGTGCAATATTTAGGCAAATCCAATAATTTTACGAATTAAATGACGTGTCAATACGGATGGATTGGAAATTTGTTTGAGCTTGTTGCAATTGTTTAGAGATAGGTTTTGATCAGAAATGAACAAATATATTTATTTAAGAAATTTATTTTATTTTTAATTTAATTTTAATTTAATTTTAATATTATTGTAATTCAATTTTAATTTAATTTTAATTTAATTTTAATTTAATTTTAATTTAATTTTAATTTAATTTTAATTTAATTTTAATTTAATTTTAATTTAATTTTAATTTAATTTTAATTTAATTTTAATTTAATTTTAATTTAATTTTAATTTAATTTTAATTTAATTTTAATTTAATTTTAATTTAATTTTAATTTAATTTTAATTTAATTTTAATTTAATTTTAATTTAATTTTAATTTAATTTTAATTTAATTTTAATTTAATTTTAATTTAATTTTAATTTAATTTTAATTTAATTTTAATTTAATTTTTATAAAACTTTTTAAAAGTTTATTAAAATTTTATCGTAAAATAATTCAGAAGTTTTAAATTTTAGATAAAAATTTTTAAATAAATTTAAACTTTGTTTTTATAAACATTTTTTTTGAATTATTTTTTTAGCTAAAAATTAATTAAATGAAAAAATTTATTTAAATATCAAATCAAAATTTAATACTTGTTAGTCTACTTTGACACATCTTTTATATACAAAATTTATCAAATTTTAACAAAATATATTTCACCCTGAATTTGAACCTGATTATGAAAATACTCTCGTTACCACTCGACTGAAAAATCAACAATTTTCACCAAAAATAAATGACAACTATTGAAATAAAATTGATTGAAATGCGGATTAAAATCTAACAAAATAAACATATAATGCATATAATAACGTTATAAAATACAAAAATATATCACATTTCAAAATAAATTTGATACAATTTAGCTTTGATTTTCCATTTTAATAATCCTCTATTGATTTTTATTTGCGATGAGTGGTCATTGCAATGCATTTTGTGACACAAAAACACACAAAGAGAGAAACAGACAGGAAAAAAAGTAAAATCAGTTTTCCATGGAGTTGTATGTCTGCCATTTGATGTCACATAAATTGTAAGTTTTAATTGAATTTTGTAATTAAATTAATTTAAGTTTGAATTTTTGATTTAATTGGATTTTATTCTCCATTGCCACTGTATTTAAACTGCAATAGCAATCATTTAACGTGCATAAATTGGAAAAGAAGACGACAAAAGGATGGAAAAATTAAATAAAACTTGTCTGTAAACTATTATTATTATTAGCTCGCCTCCGTGTATTATAGGTTTTAGTATATTTATTATGAAGAGAAATTATTTAAATATTTAATATTTTTTGGCAGCCCAATTTTCGCAGTTAGATGGAATTATTCAATGTATGAACAAAATAATGCTTAGGCGGCAAACGAAATCAAATTTAAATTTAAATTGAACACGGAATAGTAGTGACAAAAAATTATATAACATTGATTAGATTTTATGTCCGTGGGAATGAAAATTTCATTAATAATATTTGTTTGATAAATAAATAATAAATTAAATATTTGACCAATAAAATATTATTTTATTATTATAAAAAATTAATAAATATTTTTTTTACATTTTTTTTTATTATTGATTAAATTATTGCGAAAAAATTAAATAAAAAATTTATACACAAAATTGATAATTTTTTTAATAATGGCAATGCTCATTAAGTGTATATAATAATTATGAATGCATGGATAAAATAATATAAAAAGAAAAATTTAATAAAAGGACATAAATTCCATTTTTAATTGAGATAAAAAATTCTGTCAACATTTTCTTTTGTTCAATAAACGTCATTAATTCCGAGTTTAATTGGACATATAAAAAATTTTCTGTCGATTAATTCTTGTTTCATTCGGTAATTATAATTATGATACATGGAAAATTTTTTATCATATGAATAAAAAATTACAAAAATCTGTATTGACTTTTTTTAAAAATATTTTATAAAAAAAATGAAAAAAAGAATGTTCGAATATTTTTTCTATTTTTAGTTCAACCTTGCAAAAATAATTTTTCTGAAACACAAAAAAAAATTATCGATAAACAACTCCTAATTTTATTTATACTTTGTCTCTTCCCCCATTTTTTTTATGGAATACTAACTTTCGAACGTTGCTATACGTTGCGTGGTAAATAAAAATAAAATTTATTTTGAATGTCAATATTTTATTATTATACCTGAACTAATTAATTAAAGCAAACAAAAGGGTTATCGTTGTTTATAGAGCCCATTTTTCTTCTCGTGTGCCAACATAATATAATGTTCAATATTATACCGCACGTCATAAAATGTGTATTTATAGATACTGGTTTAGACAGATATTTTTTTTTTTTTGCGTTGATGAAAACTTTTATTTTGATGGATTTCATCAAAAGTTTTTAACAAAAAGTTAAAATATTTTATTACAAAAAATTTTTCGAATGCAAAATAATATTTTGTAAATTCATGAAATGCATGAGAAACTATTTATGGTTGCAATGAAAAAATTCCAAGAATTTTAGATTATTATTTACAACTATTTTCCGATACCATAGTGTGATAAAAGGAGTAATATTATGGTTAGTCGATATCGTAACACTCCTACATTCGTATTATCGTCGTCTGCGTTGTCGGTTGTGTAAACCTCATATAAAACATAAAAAAACTGTTTTATTATTATTATTATAACCGTTGCTATTCGCCTCCTTTTTACAACATTGTCTAGCAAGCCAGTCGCGGTGGTTGTGTAACAAAACAAAGAAGGTACATAATCGTTATTGTTATCTTTTTTTTTTGTTTTTTTTATATTTATTTTTTCTTGTACACATATTCCATCTTTTTTTTTCGCGATATCTTTCGAACATGTGTAATAATAAGTAGATGTTTGCACGATTCCTGACTGCATGACTGACAATACGCGAATTATTGTCGAGGTCACAACACACGAAACAAGCAGAAAAAAAGTAAACAAATAGTGTATGTATTTATAACATTATTCTTGTTATTTTTATTATTATTTTTTTTTTTGCCACAAAAGGAATGTGTACTCACCATTATAAAAGAACATAAAAGTTACTAAAACGATGTAATAATATTGTATCTTTAACATTATTGTTGATGTTGCTTTTATGATCCTGTAATGAAAAAAAAGAGGATAAGATATAGTAAAGTTGTGTAAGAGCAAAAGAAAAAAAAATGCTTAACATTTATTACAAGGAAGAATAAATTTTGTGCTGGAAAATTGTTGTTTATTACATGGCATAAATATAGTTTTGTGGATAAAATGTAACGAATGTGAATACTATCATGTACTTTTGAATACACTTAAATTTCTCTTTTTGGAATTCTGGTGAAGAATTCATAATCCATTTATATTTAACACATGTAAGCTTGTTATTTCAGATAATTTTTCGAAGAAATATGACTTAATGCTTTAAATTTTCAGATTTTAGAGAATTTAAGGCGACGCTTTTAATTAATTTTCTGTTCAATTTTATTTGGTAAATTTGTTTTGCATTCCAAACCACAATTTTTAATAATTTTTGAGAGTTTTTGTTGAAAATTCAATAAAATTTAAAAAATCAGAAAATAAAGACATCCATAAAAAAGGCGTTGCCTTAAATTTTTATTCTTAACATATGATTAAATTCTTTTGTTTTTTTTTTTGTAAAAATTGTCAAAATTATGTCCAATAAAGCTTTAACAAATTAAATTTTATTTAAATAAAATTTTGATTTATAATTTTGAATTTTAATTTTTTATTTAAATTATAATTGTTTTAAAAAGAGTCAACGCCTTATATTTAATTTTTTTTTATTTCTTTATTTTTTTTATTAGTTTTAGTTTTAGTTAGTTTTTTTCTTTATATTTTTTATTAGTTTTAGAACCAAAAAGAAAAAATGTAAGTATCATCAAATTTAGTAATTTATCAAATTTTTCATTAAATTTAAATTAATTTTGATGAAAATATAATTCTTCAATCAATTCTCATGAGATATAAAAAAAGTCAACGCCTTAAATATAATTTTTATCTGGAAAAATCCCAGCTAATACATAATAAAACGAGCAAACGTTATAAAATCTAAAGTACTTTCGAAACCAATCTTCGTTCTCATCCATATCCCATAAAATTCATTATTTATTCGATTCCCCATCAATCAATATTTTTGTAATCTTGTTCCTATCCCAAAAATATCGTATCTAAATTTTGTAACTGAGACGACGACGACGAACGAGATGAGAGTGTTATTCATTCATATCTGTCTCGCACATCTCCATCGTTGCTAACTTGATCAAAAATATAATTTTTTAGCTGTGCCATGCCACGAGGGACATGAAAATCTCCTTTTTCTCCGTTCTTTATCCGGAACTTTTCGTACATGGATTCGCAGTAATGCTATTACCGCTATGTAGATATCGTGCAATGGCATCCGTGAATTTATTGTGACGCAAACAATCGTGCGTTGCATCAACGTCCTTGTCTAACCATTCGTCTGTCAGTCAGCTCATTCACGTATCATGGCGAATTGCATGACATGGCGATGATTGAGAAAGATTTATTTTTGTGCGGAGCAAGTGAGAATTAACTGGGAATTTGTGTTTCGTATGCGAAGTTGGCATGGAGATAAAAGTAAAATTGTGTAATTGTTTAGCAGTGGGGAATCCGCTTTAGAAAAAGTATTTTCTCATTGGAATTTGTCACAGCGGGTTTTATTTGACAGTGATGAGGACGTGAGGGAAGATTAATTAATAGGTCGTAAATGAAAAAAGAGGCTTAGTTACGCAATATTGCATCGTTACAACCACAAACGTAACGTAAAAATCAATAATTATTAGGATTAATCCAATCAAATGCCAGAAAGCATGACCTACTTACATCGGAATATCTTAAAAATTTGCTAAATGCCGTCACACACCACCATCTAATCCTCCATAATCTCCCTTTTTTCTCGTTTCAAATTAAACGGAACACACACACAGGAGGCAAGCAGTGCAAGCAAGCAAGCAACACCATCGCATCGCATCGGCAGGATCATGTAAGATTTCTCTTCTCTAATTTATATCGATTATAAATGCTATTTCAACAGACATTCCCATCTGTAAATTCTTTCCGTTTATTTTTTCCTCTTCCTCGTTCGTGCCGACGTACTTTTTCCTCCTTTTTTTCCTCCATGTACTTTATTTTTTTTTTTTTTTTAATATTCACACACATAAAAATCTTCGCACTTTTTCTACACCATTTGGTGCCAGCTAGCATAACATCCGCCCGAGCAGCTTATTGAACTACATTAGAGACTTGTACGTTATAATACAAATTGAACATCTGATGCATTGGCACTTATTATCACGACTGAACATATATATTTTTCTAATGTGTCCCTCGTCTTTTCATACTTTTCTTGTTATCATTTGCCCCCGTTTTCCATTTTTTTTCAAAATTACGTAGAACTTCCCATTTAATGAAACTGCTATAGACCGAAAATGTGCATTGGGATGATATTCTAAAATGTTAATAGGGTAAAAATTGTCATCTGGGAAGAAATTTTCAAATGTGTTTTAGGTCAATTTTTTGAAATACGCATTGGGGCAAAGTTTTCAAATGTGCATTAGGTAAAAAAAAAAATTTGAATGTGCATTAGGTCAAAATTGGGGTAATTGTTGGAATTTGTAATTGGAAAAATTAACCCAATGCACAATTAACTTAATTTTTGACCCAATGTACATTAAAAAAATTTCCCCCAATGCGTATTTTAAAAATTTGACCTAAGACACATTTAAAAATTTCTTCCCAGATGACATTTGGAAATTTTTACCCCAGTTAACATATAAAACTTTCGTCCCATTGCACATTTTCGGCTTTCTGAAATTGACTCAAACCTTTGAATTCGTTATATAGCGATATTTTTTTTCGCTTTATGGAAATTCGTTAAATTGGAAACTCTACGTACTTGCAAAATAGTTTTTCTCAGAATCGTTTAGGTGAGAAAATTTCTCGTAACTATTCATCGAGAGGGGTTGAAATCCAATAAATTTACAACACACAATTTTTTTTTGCTCGTTCATTTATTCAAAGCTTTGAATCTTTTATGTCCACACACTCACTTCTTTTGTCTTCAGCATGTTTTTTTCGTTGGGGAGGAAATTTTTGTGTATCAGAACAAAAGGTAAATGAATGGCAAATGAGTTTTGTCTGCGGTCGAATTTGTTGCCGCTGCGAAATGAAATGGAAATTGTTTTCCCTTTTAATTTAACGTAAATTTCGCTCCGACAAAAGAGCGAACATTTTATGGGCTTCTAATTAAGTTCATTGAGGTCTCTTCAGAACGTAATGGCATAGAAAATTGCCGAGTTATTGATATTGTTCGCAATTATTTAGGGAGAAAAGTGCTCTTGAAAATTCATTCATTCTCGATAACGCAGAAAAAACCCCAAAAACGATAAATTTTTCAAGCACAAAAAAAAAATAAAAACAGAATAATAAATATTAAAAAGGTTTCGAATGTTTTTCTTCTCTTTTGCACATTCCAATGAACTCGATTTCACCCAAAACAACGAAAAAATCGCTTTTAACGAGATTTCTGCGTTGAAGCGTTCCATCTGATTGCAAACAGCAATATTTCCGTTCAATCAATTTAAATCAAGTTCAAATGCGCAATTTATAATCCTGTGTCTTCTTTTTCGACGAGGGTGCGTTGTTTGCTTAGGCATCGACGAAAAAAAAATGTCTGCAAAAGGAGTGAGATCCGTCGCATCAAAAAAAAAAGTAGAAGAAGGTCGAGACAACAACAAGAACAGCAACGAAAAAGACGACGTCAAATCGTTCAATCAATAAATGTCACCAATATTTTCTCCATTAACTTCCGTGATAGATCGCAACAAATTTTTCAATTCCGCATTGTGTCGCTCACTCGCTTTTATTGGATATGTCAATTTCTTCACAAATCTCTTGTGTGTGTAACTCGAGTGTCTTTATGTGTCGTGAAAGTGTTTTTACGTAAAAAAATGTTTTTACAGCGAGGAAAAAAAGTGAAAGAGAAAACAAAGCAAAGTGTAAATATGAAATCTCTTGATCTAGAAGAGATCACGATGGTGACAATAATATTCCATAAAAAAGTGTTAGTATTTCGTAAGAGGAAAAAAGGGGTGAATTTAAGATTTTTAGATGCTAAAAAATATTTTATCGGAACTTTAATTTAAAAAATTATTAATTTTATTTTTTTCTTATTTCTTTTAAATTTTTCAATTAATTTCTAATTTTTATTTAAATATTATTTAATTATTTTTTGTTTCGACTGTTTCGTGTTTTAAATTTTCTTTAAAATTAAAAAAAAATTATATTTTGAGAAAAATGGGATTTTTGCTCATTTAAAAAATTAAAAATGATTTTTTAATTTTGCCGACGTTTCGAGTAAATTGGATTACTCATCATCAGGGTTTGTTTAAATATTTAAAAAATGATATTTAAGACAAAAATTTTAAAATATTTTTACGGTTTTAGATGAAAATTATTATTTTTTTGTCTAAAACCGTAAAAATATTTTAAAATTTTTGTCTTAAATATCATTTTTTAAATATTTAAACAAACCCTGATGATGAGTAATCCAATTTACTCGAAACGTCGGCAAAATTAAAAAATCATTTTTAATTTTTTAAATGACCAAAAATCCCATTTTTCTCAAAATAAAATTAAAAAAAGGGTCGTTAAACTACAAAAAACATAAAAAAAATTGACTTTTTTTGTTGTAAATTTTTGAGTAAATATAAATTGATTTTTGGCCGAATAAAAGAAAAAAAAATAATTTGTAGTTTATTTGAATTAAATTTTGTAACAATTATTAGTTTGACTAAAATTTAATATCAATCAACTAAAAATTTGGAATATTAAAATTACTGAAAATTATATATTTTTTTTTTTTTTTTTTGAAAAAATGGTCGAAACGTGAAAACCTCTTTAATTTTTAAATTTCTTACATTTATTTTATTAATAAAAAAATAAACTTAAAAATTAATAAATAAATTAATAAAAATAAATAAATTAATTTAAATTAAAGCTGCTCAAAATTAAAACTTAAATTTAATAACTTTAATTATTTCAATCTGAAATTTAAAAAAATCTCATAAAGGAAAATTAAAGCAAATTCAGTAAATTAAAGTTCATTAAAGCATCATAAAAATCCCCCCTCTTCCATTTACAAGGCAAAACGAGGCAAAAAAAACAAAAGAAACGAGAAAATTATTGTGAATTCATCTGTGAGAAATGTAAGCAACGCGTGTTGAAGCCACTTTACTGCAATGATTTCCTTATCCCATATACATCATCGTCGTATTTTATTATTATTCAATATTCATTGTCTTTCTTCGAGAGAATTGTGTGCGATTCGATAACGAATTGTTCACGTCATGAAAGAGCTTCAAGTGCGATTTACTGAGCAAATATTTGGAACAAAAAGAAAAATATTTGAGATTAAATGTTGCACGTTGAATCATGTCCATAAAAGGGGGGAGGAGCACGAATCACAAGTGCTGTGTGCAATTTATGAAGAAACGGTAATGTAACTTTTCCTTCACCGAGAGAAAAGCATAAAAATAGAAAACAATAAAAAAAAGTATATTTGCCCTAAAAATCAACCCCATTCATTTAAGTACGTTTTTTTTTGTTGCCGACCAAAAAGCTAACTCACCAAATGCTATTATATGCAAATGTTAGATCCGTACACAGAACGGATCCATAAATTTGTGCCTCATTTTTATTTTTTTCTATTTTTTTGGGGTTTCGATACGATTTCTAGATATAAAAGAGAGGAAAACTTATGCTGCCATTTTTTTCATATGCATTCTTCGTTGTTAATCCAAATAACTTGAGCCAAGTCATAGACAGCAGCCACATGAATGTCGTTCGTTATTCCATTTTATTCATTTAAGACGCACAGATTTGAGGAGAGGCAAGAAGCGGCAAGAGGAGACGAAGGCATTCATTTATTTTATCCATTTTTTATGTCTTTGATTTTTTTTCTCCTTTTGCCTTCATCATATTTTTTTTTCTATGCACACAACAGAGAAAAAAATTGGAAGAGGTCCAATAATGAACACAAAAAAAACTAAATATTTTTTCTCCGAGATTTCTTTCCTTCGCAATTTGTGTCGATTCAACGATGCACTTTGTCTTTTTCGATATTAATCATGCGAGATGACAACCAATAAAGTGCCTTGTTTATGTGTCCTGTACTCTCGTTCTGTGTCGGAGTGAAGGACAATCATAATGGCGTAAGTCTTTAATTAGGTTATTCTGTGAAGGTCAGCAGATACAAGTTTTTTGTTTGCAAGTACGGACGTGCGTTCGTGACGTGGAATATAAATTTGATGACATTTTCTGAATAAAAAGTGGATTAATATCAGAAAATTTGAATTAGGAGAAGCATTTTGGATATCTGAGGGTAAATTTTGAGAAAATTTGTGATTTTTATTAAAAAAAGAAAAAAAAATTAATTAAAATAAAATTTATAAATAATTAAAAATAAAAAAATACTAAAATGTATGAAAAGAAAATTAGATAAAACCTATAAAATTTAAATTTTTCATAATTTGAAATTAAAACATTTGAAAAAAAAATTAAAAAACAATGAAAAAAACTCGCACATAAAAATATTTTTAAAAAATTAAAGAAACTCGATTTAAAAATAAAAAATTTGACAAAATAAATTTTAAATTTCTTGAAAATAAATCGAAATTTATAGACATTTTAATTTAAGATTAATTTTGTGTTAATTTTTTTTTATTAAGAAAAAATAAATTTCTTAAAAATGTTTTATAAAAAAATTAAAATAAAAATATTTCAAATATTTTTAAATAAAAAATTAAAAAAAAAATTAAAAAATAAATTAAAATTAAAAATGATTAAAAAATCGAATCCTTGACAAAAAAAAATTAATTATTACAATATCTCAAAAATTACCAAATATTAAAAAAAAATAAATGCATAGAAAATTTTTTAAACGACATTATTAAAAATAGCTTAACACAAAAATAATCCAAAATTAGAGCTTTCGTCTAGTACATAAATCGCCCTGTACCTCCTCGACAAGCAATAAAAGGAGATTTGTGTGAAAAAGTGTGACACTGCATAATAGACATATTTGTCATGTTTTCACACAGACACACACAACAAGTTTTCTAAGCACATTTTGCAGCACTTTTTTTTTTGAGAACTTGTTCTGCGTCACACTTCTCCGTAGTTATTTGTGTGAGTGAATGACTGAACTGTTGTGACTGCCTCAAACATACTGCATTGTTATTATTATTATAAAGTACATGATATTTATCATTACACATTTCCATATCTCTTTTCTTGAATATATATTTTTGCGAAAAATGACACAAGCACACACAGAGTACGACGACATGACACGGTAACCATGACACAGTTTGTTTGCGGCAATCAAGAACAGACATTTTTGTCGTTCAGTCGTTGTTGCTGCTATATCATAATAATATGATATGAATTTAAAATCCACCTCGTCGACTTGTTTTTTTCTTCTGCATGCAGTGTAATTGCGAGCGGTATTAACTTGGCTTTAGTTGTTCTCGTTCCAACCTCAATGAAGACCGATTTTCATGATAAATGGTCAAGGTATGACACACAAAAAAACACGAAGGAAAATGTAAAATATAATGAAGAAAGACAGTTTTGGTTTTAAATTACTATGCATAAATAATGGATGATGTCTTCCTTTTCGTTTCGTTTTCATTTTTTCTCTCGGTTTGTTTGACTGCGACACGACAATAAAACGTCAATACTAAAAAAGGGAACGAAACGAAGGGATTTTGATAGATAAATTGGGACAATTTTTCTTCCCTTTTTCCCAAAAAAAAAAAAAGTAAAAAAAAACTTTTTCAAATAAGTTCAAACTTAGATTTACTTGCGTAGAAGTAGTGCCAATGCCAACAAACACCAGAAACATAAACAAATTGGTGCAACTTTTTTCTTGTTCTCTTCGGTCGTTTTTTCTCCTCTCTCTGATACCGAAGGATTTAGGGATCGAAAGTTGGTTTTGGCACACACAAAAAAGCAAGTTGAGAACGGAAGGAAAAAGTTGATCGTAAAAGATAAGCAAATATATTTTATTGCTCATGGGAAGTGTGTCAAAAATCTCCCAAACTGATAGAGTTTATAAAGGATTAGAAAATTTTAGAAAAAGTTTTTTTTTGTGTTATTGAAGTTTTCGAAAGTGAAAAATTACCGAGAATAAAGACAAAATATCTTTTTACGGATTTATATTTATACTTCGATCAATGTTGACATCATCGTAAAAGTTGAGTGACAGGAAAAAGGTCAGTTGGGAACATGTAGGTAGTTTTTATTGACATATCATCCGATTTTGGAAGTTTTTCGGTACTTTAATTAATGTTCTTGTGTGTGAAAAGATTTTAAAGTGAGATAAAAATTAGGTTGCAGAAGAGATTTCTTCATTTTAGGTTATAAAAAAGGATTTTAAGGCGTTGCCTTTTTTATTTTTAACTTTTTTCTTTAAGTTTTTTTTTACTTTTTCAAACTTTTCATTAAAGTCCCGCAATTTAAGATTATTTTAATATTTATAAGTAATTCGTTAAAAATTGTTTTAAATGAATGAGTCCAATAAGAATTTAGATATAAGGCGTTGCTTTTGCCTGAGTTTCGGCTTAAGATGTTTTCATCGAATTTTTAACTTTTCGTTAAATTTTAACATCCTTTATGTTAAAACAATATTTGAATAGAAATAATTCGGAAGAAATTTTTCTAAGTTACATAAATTTTATGAGACTTTTAATGTAAGGCGTTGACTTTTTTTTATTTTCAAGTTCTTTCTTAAGATTTTTTGACAGCTTTTATTCAAATTTTTCACTATTCGACATCCTCAGATTAAATAGAAATAAATAATACCTAATAATTTTTCAAGATGTATGGAGTTAATGAGATTTATAATTTAAGGCGTTGCCTTTTTTACTCTTGAACTTTCTTTAACAACTTTTGGGCTTTAATTAAAGAAAATTTGTTAAAATTAAGCAACTTAAATTATTTCAAGATAATTTATAAGTAAAAAAAGTTTTTAAAGATAATATTTTCAATTCAAGGCGTTGCCTTAAAAATTTCAAATTAAAAAACTAATAAATTTTTCATTACGAATAACTTCAATATTAAAATTAGAACTCATCAAGAGCTAAAAAAAAAGTCATATTATATCCAAATTCAAATCAAAAAATATTGTCACTGTCCATTTTTTTCCAACAGACAAAAAAATCCATCTCTGACAATAAAATACAAATTCTGCAGCAGACAAACGAGCCATTCCCAATAAATCAACATCACCTAGCAATCGTTTATAAAGCTAAGCCCATGCTGCTAAACAACGTGATACATCTCAATTTTTTTCTGTTACAAATGTGACATGACTTGAATTATCTCTACAATACTGTCAATACATATGCACTGCAGACAACAAATGACACAAAATTTATTGGAATGTATCAAAATATTTATATGTCTCTATTTTATATTTCATAATATCAAATTCATTGCATGACATATTTTGATTTTTATTCTTTTCTCCTTCTTTCTTCTCCATTTTTTTTATTGCAGAAAAAAAAATTTAACATTTTTTTTTGTCATATGAGAATCGGAAGGCAAAACGGATTAAATCACTTTTGCAGCAAAAATTATTCCCCACATGACCCGTGACTCCATAAATTTCGCCTGTTACATGGAGCATGTCCATCCAGACGCTCTCATGGTACATAATCAGGTTAAAAATAAATTATCTCGTGTGCATTTTCCGAGAATATTTTCAGTGTGCATGCACGAGATATATAAAAGTAATAACATGCAAAAGTTTTCTCATCTAATGTCTCGTTTGTCTCTCGTTTCAAACAACAACACTCGCTCTTTATCATTGAAGCTCATTAAAATCCATTTTGTACAAATGGAGAACATGATGCAACAACATGCCTTAGAGAGATAAAATCAAGTCACTGTGTTATGTTGGTGCTGCCTCGTCGCAAATCTCCTCTCCATGCAAAAAGCAAATAAAATAAGCGGCAGCTGCAATGAACACCAGTGCCAGTAATTTAGCGTATTATTAGTAAAAGCATCTGAATTCACTTAGCATATCACGAGAAAAACACGACGACGACGACGACGAAGTACGCCGTAACTTGCGACAAGGAAAATGTGGGTATTTTATAAGAACATCATTAGCTTTTTCGGTTTGATATTTGTGCCCGCGCGCAGAATGCAAACGAACGAGCCAACATGCCATCGCACAAAAAGAGGAAAATCATGGTCATGTAAATTGGTTTATCTTTCTGATGCGATGCTGCCAGTCGATGCACGTAACAGAGTAACAGGAAATGCTTAAACGACCGACAGGCAGAATATTTCACGGTTTTTAAAATGTGTCAGCTTTCTCCCTCGATGCTCGACTCCTATTGTGTACGTTCGCATCAGCGGGTGGTTGGCACATTTTGCTAAGGGCTGTTTTTTCGACGTACACACGAAACTCACGAGAAACGAGGTGAAACTAGACAAATTTGGTGAAAGTATAAAGGGATTATATAATTTTTCGAACGTGATGTGTATACTTTTTCCCACGGGTTATGTGACATGACCGAAAATAAAGACAAATCGATGGGTTTTCGTGCGCACCGGGGAATTTTTATGATTCAAAATTCATACAAAAATTCCTCATAATGTCCTTTTAAATTCATTTATTTTTACTCGTTTTGGACATTTTTATTCATTTTCTTGTGATGTCTCGTCGTTTCACAAGATGTGCTCTCAAGACGACTTTTTTTTATTGTATTTTTCTCAGAATCTCAGACGAGTGGAAAAATAATAAAAGAAAAGAAATGAAAAAGAGAAAAATGTGCAATTGATATTTGCAGTTAAAACAAGGCGTTTAAACATTTGTTATACGTGAAGGCTTGTCTTGTCACAAAAGGTACGAGATGAGAGAGAAAAACAAGAGCAGAGGAAGAATGAAAAGAGAAAACTGAAGTGAATCAATATTCAAAATAAAAATATAATCGAATAGTTGTTGATTTGTGGATCGTTCATAGGAGCTTTTTATTAAAAATCAACGAGGTGCCTTCTATAAAGTGTGAAAATTTAACATTTTTCATAGAAAAAAAAAATTAAAAATAAATAAAGTCAAAATTTTAACCAAAAATTACTATTGAGGTAAGTTTTTCATGAATTTTTAATTGATATTAAGTAATTTTAAACAAATTTCAGATATGTTCAGGCATGTATAACAAAAAAAAAAAACAAACAATAGACCCAGAGCTGCAAAAGTTATTAAGTCAAAAACTTATGACTTAAAGACTCAAACTTAAGTTTTAATCAAAATACAGTTCAGTTTTTTCAAGAAATATCGAGTCCTCAAAATTCCCGAACTGATTAAATATGAGCGAACCATGACTATTTTCAAAATGATCAAAGGCATGACAAAAACGAACTTGACTATACCCCTAATTAGTGAACGACACAGCCATAACACCCGACGTAGATCAAGACTACAAATCCCGCTATCCAGGACGAACTACTCGCGGAATAGCATCTTTTACGAGGGTTTGAACTTCTACAACCAACTCCCTGTGAATGTCCGTCGAACTGATAACGTTGTGTACTTCAAAACTGAACTGAAAAAAATCTTGACCAACGTATATTGATTTGTCCCTTAATTTAAGATAGCTTTAAGTTTTAGAATTAGTCAGAACTCTGAATTGTTATCCTAATTAATGTTCTCTACTACCGAAAACAGCAAATGCTGAAGTGGTAGTTTTAAGAAGAAGAAAAGAATAAATAATAATAATAATAATACAGTGAAAATTCTATCATAGGGCAACTCTGAGTTAGGGCATATTCTCTAATAGGGCACTTCGATTTTCTATGGAATTTCAATCAAAATCTCAAATTTTGGGTTTATTTTAACTACTTTTAATAGAAAAGAGTTTCAATTTGTCTAAAATATGATAATTAAGGATGAAAAACTCAAAAAAGTTAAAAATTTAAAAAAATTGAAAGAAATTCATCATTTTGAATTTTCTCAATAAATTTCCATATTTTTGAATAATTTAATTAATAAGTTAATTAATTAAGTTAAGTTAGAATTAAGTTATTTAAGTTAAAAGTCAAATATTTTTTTGATCTTCATCACATTTTCAACAAAAAAAAATAAAAATTCTTAAATTTTCAAAAAATTCTAATTAAGTCAAATTTGGATAAAAATAAAAAAATATTGACTTTTGATTTACTTTTTTTTTTCTTAAACTTAAGCTTAAGTCTTTTTTTTTAATTTTTGATTAAAAAATAAAGTAATAAGTCATAAGTTTTTGGTTCAAAACAAAATTTTAAGAAATTCGATAAAATTTTAAAGAATTTCAAAAATATTTGAGAGTTTATAAAAATTTTCTTTAAATATCTTCGGAAATTTCTGCGAGACGTGAAAAACGCACATCGTCCTGTATACTAAAAGACGACGATTTCAATATTCAAATTGAAATTCAATTGCACTTATTTCTCATATGTGAGTATGTGTAAAAAATACTCAGTATTGCAATGATTCTAGATACGAACAAACACTTCGTTGTGTCTCTTTTGTGCTCCCGCTATGTGCATCTTTCTGTGTCTGTGTGTGTGCAAATTGATATAATAGTAATGGGGTTATATGCAAAATAGGTAAAATTGCAGAAATTTATTTTCTAACGACACACAGACTCTCACAATTGAAATTGTTTTTGACGTTTAGTGCAGAGTGCTGCTTGCCGCAGAACGATGCAGACAGAGAAAAAATTGCAATCAGAGATGGAGAAAAAAACACAGAAAATGGCTTAAACAGAGAAAAAAAATGTAAATGGATGCACTTTTGATTGAGTAAACGAGGGCGACGAATAAATGCCGTAATGATGATGATGCAAAAGGTGCAGCTCGATAAACAAGACGAAGAGAAAATTTAATTTTTACCAAGTAAAGTTCAGATATTTCGAAGCGAGAGAGAGAAAGAAAACTATCACAAACATCTGATCTGAATATAAAACACTTGAAACATTTATTTACCGCACATGCTTCATGCACACACATGAAAATCTTATAAACTTTATCTCGCATGAAAGCTCTTCTTCTTCTGCTGCCTTTTCTCATTTGTTGTTATGTCGGTCTTGAATATTTATTTATTTCTCATCATTAAATTCGAGTTGTCCCAAATTATTTTGAAATTTTGTGTCTCTTTCTTCTCCGCATTTTCTCGTTCTGCAAAACTTTTTAAACCGAAAAAAGTTAAATAAAACATTAAATAAAGAGAGAATAAAATTGCGAGACGTAAAGAAAAACTTTTCCTACGGATTTTTTTTTTGTTCTGCTTCGGGCATGTGACATCATGAATAATCACTTCGTTCAACGACACACTCTGCGATAATTATCATTAAATTAAAGAGGAACACTCCAAAGCATTTTTTCAGTCATAAAATATTTTTCTGTGTATTTTAGTCTGGTTGCATTTTTTTTTGTAACGTGAAAATCACATTAGTAGAAAACATCCCTCGAGTATGCCTCTCCAACGTAGACTCAGCTATTCATATAATAATCACGAAAAAAAGGTAAAAAAAAATTAATTAAGCAAGTTCGTGTGTGTGAATGTGTAGGTACATAAAATAATAACGGCGGCGGATGGTTGTGAAGTGAAATGAATGACAGGTAACTTTAAAAATCCTGCCGGATAAAACGTGATGTAATTCCGTCAAGTAGCGTGAAGTGTATTACGAAATGCGGAGGGAGAAAATGTATTAACACGGAATTGTTGGTTGTGGTACGAGTGTTAGTTGTGGCTGTTCGCTCAAATAATTTTTCGAAGTATTTTTGAAATGGAGTTCTTATGTCGAGAGAGACGAGTGAGGAAATTTCCTTTTGGATTTTTTTCACCGCTTTTTTTGTAAAGGCTTTTATCAGGATAAAAATTTACAAGAAGTTTATTTTTTATGCCAATTAGCATGTGCGGAAGTGCTTCAGCGGAACATGAAAATCTCAAGATTTTATTTATTTTTATTTATTTATTTATTTTATTTTATTTTTTTTTTTTTTTGTAAAAAAAATGTTAAAATTAGTATTTTTTTTTTTTATATAAAAAAATGTTTTTTTTTTATAATTTTGGAAGATTTCTCGTAATTGAAGAGAAATTTAAATATTTTTTTTTTTATCAAAATTTACTTTTTATTTTAATTAAAATTAATTTAAAATCAATTAATTTAAATAATATTAATTAAAATTTTTATTATTTTTTTAAATTTAATTTTAATATAAATTTTTAATTTTTTTGATTTTCTGTTTTTTTGATTCTTGATTTTCTGTTTTTTCTGTTAATTTTATTAAAATTATTAAATTTTTATTTAACTAAATTTAATTTTTAAATTAATTTAATTAAATTTTTATTTTAATTGTTTAAAATTTGATAGAAATAATTTTTTTATATTCTAATCTCAAAGGAATTTTATCTATAAAAATTGCAAAAATTTTATATTATCAAATTTTTAACGAAAAATGCATATTTTCTATAAAATTTGTAACAATTTAATTTTTTTCTCCACAAAATAAGCAAATTCATACACTTTTTTGCTTAGCAACAAATCAAACCACATTCCACAGTAGCACAGAAAATGTTTACATCTTAATGACAATTAGGGAAAATTATTTTCAAACATAAAAAGTTTGTCTGCAATCGGTCTGCCTCGCTCTGCTCATTCATTTATCCGATACCTTTTGATACCGATATTCGGTATGCGGTGCGAAGTCAACGAAGAGAAAGAGACATCCGTAATGGCAATAAAACTTTCATCAACATCATTAAATGTTATATTAATTTACTTCGAATTTCTGTCGTTTTTCCATTTTTTTTTTCGTCTTTCCTTTTTTTTCGGTACGAACGACGACGACAAAGACACAAATTTAACGAGTACACCGCAGAGGACAATGAAATTGACAGATCATTATCTTTTTCATTAATTTTTAATTTGTATTACACGAGTAAATATTTTGGTTACGTCGTCGTCGTCGTGTCGAAAAATGATGTCATCGTCCTAAAAGATATTTATCGCATTTTACAAAATAAATTAACGAACCGCGTGGCGACTTTTTTTTCCTCTCTATGCCTGTTAAAAAGAGCCAAAATATTTTATTTTGTGTCTATTGGCGACGCAGGCAAATTGATAAAGATCCGACATTTTTCATATTTTTCACGTAAATAGAAAGGAGGAACTTGTCCCGTTCGAAAAAAAAATAACGATGGCGATAAAAAAAAGGTAATTTTAACACAAAACGCACAACAAAAGAGGTGAGTTATTAAAATTTTATTAATGAAAAGTGGGACCGATATTTATCGAATAATGAGATATTTTTTTGTTTTAATGATGGTCGTTATTAATTATTCCATTTAAAAATTTTTTCCTCGCAGTTTAATTCTCTTTCAAGGAGTTGTAACTCAATTATTTTTGTAGCAATTAATTTCTCTTTAGGTAACATACTTTTTGTTAATAATGGAATATTAATAATGAAAAGGCAGTAAAATTATGAACAATTATCTGAAAATAATTATTTTTAAAACAAAAAAAAATTATTAAAAAAAATTTTGAAAAAATAAAATTAATTTTTTAATAATTAGGTATTTAAGAAATTAAAAAAAATCATTAAATAATATAATATTTAAAAAAAGAAAAAAAAATTAAATAAATTTTTAACGTTAAAAATTATTATTTAATAAAAAATCAAAAATTATAAAAATATGTTAAAAATTATTTTAAAAAAAATTATTAAAAATTTAAATATTTAAAAAATTTATTTATTTAAAAACAAATTAAATTAGGCAATCAAAAAATTAATTAATTTAAAAATTATTTTTTTTTATATTAAAATTTAAAAAATTAAAAATAAAATAATATTTTTAAATAAATAAATAAATATAGCAAAAAAATTCTTGCAAAAAATAATAAAAAAAAATATTGAATGAAAAATCCAAATAAAGGAAATAAAATCATAAATTTTGGCATTGATACATAACATTCCTCCGGAGGAATTGTTACACTCAACCAACAAAAAAAACCGGAATTAAATCGATATATCGCACAAAGACATTGATATCACATCGGAAATTCCGACTTCAACCCCATCTTTTGTATGCGTGTTGTCCCTTACGGCTTTATGTTTTTTTTAAGGCAGAATTGGCTCTGTGAATTATCATCTTTTTCCCCTTGTTTTATTATTTTTATTTTTGTATCGAACTGAATGAACATTGAAAAAAGGTAATGTCCCCAAAAAAAAAGAAAAATTGTAAATCAGGTTATCCCTCTTCTCGTTTCGTTACTTTTCATGTACTGTGCCAAAAAATATTTATTTATTAGGCAAAATCACGACGAATGAAAAGGTATCCGAAAAAGGTATTTTTTTTTTTAAATAAATTTGTAATATTAGAATTTTCTGCGTCAATTTTAGCCTAATTGGAAATTATTTTTGTTCGATTTTCAGGCGAATAAAATAATAAAAGTGGATAAAAATAAAATGGAACGATAAAAGGAAACTATTTCTCGATTCAAGTCCACTAAGTACACTTTAAATTCATTTTTTCACCATTATTGTCGACCCAAAAAAGACGACGAAGAAGAAAATAGCTCCAATCTTTCTTTATGATAATTGTGCCAATATTTTCGTCTTTTGACACTGAAGCCGACCGTTCAATATACCCGAGAGAGAAGAAGACACTGCTCGGTTCAGAAAGAAGTTCGACCAAAAAAAAAAAAAGTTTTTAAACAACAATAACAATATTTGTCTTCTGTCTTTATTGTTTCTCTTTTATTTTATGTTTTTTTTCTCTATATTTGTCAAGCGCACACAATAAAAATCTCATGAAGGCACAATGAAAAAATCTGTGTGCGACACAATAAACTGTAACAAATAATAAGCAATCATCCGTCGCATAATGAGACAAAATTCAGGCGTATTTGCGTCATTATACGATTTTTTTTTCTCTATTGTCATTCAAAATAAAATGACAAGATGTTGTCATGGATTTGTTGATATTTAATTGCTTTCATCATTAATGGAGGCACACAAAAAAATCCATTCGGCGGCATCTAATCGGATTGCCTCACTCCACGAAAAAAAAGATAGATAAGTAACTTTAATAATTAAAATTATTTTAATTTTTGTGGCAAAATTAATCCCCGCACGACACTCGAATCTTCAAAGTTGCGATATTAATATTATTATCCTTCATCAAAAGTTTTTAACTCACGTAGTTTTATCCACTCTGCCTAGAAATTGTATAAAGCAACCACAGAAAAAAAAATTTGTATATTTTCACAGTATGATCATAATGTATTTTATATGAATTTTATCCTTTTTTCCGCACATGTCGACATACAAAATTTATATTTATGTATTAGCACAATTTTCATTTATTTTTAGCAAAAATATGATATTTTCAAATTTTATTATGTAGCATGGCGGTGACGTAGATACACACAATCTATTGTTTGAATCCTTTGAAACGTTAACACACTAAACCACTGAGCAGACAGAGTGATTCCAAGTAAAAATTTCTTTGAAGCTCGGAATATTGCTAAAAAGTTCAAGATTAATCTATGGCTTTTAGTCTTTTATGAGATTTAATTTTATTTGATTTCTTTTTCGTCTGCATCCGTTTAATTTGTTTGGCAAAATTATTTTTTGATGGGAATAAAAATAGAAAGCTCATGATAAAATTCACGTTAAACGCTCAGAGGCTTTCGGAAGTTCAAACAAAGTTCATATTATTAAAATAAGAAAAAAATATGATTTATTGTTATTTGAGTCTGAGTACTCAAATTTCAAGTTATTTAGATAAAATAAGTACCAAAGTAAGAAAAAAAATTATGTTTGATCATTTTTTATAAAAAATAATGTCTGTCTGATAAATCTTAAAATTTTCCATATTTTTTGTAACATTAAAAATAAAATATTTTTTTTTTTAACAAATTTTATTATTTCACATTAAAGTTGAAAAATATATATTTTAAATATTTTGTTATTAAAATAATTTAAATATAAATATTTTTTTAATTTACTATTTGAATTTAATTAAGTTTAATATTTTATTCATTTAATTTTTTAAATATATTTTTAAAATTAATTAAATTAAATTAAAAAAATTAAATTAAAATTAAATAAATTAAATTAAAATTAAATAAATTAAATTATAAATAATTAAATTGAAATTAAATAAATTAAAATTAATTAAATTAAAGTTTATTTATTTTCAAATTATTTTTAAAATTTATTTTCATTTTTTAAAATACTTAAATTTAAATGCTGTATAAATTATTTATTTGTTTTATTAAAAATTTATTAAATTTTATTTTAATTTTATTTAAAAAAATTAATTTAAAACGCTATTTATTTTAATTAATTAATTTAATTTATTTTAATTAATTTAATTAATTTTAATTTTAAAATTAAAATTAAATATAATAAATATTTATTTTTTATAATTCAAATAAAATTCTCGAATTCAATTAAATCCCTAACTTTAGCATCACTCCATTGAAATTTCATATTATATTATGAATATTATTATGAAAGGCTTACTCTATATCTGTACTTGTGAATGCGATACAATGTCAATACATAGAAAATAAATGAAACACCACGCTACCAGGAAAATTTTGAAAATATATATTATGAATTTTTGTTAGACTAATAAATTTTATAATAATATAATATAAATAAATGAAAAGCCTCACATTCATACACAAACATTCATAATCGTGCCCTGGAATGGAATTTCAAGCATGAATTTCAAACTAAATAATAAAATAATATTGCTAATAACAGGCAAGTGACCTACTCTTGCTTGCTTTTGTTTGAACGTTCGTTTCTGTTCGTTTCAATTGTTTTGTTGTTCATTTCCCCAAAAAAATAAAATAAAAACGGAAGAAACTATTGAATTCGTGATGAAATTTTGTTTCATGATAAATTAAAAAAGAAAAATCCTTAATTTACAGCAATTTGCCACCCTCGAAAAAAAAAATAAATAAAAATTATCTTGTCACTTTTGTGTTATCTGTTAGAGAGAGAAAGAGTCTCCTCTCACCCAAAACCCATTAATAGTGACTGAGGTTATGGTTCATGCGATGTTTGTTTCCATGTGTGTGCTTGTTTTGTTCGAGTTAATTCAGAATATATAAAAGGGAACGCTCATTTGTCGTGTTGAATGTCATTATTTTATCACGTAAATTGTATCAAAACTGCTATCTGCAATGTTTTATGATAATAAAGTGCTTTGTACGGTAACATGACATAATTGACGCATATTAGCTTCATTTAACTTTGACTTGCCATGTTGCTCGACCTTTTGTCAAACAAGAAATTTTTTTTATCGTGAGTGTTGTTTGCACATTAACGGGGGTCTAAATTATTTACCTATCACACACTAACGGTACAAAAAAAAAATTAACTGGTTCTTTATGAAATAATAATATGGCAATAAAAGTCATTAAAAGTTCGAAGAAGAAAAGAAACCATCGACGATTTCCTCAAAAAAAAAAAAAAAAAAAAAAATTAAGAAAAAAAAGTGCTTTGAGGGTGATAAGCGAGCTTAAACAGCTATTAACACACCAACCAACTTCCCGTTCCCAGAATTTACCGCCGACGGTCGTTTAGGTGTGTTTCTACAACATTTAAAAAAAATGAAAAAAAAAAATTAAATGGCATGAAACACGATAACTGACGCCTGTATGATGACGACGACGATGTATGTCAATGTCCGGAATGAATGAAAACGAAAGAAAAAAAAATGAGAAAAATGTTAATTTGTTATAATTAGTGTTTTGCGATTTGTTGTTTGTGTGCCATTGAAGTTATGTTATTTTTTTTCTCTTCAAAGCAATTTTCTTCGACGAATGCCCTCTACAGGGAAATATCTTTTTAATTTCCTGTGTTTTATTGGATGAAATGCGTTTGCTCACTTTTTTGTCGTGTTTGTGACTAACAAAGCGGCAGAAAAAGAGAAAAGTTATGAATAATAAGCAGTTTTTATTGTAGCTTCGTTTTCATGAAATTTAATCAAAAAATTGTCGTTTAATTTTTTTAATTTAATTTTCGCATCAAGAAAAACGACTTTAATTATTATCTTTTAAAAAATCGTGTCTGTCATTTTTTTTCTATAAAAAGTCATAAAACAAAAATCAGCTGCTACGCCGCGAGGGCATTTAAAACATTTTTCTCGAGATTTTTTTTTTCATTTCTCGCTCTGATGTTTTTTTCTTTTTTTTTATTTTTTGAAAAAAAAAACAAGAAGTGAAAAAAATGTATTTTATTATTATTGTAAAATAATAGAAATGACAAAAGTTTCTCGATTTGAACTTCGGATTTTTGATTTATATACAGCTGTCGCCACAACAACAACTTCTCTCAAGATTTGTGAAATTTTCATACACGCGCACAAATTCATAAATCATAATATTTTTTTCTCCTTCGTTTCGTTTCTCTATCGCTTTGTTATTCGCATAAAATTCACTCTGACGGAGAAAAATCTGATTAAAGTTTTTACTTTTTTTTTGACGTTTTATTTTTTTTTTAACAAAAAAAAAATCATCTTCTCAATAATAAACAACGTTGTATAACATTTTTTCCGATTTTTTTTTTTATTTTATTTTTTTTTTAAGAGAATGAGTGAGTTAACTTACATTTTTTTTTCGATAGAAGGCAACAAAAAATTATATTAAGCGATTTATTAGATTCACTTACTCGAGCACGTACCTGATATTATCATCAGTGTCGTCGATGCAACGAACGTCTTTCGACGCAAAAAAAAAAATAATAATTTGAACGAACGAAGGCGGAAGCAAAAATGAGGATAGAAAAATGTTTGGGAAAAAACATAAATAAATAGAAAATGAAAGGTTATCGGCAATTTAATATTATTTTTCATCTTTTTTTTGCTGCTTCTTCTTTTGCGTTCTCAAAAAGCAATCTCTTTTTCTTTAGAGCTCTTTTAGATACCTGACGTTTAGGTAGATAGAGAAAAATACGACAACAACAACGTGGTACTTATGAAAAATAAATATTAAATCATATATTCATGATATTTGTATGCAAATGAGAACGTTGGAGCAAAAAAAAAAAATGGAAAAAATTACAAAATTGAAGAAAAATATTATCATGAAATCATTGTTTACTTTACATTTACCGTTATTCACATTATTATTTTTTTCCATAAAAATCATGGGTTTCCATGGATTTTTTTTTCATTCTTTTTATTTTTTTATTAATATTAAGTCTATATCTGCCTAACAAGATTATTAACTTTGCGAATAATTTTTTAAAAAAAATTAAATAAATTACAGATTTTTTTACGTTGTAAAATAATTATTACGAAACAAGCAAAAAAAAAATGTTTTTACAATTTTTTTCATGTGTGATGTAAATTTTCAATCAGGAACCGACACGTCCAGAATATAAATCCCGTAAAAATAAATCGGTTTTAAAATTTTTTTTTGTTTGTTCCATGCGCGCGTGTGTGGAGATTTTATTTAAGTGGGGATATTTTTGGGACAGGTATAAAAAATAATTATTTATTTTATTGATCACACACATCAGGAATTTTTGATGAGGGTACGAGTGGCGATGTCAATGATGTCCCATGATTGAAAATCTTTTGTTGATAAAAAAAAAACGACAGACAGGTGACATTTTTTTTCTATTTTTAAAGCTTTTTTTCTCAGCCTACAGGTAAACACGTGCCTTTAAATCCGCTTCCGTGTACTTTTCGCACCTTTGCTTTTATTTTGTTCGTTCATTCTGCCCACCGAAGTGTAAGTGTGAAAATTCATCTACTAAATAAAATTCATCAACTCTCACGCAATTTTACTGTTTCAAACAATTTTTCTTTTTTTTTTTCAGCGAAACCGAGCATAGATGAAGGCGAGATAGGAGAAATATATCACCAACCAAAAAAAAAAAGAAACAGAGAAGAAATGAGGAATAAAAAGAACGAGTGCTTACATGTTTAATCCAACACAAAGCCTCTTTTCATATAAATAATCAAACAACCGTTGACGTCTTTGTTGTTGTTGTCGACGACGACGTCGACATTGTTACAAATGACGAGAAATGTTGAATGATGATGATGATAATTTTGTCCTTGAGAGGTTTATGGATGTTCAAAAAATTTCGTATTTTGCCTCGAAACGGGTTAGCTTTCGAGCAAATTTTATTGTCGCAGTTAAAAAATCGTAAATCTTTGCAGCAAGTCGAATTTTGGAGCGCGACTAAAAGTCATAAAACGAACGAAGAACGTTAAATTAAAACAATAGGAATGCATTATTTATACAATTAATGTAACGAGCCCAAAAATAACATTCAGTCGTCTTTATGATGAAAGTCGTACGTTAAACCGTGACACAACAACGAAAAATCCGAGATTTTCCTTTGTGTGTGTGTGTGTCGCCTAAGCTTTCATCACACAACAATTTTCCCACAACAATGACACACTTTTATGATTGTTATGAATTTTATGTGGAAAATATAGATAAAAAAAAAGTAAAGTTGTTGAGTATAAATAGAGATTTACTAAACCAAAAAGAGAACAAAATAGGGTTCAGCGTCGTCTTATCTTCGCTTCTTTTGGTACTGCTTGAAAAGAAGAGAAAGACGAAAAAAAATCTGTCATGAGACCTGTGTTGTTTGTACGTGAAAGTAAGCCGTAACTTCTAATCTTTTTCGCTTGTTTGTTATTTCCTTTTGCTGATGGCAGACAGAAAACACTTAAGACATCGAGACAAGCAGCCGTTTAAAAGGCAAAACTTGTAAGATTTTTTTTGCGCTTCATGTGTGGTTGGTTTAAATTTATTCAAAAAAAAAAAAAAAAACAACGAGAAAAAAAAGTTTTGAGATAATTTATCCTTTCACACACTTTGCTTGTCCTCGTTTGGATGAAAGCATACATCACCATCATCCTGTGGCGGAAAATGTGAGGTTGCCTGAAAAACCACGTTCTCGGGATTTTTTAAATTTTTTTCGTATAAATGAAAAAAAATTAATTAAAATGAATTATTTTTCAAATAAAAAAATATTTTCCATAATTTGTTTATATTTATTAAATTACATGAATTTTTTAATTATTTCAATTATTTTAATTTTTTTTTTAATTTAATTTTTTGTTTAATTTTAAATAAAAAAATTAAAAATTATTAAAATCGCGATTCACATTAATTTAATTAATACGGAATTTTTGTAAAATTATTTTTTTTATAAGATAGATTTTTAATAATTTAATGGTATATAAAAAAATTTCATGTTAAGATTAAAATTGTACGATTTAATTTTTTTTATAAATAATTTTACTGCATAGATACCTAATAAAAAAATTTTTTAATACAAAAAAAAATTGTTTTCAAAATGTATTGAAATTTTTAGAACATTTAAATAATTTTTTAAAATTAAAAAATATTTAATTTTTATAAAGTCGCATATGAAGTTTAAATTTTTAATTTTTTTTTTTACTTTTTTTTCTTTTTTTTAATTTTTTTTTTTTTAATTTTTAAATCCAGTCATGGGAATAACTTTTTGTTATTAATTAATATTGTAAATTTAGTTTAGATATAAAAAAAACTCATAATTTACTGAATAATTTTTAAATTTATAATTGATATTTATCTAATAATAATTATTATAATAAATAATAATTTAACTAAAATTAAACAAAAAAAATAAACATTTTTACAAATAAATACGGATCCCGAGAAAATTTCAAATATTTCCCATCTCCGCTTTCCCATCATCATCAAGGACAGCTTGAACAACGAGTTCGCACTTCAGTAAAGAAAAAATAAAATTTTTGAGCCATTTGTTTGATGATGGATAAGAGAAAAAAAAATCAAAGAGACGAAAAAACGTTATCGATTTACATTTTTTCCCACTTCTGCCATCCACATTTCACTTCCACACACATTTTATTTGAAGATTGTTTATTTTATTATTTAACACTAAAGCACTAAGACACGAAAGTACGAGAAAGCGAGAGAGAATTGGATATAAAAAGAAAACAAAGACAAACACGCACTGTGGCACGGATTTTGCGGTACCTACAGATTGTTAAATATGTATGATGGTGATGAAACAAAGAAAAAAAAAACGAAAATGTGGGTAAATAATTCAAAAGTTCAAGGTCTGTCATACGCATTTTTCCTTTCCTCATTCTTCCATTTGTTTCTAGCATTTGTCTTGGAAAATATGTCTTGGCTGCGTGATGAAACGAGATTCAATTTTAATATAAATAGCTATTGATATGGTGTGTTTTTTGCCTCTTGTTTCATCTCCTAAACGATATATGTATCGAAAGAGCGAAACAATCACGTTCAATGTTCATTATTGTTATTATTAATATTTTTCCCATATATATATACGAAGATATCGATTGTCTCGAAAGATGGAAACAAGTACTTTGTTTGTTTGTTTTTTGAATAAAATTGAATATTTGACGAAGAAATATCAAAGTAAAATGCTCAAGTTTTATTTAATGGAAACTTTTAACAAGGTATAATGTTATATAATATCGAAAAGTTTATGATACTTACTTCAACTTCAAAATAATTCCTTTTTTTTTGATGTCTTGTATTTGCTTGGCTGGAGTATTTTTCACTATTTTTTTATTCAAATTTTATTTCTGTTAATTTTTAAAGTGAACAAGAACACTAATAATTATTATATATGTTATTTTTATATGAAGTAACAATTAATTAACATATACACATTTATCATTAATTTTCTATTATTTTATGATAATTATTTTTTTTATATAATAATTGGATTTATAAGATATTTTTTTTATCTTTACTCGATGATAACTACTTCTTGATGATGATATCCGCTTTTATATTACTAAAATTTATGATATATCATTAAATGTATCGTCTTCTTCCTTTTTTTTCTTTTTCGATTACAATCGCTTTTTATATATTATTAGTACATACATATATATGTTGGGGAAACCCACAAGAGGAAAGAAAGAAATAATCCAATTTAATTGCACAATAAATCCAGATTTTTGCGTTGTCGTCGCTTACTTATTACTTGCAATATCCTGTGATTGTGTGTGAATGTTTTTTTATTTTATTTTATTTTATTTGGGATACAATTTATATTTTTTTTTCATATATTGAATTCTTTTTGTTTCATTTAATGGGATAGAGTATGTTGTTGTAATGGTGTTGAAATTCTAGGGATTGTTCAATATGTTATAATAATAATAAAGGGCAATGTTATAAAATTTCGGGGATACAATATATATGTTGTTAGTAAGGTTCAAACTGTGAATATATAATGGATTTTAATTAAATTTACATGTTTTATTAAAAAAAAAAAATTAAAATAAATTGCTCGTTCGATGGTCGTGTAATAGAAATTTATTGTTTAAAAAATCAATTATTTATTTATTTATTGACAAATAAAAAAAAATTATCATATATTTTATATTATTTATTGAACATTATTAGTGAAAAATTCTCAGGAGTAAATTTGAGCCTCTCTAACAACATTATAATGCATTTAAAAATAAAATATGATAAACAAAAATAAATTGATAATAAAAAAAAACACTTTTTTTATAAATAAAATATTAAAATATATTTTTTTCATATATTTTACCGTTTTTTGTTCGTTATTTATATTGCCGTTGAATGAATGAATATTGAATGATAAAACCGTAAATGTACAATATTAAGTTTGGTATTTCTGCTCAATTTGAATTTAATGTATTGTATACTATTTTTATATTTTTTTCGAATATTGAACTTGTTGTTTTTTTTTTAAAGTTTCACTTGAATTTTAAATTTTATTGCTCGCACACTAATTTTTTGTTTATATTTCGTGCTGTTACAGTTGTTTAAATTTATTTATTTTTCATAACTGTTTTAATTGGTATAACGTGCGTTATTTTAAACACTTTTGAGCGCTAATCACAATGAGCGCATACTTGTTATTATTATTAATTTTTCCCAATTGAACATTTGTTTATGACTGCTGTCACTTTCTCGCTCATACGTGAGACCTTTTGATCTTTGCATTGCTTGTCGCGATTAATTTTCCGGCATTCATTTTATTTCCGCACCAATTTTTGCATTACATTTCCGTCGAAACTTTTGTTTTTTTTTCTCGCATGCGGTTTTTTCGCCACAATAACAATAAAAATTTTCCTTTACTCACAGGAAATTTTTCCTTTCACAATATTTTTGGTTGAATTTTATTATAATATATTTTTTTTTGCTTGCGCGCGCGATACACATCCAATGATGGTACACTCTAATCTGCCAAAACCTAGAAAATTTACCCCTTCGAAAGGTCCTGTGATATGGTTCTGCTGTTCGCTATGCCCATGCACACGTCGTAGTCGCACGAAGTCGCGAGCGGCAAACGGATGAAATTCCCTTGCAATCGGGTCGTCGCATGCTGTGCCGCTACACACACCGGGAATTTCGCGCATGCGCAAACGTCCAATGCTGTTATTTTGGTTTTGTGTCGTACGCTGACGGTACACGGAACTGTCAAGTGTTCTAAAAAAATGACAATTGCCAAGTCGGGAAACGCTTTTTAGTACAACGAAGGCTCGGAGTTGGGGAATTTGCGCACTTTCTGAGAAAATATCTCTCGAATTTTTTTTTCTCCTCATATTTTTCGGTAGGTATATTCATCATACAGGTGGCATAGACTATAATATAAGTACTACTTGCTTTGAGACATCCAAAGAAGATGCGAAATCCCGAAATTTAAATATCTTGCGAAAAAATTTCAGTTAAAATTTGCTAACATGCGAATTCCTTTTTAAAATATTTCAATAAGCGAAATTCTTTTGCGACCTATTTTCATAAAATAATATTAAGAAAAGTAGTTTTTTTTTAGTTTTAATAAAAAAATTCTTTGCGGTTACAGGTGCAGCTGCTTCGGGAAGTTTTTAAAACAAAATAAAAAACTTTCAATATATTTTTACATTTATGAATAATGAAGAACTTTCGTTGCAAGCAAATATTTTTTATTAACGTTCATGTCAAAATGCGGACAATGAATGCAAAAAAAATGATAAAAAAAATTTTATGAAGAACTTATCAATATTTACTTGACACTTTCCGTAATGAAAACAAAAGAAAATTAGAGAACGAAGATTAAAAACAAAGAATAGATTGACGTTGAAAAAGGAGAAAAAATTATAATAAAATGCAAATTTCTTCCAATAATGATCAGTTGAATAATAATAATAATAACAATAATGACGACGATGATGATGAAAAAAGACGCAAACGAAGCTGCTGAGAAGAAAAAAGAATGAAAGAAACAAGAGACAAAGGACAAAGTTTATGAATGAATAAATAATGGATAGATGAATTTTTGTCTTTTATTGCCATTATCACCAAAGTCTCTACTTTGTTAGTTTCTAACTTTATTATTTTCATTGAAAAAGTGTTATTTTTTCTTATATTTTGCGAAATTATTGATATATAATAAAAAATAATAATAAAAAACAATAAAATTTATTTTATTAAAATTATAAAATTTAAAATTTAAAAATTTAAATTTATTTTTTTTATTTTATAATTTTTTTTTAATTTTTAATTAAATTATATAAATATTTAATTTTAATATTAAAAATAAATTAAAAATAATAAAAAATAAATTTTAAAAATAAAATTTGATTTTTTTTACACAAATACACAAACTGACAATAATCTCATTAAGAAGAGAGAGAAAAAATATTTACTCCAAAATTATAAATAAATAATCAAGGCAACAACATTTTATTCCGAGAAACAAGATTTAATCGTTGATACACACGAAAAAGTATCGTAAACAACCCTTTTTTATTTAACGACAGAGAAAACGAGATGCATGCAATAAAATATATATGATAAAAGGATAGTAATTAAATTTTAATAATAAATAAACTGTGCATAGTAATAAAGTTAATTAGTCTGTAATGTGAGTAAAAGAGTTGCCATCAAAGACTTTGTTTTGTGATGAAGAGTGCTTGAAAAACAGAAAATTTGTTAATTAAATCAAAAAAAGAATTTTTTCTTGAATAATCTTGAGTTCAGATAAGTTCAAGGAATTTTGAGCGAATTTGTTGTTAATGATGGAGACGTCTGGTTATTTTTTTTATTTTAGAAAAAATATTTTTTGTTAAAAAAAAATTAAAATTATTAAAATATTTAACATAAATTGTCAGTTGAAGTCAATAAACTAATAAAATTATGAATTTTAATGTATATTTTAATTATTATGTAAAAACTTGTAATTTTTTCCAGACTTTATAAAAGTTTAATAAATTCATTATTTTATTCTTATTTAAAGTTTTTACTGAACAAAAAAATTCTTATTGCGTTGTTGTGAACCACAAATATTTCTAAGAAAAAATATAAGTTGGTAGGTAATAAATTCTAAAATTTATGATATATTAAAATAAATATATTTGAAAATAATAACCTATATTTTATTCAAAGCTATCAATTTTAAATAATTATTATTTATTGATATAAATCGTATTGATGACAAATTTTTGATCAAAGCATACCATTCATGTGTCTGCATATTTAACGTTCCAGCTTTGAATGCACAAAATTTATCAAATTTTCATCAAAAAGTACTTTGTGTTCGGATTAAATTCCAAAATCTATACATTATTTGTGTAAACCCACAAAAATTTCAATATTTCAGTTATTTTGAATATCTTCTTTAACAGAAATTAAATTTTAACTACAAACATTTTACTTGGCTTTTAAATTTCATTTTATTTCTCGAACACTCGCGCATAAACTCAGCACTTTTTGTCGCTTACAACGTACACGTGCTATGTACAAGAAAACAATAACGATCAAAGTTTATAGTAAAATAATCGTTCGTCGCCCTTCTTACAATAACAATGAATAAAATAAATATTTGTTAATAATAAAATTAATTTATTCACATAATTTTACAGTTTTTTTTTTCTCAAATATTAATAAAACGGCAACTTTGTTGTTGATCATAATGACGACGATGATGACTATACAAAATATTGGCAATACTTTGTAAAGTGAGAGTAAACGAAGGGTAAGTAAGTGTAGTCATAAAATGTTTACAAGTATTTTGTGCGTCTTTAATGGCTTTTAAGACATCTTCAAACAATCAGGAAGTAAAAGTTAATTTTAGTTAAAAGTACTTGATTTTATTTTAATTTTTTTTTTTGCTCGTCATTTTACTTTTTTAGTTGGTTAAAAGTCGTAAAATAATAAAAAAAATACAAAAAAAAAATTGTAATAACAACTATTAAATTTTTTTCCTTTTTTTTTGTTCAATGTCAATATTATGTATAAAATAATGTAAACGAAACTACAACAGAGATGAAAAGGGAAAAAAATTATTCGTTGGTTGTGGAAAAGTTCATAATATTTTTATTACACTATCCAATATTTGCCTTATTATGAAATTTGTGGAAATGAACTCTGTTATTCTTTGCATTCTTTTTTGTGAATTTTTTTTCATTTCCTTTTACGTTCATTTTTTTATATATTTTATGCGATAAAAAAAAGAAGCAAGGAGAAAAAAATATTTTTTTTAAGAAAAAATCCGCTTGTTATTTTATTATTATAATTATAGGTCTTCCGTTCATTGTTTATTTTTTCAAAACCCATTTTTTTTCGTTTGTTCTTATAACGAATCGATGATGAACTAAAATATATATATTTTTTATAATTGATTTTTTCGTAAATTTTAGCAATAAAAGAATAAATTGTGGTCTGGTAAGTTTTCAAAAATAAAAAAAAAAATAAAAATAATGAGACTTATGTATAAATGCGAAAAAATTCAATCAAAAAAAATTTTAAATTTAATTTAATTGAAAAATTTTAGAATTTAAAATTTTATTCAACTAGTTTTGTAAAATAAATATTTTCAAATTTTAATTATTTAATTTAAAATTTATTTTTTTTATTAATTAATTTTAATAATAAATTTAAATTTAATAACTAAATTTAATTAATTTTAAATTAATTTAAAAAATAAATTTAATTGAATTAATTAAATAACAATTTTTTTAATTAATTTCAATTTTTTACTGATTATTTTTGTTTGTATTTATGACATTTTCATAAAAATTTCAAGTCAATTTTTTTTAACATCAATTAATTTTGACTTAAAAGTTTAATAAAAAAAATTTAAAGAAAAAAATAAAAGAATGAAAAGCCTTTTCATTCAAAAAAAAATCATTATTACATGGATTGTATCACAATAAAAGTCAAATACAAAGAAAAAAGAGCAAAACAAAAACGCAAAAGAAAAAGTTCTTCATTGAATCTTCTTCTGTATATTTTATTTATGCTAAAAAAACGGGAAAAAAAGGCATTTGGCATGCATCGCATATTGTCATCATTATCATCATCGAAGGCGACGATGACGCCGGCACGGCAAAAGTTCATGCATTTAACATAATAAACATGAGCGACTGAAAAACGAGGAGAATTTGATGAAAGCAATAAGATAAACAGTAAAAGAGTAAACTATTATTTAATGTTTTGCCATTGACATGTTTATAGCAACAACAACAATTTACGTTGTCGAACAAAAAAAAACTGAAACGGAGGAAGTGTGTTTTGTTGTTATATGTTTTGTCATTGTTATTTTTGTTTGTATTTATACACAAACATGTATCACAGCAAATTCATCTCACATAAAAATGATTCATCCCTTTTTTCGTAGCTGCTGCTGCTGCTCATAACAACATCATGTAACAATAACAAAATGTTGATGGTACATTGACATAATTCTATTCTTACCTCATCACAACATCGTTCATCGTTCAGGAATATTCAATCCGCCTTTCCTGCCAAACAAATTTGACTTTCATCGGAACACAGATTATGGAAATTCTGCGAAAAAATGCTTCTTTAATAAAAAGTTGATTGAATGTCGTTGATTTTGCGTTATCAGCTTTTGCCTTTGCCTTTTCCCTCGACTTGACTGCAAAAAGGATAAAAATGTAATAATGACGATCGAACAGCACACATAGAGAGAAAAAAATCCCTTTAAACATCGCTAACGGTAAATATTTGCTTTATCATGTTGTGTCATTGTTGCTGGGAAAATGTTGCACACACATGCGAAAAAGAGAGAGTCAACGACGTCTTCAATGCAAATCTATGTTTATTTTAGAGGCGGAGAAGTGTACAGAAGCGAGAATAACAACAACAACAAAAAAAACCAACGACGATGATAAATAAAATGAGCTAGCAGCAAAATTATTTAGTAATGTTTCTCTGTCTTCGAGGCATTTTCGGTGGTTTTTTGGACGAAAAATAAATGTTGTCGTTGGAATTTGTTCAAAAACTTGAATTTTGTATGCAATGAAAATATGTCCGTGGATATTTTTGTTTTTAGCTTGCGTTTGTGAGATGATGCGGGAGCAACAATGATGACAAGGAGGAAGAAATTAATAAAGATTTTCAAAGATAAAAGCGCATTTTGTAAGATTTAAAAAATATTTTTGAATTTTATAAAAGTTTATTTTATAAAATTTCTATTTTGAATTAAAATTATTTATTTTTTGTAATTAAAAAATAAGTAATTTAATTTAAATTTTAAAATTATTATTTTAAAGTTTAATTATTTTTTTATAAATATTATTTTAAATTAAATTTATTTTACTTAAAATGATTTTAAAAGCTTTAAAAAATTGAAAATGACGACAAAAATCAATATATTTTAATATTTTTAAAAGATAAATTAATTAAAAAAATTAACTTAATTATATAAATTAATAAAAATTAAAATTTTGAATAAATTAAATTTAATTAAATTAAATAAAATAATTAAATTTTTAAATAAAAATTTTAAAATTAAAATTAAAAGTTTTATTTAAAAATTTTTAAAATTAAAATTTTTAAAATTAAAATTTTTATTTAAAAATTTTTTAAATTAAAATTTTTATTTAAAAATTTAATTATATCAATTTACTTTTGAATTAATTTAATTAAATTTAATTTATTAAAAATTTAAATTTATATTAATTTATTTAATTTTTTTTAAATGAATTTATCATTAAAAAAATATTAAAATATATTAATTTTTGTCGTAATTTTTAATTTTTTAAAGCTTTTAATAATTAATTTATTTTTTTTTTATAAAGTGACTTTTCATGCCTTTCATAAAAATTCATGAATTTTTGACTATTTTTCATCAATTTATTTTTCTACAACTATAAAAAGACATCGACGCCATCAAAATGCATAAAATTTTCGTTCATCACCAGAAATGCCTATAAAATAAAGATACAAAAACAGTTTTTTGAACAACAAAATAACATCGAAAAGCTGTGGAATGACAAACTTTTTTCTTCTTTAATTTCTCATGGGACTCTCTTCTCTCATTCTAACGCTTTTTTTCTTCTTCACTTTCGTCTTTTTGAACAGAAATAGTACGATGACGATAGGAAAAAAAAACAAAAAAAAACTGCCGAACGAAAAAGAAAACGACAAAGAATGCGCCAGCTATCATATCACATCAACAAAACCCAAATTACCAGAGTTTCGTTTTCGTCGTATTGGAAACATTCTAACTTTGTTAATTTTCATATAGTCGCCTGCAGTCATTAATGTTGTTCTCTTTTTTGGCGTGTGTTGTTGTTTTGTCTTCTGCCATCTACTCCTCATTTAATAATCAAGACAAGACCATAATTTGTGGCGAACTGGCGACTCGCCGAATTAACATTCATCCATAAAATTAATAAGAAGTCAAAATATATAATAATAATGATTACAATTCGCTCGTCTTCGTTGTTGTTGTTCCTAGTTAGACAGCCTTTGATTTGATGGCATGGCGCCCCAGGATCATCGCTAACAACAACATTAAAGCTAATTGACATGAATAAAAGATTTCCCGAAAAAAAAAGAAGAAAAATAATAAAAATAACGGAGACACCAGATGACATAATTCCCACATACCAAGCACGCACGATCGACGATGCGGACAAAGAGCGACGTGGGTCGACACAAATAATTAGACGAGTGCGCGTTCCAACGTGTCAGAAGGGCATTCTCACACCATTCTCACGGCATCCAATCGAAAAATAGGCGCGCGCGACAATCTTGATAGAGAAAACGGAAGAAGAAATGGAATTGATTGAGTGTTAACATATGTTGACAACTGCTAATGATTAATATGAAGAAATTATTTGTAGATAATATGATTGAATGGCTCAATATCTCATTATCTCCCATCGCTACGAGCTTCGTGTTGTGTTGAGTAATCATCTGGTAATTATTGCGATGATGAACGCAAAAACAACTGCCAAGGAGGAAATTCAATTTGTTCTGCAAGGAAAACGAACACAAGAAAAAGCATTAACCGCAATTTAATATCTTCTCCCACAAAACACTTTTTTTTTCTAACAGAGCAAAGTAACGTAACTCAAGACGACGAAGCACTCTCATCGATTTGAATAATGCAACAGTCTAAAGTGAGTATTTATAATGCGATTTTCTTTTCATATCCAAGATCTCGAAGAATGTTCTTCGAATCCCGATTATTATTTTTTATTTTTTTCGAAGAAAAATCCAGAAAAAATGCGTTTGATGGAAAAATTGACGTCTGTCAGTTGAAATTTTCTAAATGTGCATTGGGACGAAAATACAAAATGTCGACTGGGACGAAAATTTCACATAGGGTTGAATGTTAACGACATAAATTGTGCATAGGGAAAAAGTTAAACTACTTTAGAGCAAAAAAAATAGAATTTGCATTGGGAAAGAAATTCAAAATGTGCATTAGGTTAAAAATTTGAAAATTTAAAACGTAGAATGTGTATTGGGAAAAATTGAAAAGTATGTTAGAAAATCAAGTTAGAATTCGCATTAGGTCAAACATGCAGAATGTGCATTAGGTTGAATTTTTCAAATGTGACATAGGCTGAAAATGCTCATAGAAAAAAGTTAAAATGTGAAATAGGATAAAGTTATTTCTAAAATATAATTAAAAAAATTGAAATATGCATGAGTCTAAACATTTTTCATAAAAAAATAGATAACAAATTTTGGAAACAAACATTTCGAAATTTGCATTGGGATGCAGCTCAAATGCGTTAAAATCTTTTTCTTGACTTTAACTTCCCACATTTCCTCCGTACAACACGAAAAAATCTCTTAATACTGTTTTACATTTCCTTTATCCTTTCAATATGTTTTTCCAATTCCAGTCGAGCGAAAGACAAGCACAAAACGGGAGAGATCACCGGGAATGGAATAAAAATAGATTTGAAAACATCAAAACCAATATAAAATCCATTAATTATTTATCGATAAAGGTTTTCTTACTTATCATCGTCGTATATATATTTTTTGCGCTTTCCCTTTCCCCCGGATTGCAATATAAACACACGACACATCACGAGATTTATATAGTTTTAAGCTTTCCTGCATCATCCACTCGCTTACTTTATTCAACGTTCGTTCATTCGTTTTTTTTTTTTTTGGTCGAAAGTCTGTTTCATGTCTGTTTATTTAAGGTTGTTTTACTTTGTATCTAATGGAAAAATACAAAAAAAAATATTTTTTACATTAAAAGATCTATCTAGCGTTAGAGACAAGAGGATTAAGAGCAAGAGTGAATTTTGTACAAATACAGACAAAAAAATACACGAAAATAAATTGATTTCATGACTTTTAATATATTTATACGGAAAAGCTTGTGAGAAATGTGCTTCGGATGAAACCTTTTTCGTTTTTATTGAGATTTGTTTTAGGAGGTAGAGTGAAAATTGGATATGGAAGATGTGTTTTTGTCAAGGTTAAAATTGTTTTCCAACAGAGAAAATCAATTTTATTAAATTTAATATAAAAATATACTTATTGAATTAAAGAGATTTAATGCAATAATATTAACTAATCATGTTGCAATTTTTTAATTTTATTTATTTAATTTTTGTGTTTTTAATTTTTTTTTGTTTCATCAAATATCGACCTAATATGAGCAGAAATCATCTTTATAATGAATATTTATTCAATTTTAGGCTTAAAAGTGATCAAAAAATGACTTGCAAAAAAAATCAGAGTTTGAACCTCCAAACTCAAATTTTCCAAACTTAAATTTTTTTTCATCAATTTTTTTTTGCTAACATCTTTAAATGGCTCCTGTACATCGAAAACGCAAAATTTAGAAAAAGTCCAAAACAAAAGTTGTTTCTAATGCCAAAACCTTCAATTTGAGCTGGAGAACCGTGATCTACAAAAGTTGAAAAAATTTTGAAAAATCGGTATGTGAGCCCTCATAATAAGAAGATTTTGACTTAAATTTTTTTTTCATCAATTTTTCAAAAAAAATCAGAGAAATCAACTTTTTGAACCTCCAAACATCTGATTTTTTTGTTTCGTCAAATATCGAAAATATGAAAAAGTCAATATGAACAATCAACTTTAGAAAAAGTTTTTTCAATTTTGCCAAAAATTCAATTTGAGCTTGCAAAAAAAATCAGAGTTTGAATCTACAAAAGTCAAATATGACCCAATAAACAGAAATCAACTTTAGAAAATATTATTCAATTTTAGGCTTAAAAGTGATCAAAATATAACTTTCAAAAAAAATCAGAGATTGAACCTCCAAACTCTGATTTTTTTGTTTCGTCAAATATCGACCCAATATGATCAAAAATCATCTTTAGAAAGAATATTTATTCAATTTTAGGCTTAAAAGTGATCAAAAAATGACTTGCAAAAAAAATCAGAGTTTGAACCTCCAAACTCTGATTTTTTTGTTTCGTCAAATATCGACCCAATATGAACAGAAATCAACTTTAGAATGAATATTTATTCAATTTTAGGCTTAAAACTGGTCAAAAAATGACTTGCAAAAAAAATCAGAGTTTGAACCTCCAAACTCTGATTTTTTTGTTTCGTCAAATATCGACCCAATATGAACAGAAATCAACTTTAGAATGAATATTTATTCAATTTTAGGCTTAAAACTGGTCAAAAAATGACTTGCAAAAAAAATCAGAGTTTGAACCTCCAAACTCTGATTTTTTTGTTTCGTCAAATATCGACCCAATATGAACAGAAATCAACTTTAGAATGAATATTTATTCAATTTTAGGCTTAAAACTGGTCAAAAAATGACTTGCAAAAAAAATCAGAGTTTGAACCTCCAAACTCTGATTTTTTTGTTTCGTCAAATATCGACCCAATATGAACAGAAATCAACTTTAGAATGAATATTTATTCAATTTTAGGCTTAAAACTGGTCAAAAAATGACTTGCAAAAAAAATCAGAGTTTGAACCTCCAAACTCTGATTTTTTTGTTTCGTCAAATATCGACCCAATATGAACAGAAATCAACTTTAGAATGAATATTTATTCAATTTTAGGCTTAAAACTGGTCAAAAAATGACTTGCAAAAAAAATCAGAGTTTGAACCTCCAAACTCTGATTTTTTTGTTTCGTCAAATATCGACCCAATATGAACAGAAATCAACTTTAGAATGAATATTTATTCAATTTTAGGCTTAAAAGTGATCAAAAAATGACTTGCAAAAAAAATCAGAGTTTGAACCTCCAAACTCTGATTTTTTTGTTTCGTCAAATATCGACCCAATATGAACAGAAATCAACTTTAGAATGAATATTTATTCAATTTTAGGCTTAAAACTGGTCAAAAAATGACTTGCAAAAAAAATCAGAGTTTGAACCTCCAAACTCTGATTTTTTTGTTTCGTCAAATATCGACCCAATATGAACATAAATCAACTTTAGAATGAATATTTATTCAATTTTAGGCTTAAAAGTGATCAAAAAATGACTTGCAAAAAAAATCAGAGTTTGAACCTCCAAACTCTTGAAAAAAGCCCTCATAATAAGAGGATTTTGACTTAATTTTTTTTTTTCATTGAACCTCCAAACTCTGATTTTTTTGTTACGTCAAATATCGACCCAATATGAGCAGAAATCATCTTTAGAATGAATATTAAATCAATTTTAGAAAAAATATTTTTTTTAAATTAGTTAAAAAATTTAATTTTTTTAATTAATTATTTAAATTAAAATTTAATTTTTAAAAATAAAATTTTTAAGGAAAAAAAATATGAAATTTAAAAAATATTTACTTCAATATACAATTTTATTTCCAAAAGTATGCTTACCCACAGTAACTCTTGATTTGATTTGAAATGCATGAAAACACAATTTTTTGCCCTAATTTTAAATAAATTAAATGACCTGCTTTGAAATTCTCTGACATTGTCATGCAAGAAAAAAAAGCAGTTTGTGTGCTTTTTCCTCGATGTTCTTCTAGTTTTTCAAAAGAGAAAAGGACATCTTTGTTGCCGTACATTTAATATATGAGCAAAGAATGGTTTTTCCATTTTAAAGCAGCACCATATACTTTCTTCTAGTACTTTTTTTTGTGAAAATAAAAAAAATCTTGAAACCTTAGATGAACAACAACACATCTTGAATCACTTAAAATGCAAAGTAAAGTATTTGCAAAAGAGAAAAATTTTCCTCTTTGAGATAGACGAGGATGAGATGCACTTTTCTTTAGGCGGGCAGTTTATGTTTCGCTCTTTGACAAGCTCAAGTGTGTGTGTGTGTTTGTGTTTGCGTCTGACAAAAACTTGCAAAATATTTCGTTGCGAAGAGGAGTAAAAGTTTAAAATATTTGGTTAATTAACAACTTTGCGAAAGAGGCTTTCATGAAAAGTTTTTCGTGTCACCAAAATATAAATAAATAATAATTAGAACGAGGTCTACTATTAATGATAATAATAATTTGCCGAAGCCAGCGAACCAAACAACAACAACAACAACAAAATTTTATGATAAATGTTAAATTACATGAGCAAACCACAAACACAAATAATGTGTCCAAACATGATAACAAGCAATTATAACTAATAAATTTACTGATTAAAGTTCATAAATTTTAGTGAAAATTTGTACGACTTACCTCCACACGGAGCGAATTGTTTTCGAGTGTCGCCCGGTATGTGTTTATAATATTATAATAATTTATTCATGCAGATGTTCAATTTTATTATGTAATAATTAATTACTGTTTGTCTCCCCGTTTTATAGGGCATCGTTTATAGCTGCCTGCCTGCCTGATGATGATGACGATGATCAAATTGCACGTTTAGCTCTGTTTTGCTGTTGTTTGTCATTTCTGACGTTATTTTATCTTTCGCTGTGTATGTTTTGCTGCTAAAACACTTTAATATTAATATATTGCTGAAAATTTTAAATTAATCGATCTCTAAAGCGCTTGTAATTAACTATTGCGCTGTGTAACAAGACACGCGATTAATTTCGCGAGTACCCTGTTTTGCAGAGGAAATTTTAAACGGTAGAGGAGAAAGTTGATGTTTCGCGAGCTATGAAGAGAAAATTTTGTTTTGATGATTTTTAATCTATTTACCTAATTTAATTAATAAATTTAGTAAAAAAATTAAATTTTTATTTATTTATTTTTTTTATTATTATTTAAATAAAAATTTAAAAAAAAAATAAAATTTTCTTATTTAAATTTTTTTGTGAGATATTGTGATTTTATTAATTGATTCATTTATTAAATTTTTTTATTATTGAATTAAATAATTTTTTTTTTAATTTAATTTAATTTTTTTATTAATTATTTATTGTTTATTTCCAAACTAAAAAAAAATTTATAAAAATAAATTTAATTTAATTTTAAATTTAAATTAAATTTTCTCAGTAAATTTAGACAAAATTATATAAAAAAAAATTTTTAAAGAAACAATTTTTTTTTTAAATAATTTTATTAATTTAATTTAAATAAATTTGTTTAAAAAATTAAGAAAAAATTAAATATTATTATTTTAAAAAATAATTTTTTTTACATGATTTGTTAAAAAAAATTGAGAAAAAATAAAAAAAAATTTTATATGATCGACAAAACTTAAAATTTTCACAATAATGTCTACAAAACGTGTTTCCGCATTATTCTTTTTATTACAAAATATAGAACATTGACAGCAATTTTTACAATATATTTTAAATAAAACGGAAATAAACACCTTCTTTATTTTTATCGCAAATCGCATTTGGCTCGACAAATCACCATCATCACCAAATATAATCGCACTGATCGTCGTCGTAATAATAATAATGGCGTGTATTTTATACATATAAATTATGTCATTTATGTGCACACAATGTTACATTATAGGCAATTTGTACTTTTACTCTCGTGTACTGCGCGAGACCCGAACGATACAGGTGAGTTTTTGTCGCCTAGTCGAAATTGCCAAATGCCATATAAACGTTTCATCCACAAATAATGTTCAATTTTTCAGATGGTACTTTGCTTTTTATTGCCTTAACATCAATTTAAGATAACATTTTCTTTAACGGAATGTGTCATGTATTTTTTTTTCTCTTTTGACAAAACGATGAAGACAAAAAAAAAGTTATTAATAAAACTAATCAATCTTTTGTATTTTGTCTCATAACCGCACAATGATTATTATTTTTCTTTATTATTGCTCATCACAAATGATTAATAGGAAAGAAATAATATATTTAACTAATTTCTGTCACCCTCTCTCTCGCTGCATGACATTCGATCGCACACACAAATGTAAATAATTGACTATCACATTAAATGTCTCGCATGACGATATTGTTGTCTTATAATAAATATCTCGATTTGTACGAATGTCCCTGTGCAGCACCCAGAAGACATCATCAATCTTAATGACGTGATAAACATATAAATAAATAAATAAAATGAGAGCGAGCCCTACTGATAATGAAAGGAAAATAATAATGGAGAAATGAGTCGACCGACGACATAGAAATTGAAAAAAAAAATAATTTCAAGGAAATTAATTGTTGTTTTGTGGGATAAAATTCAAATCTTCGATTTTATGCGAAAATTCTTTTCTTTAAAAAAGTTTGATCTCCAAATATTTTTTTTTTTATTTTTTTAATTAATTTATAATTTTTTAAGAAATAAATAATTTTAAGCTTTATTTATCTAATGAAATTTTAATGAAATTAAAAAAAAAAATAAAAAAATCTGAAATTAAATTTTTAAATAGCCAAATGGATGAAAATTTTATTTTAGGCAAAAACTAAGGTATTAGATACGAAAATATAAAAAAATAAATTTAAATCTATAAAAATGTTGAAAAATGAGTTAGTTTATTTTTTTTTGATTTTTTATGATATTTCAACAAAAAAAAAAATATTGTCAAGTAAGATATAATTTAATAAGTATTTCAAAATATATGTAAAAATTAAATATTTAAAAATTCAAGGAAACAAAAAGTTTAAAATTTACAAAAAAAAAAAAATTTAATTTAATTTAATTAATTTATAATGTCTTTTATATTTATATTTAATTTTTTTTTAATATTTTATATAAAGTAAAAAAAAATATATTAAAAAATAAAAAAAATTAAAATAAATAATTAAAAAAAATAAAAATAAAATAAAATTATTAATTATTAAATAAATAATTAAAAATATATTTAAAAAAAATCTCAAAACCAGCGACAAACAATTAAAAATTTTATCCCTTGTTAAAATCCTCAAACACACAGCTAGACAACTGAGTCAACATATTCCAACATAACACAATTAACATAATTTCTTTTCATCTTTTTTTTTGTTTTGTTAAAAAACACAGAAAAAAACGTAAACTCAATCATGTTTTTCCACTCCCATCCGCCAAAGGAATAATAAATGTGCGAAAACGTTCCGCTGATCTCTCCATAGATATATTTTCACATCGCACATCAATATGGAAAAAAATTATACGTAAAATAATTAAAATTTAAAATTATATTTTTCGCATAATAATAAAACGAAATGCTGTTGTTCACTTTGTGTATTTATTCTTATCTTACTTATTTTTTAATATTTAATATGCATTGAAAGCCTCATTTTGTGCAGCTCAGTTACGTTACGGCTTGTAGTGCAATCGTTTTGCATAAAAAAAAAAATGAAAATGGCGAGGATGTCTGAAAAGTTTTCAACACATTTCCATCGTTTTCGGCGTTATAAAATGTAAAATGTGGCATAATATTGTTAATCATATTTCACGATGATCATCATGCGATGCGCTACGAATAAATGTGGGAAGCGTATATTTATATAATTAACATATTTGATTGATATTCAAGTATTAAAATCACGTTTCCATGAAAAAAAAAGTTTTCTCATTGTCTCACGCTTGTCATCATGCCATCCAGCAAGCCAGCCACAAGACGACACAAAAAATAATTATTATGGATGATGGAACGCACACAGAAAAAAAAAATAAATTATACGAGAGAAAAGGATACTACTTAATAATTATAAGAGGAGCACAAAAAACAACGCAACATACATCTGTCTATCATTTTATTATATTTTTTTAAACTTTTTTTTTCACTCCCGTTATGTTGGTTTGTTGTCACACTGCTGCACTCTGAAATATTCATGTCAACATAAAATAATTGGTTTGTTTCGGATGCAGATTTGCATGTTGATTGTCTGTACACAACAAAAAAAAATGAGTTAAAAAAACGCGGATACAACTGATTGAACACGGGTAATTATGCAGATAAAGATTCATTTTTGTGTTACGCGGAGAGATATGCCCGAAATAAATTTAAATATAATTATTCGGTCATGATAGTTTTTCGTCCTGAATTCATTCCAGGAACGCAAGAAACGAAAAATATGAAAAATAAATTAAGGTGAAAAAAAAATTTTTTTTATATAATAAAAATTTTTCATTTTTCTCCCCTCTCGTATTTTTTCATCCACACGCACCTGCAAATGTTGTTCATCAGAAAATATCAAGAATTACGTTTCTATTTATGTAAGCGGATAGATTTATTGCATTGTAAATATGTGGGTTACAAGAGGCAAAAAAAAATAAATAAAATACAATATGAGCCTATGGCAAAAAGTTCCTTCTCGCTCTTTCAAGCATTTCCAAGCTTACAAGTGTTAACGTAAATGCAGGATAAAAAAAATATAAATTTAATTCCTGCGAATGGAAACCGACCAAGAGGCTTATTTGATACGAGGAGCGTATTTTATGCGTATTTTGTACCTTTTCTCTTTGCATTAAGCGCCAACTTCTGATTTTCCGAATCCTCTGAATGAATTAGGAAAAAAAAATATATAAAATAAAATGAAAAATGAAAGAAAAACAGCACGTTTTTAAATCTAACATGTAGCACAACGGCCTTCCTTTATAAAATAATAATAATAATAATAATAAATAAAATACAATGATGAATGAAAAAAGAAATATGAGATGATTTTTCTTATATTCGTTTACCTTTTATTATTATATATTGGAGCAGTGTAAAAGGTAAGATCGAATATGGTAAGAAAAAAACATCCCGCGCGCGCTTTTGCCATCAGCACCATCAAAAAGTATAAAGTTATCGTTAATATTATTTTGAACCCCAAAGGCACTTTCTCTCTCGTGCAACTCGTATGTTTATGTGAACGAAGAGTTATAAATTGTATGAGAAAGGTTTTATTTACAAACAGCCTTGAACTGTAATTTTTTCAATAAATTTTATGTAACATAACATTATTATTATAAAATATTTATATTTTTGTGGATTTTGTTTAGTAAACATGTAATTCGTGGCATTGTAATATTTATTTTTTAACCAAAATCATAACAAATAATATTTTTTTTTTAAATTTGCATGTTCAATATTATTAAATTTCAAAAAAAAAAAAATAAAAACTTTAATATTTTAGTCAGTTAATCCATGCATTGTAATTTTACTATCTCGATCAAAAAATATATATTTAATATATATATTGGAACATATTTCAATAAATATTATTTGATCACATGCATATCGAGAAAATTTTCCCCGAAAAATACAGATAAGCTTAATTGATGCTGCAATATGTATTTTGTTAATATTATTCTCGTATTTATTCAAATATATTTCATTATATTGAACATTTATTGCGTGTATGGAGGAACAAACATATATTTGTTTAACAACATAAATATATATAAATTGCAGTGTTATTTTATTTATATAATAAAGCTAGTCTGGAATGCTCATCTTTTCTCCGATATATATGCTTATTATTTCGAGTTTTAATTTTTATATTTATTAAATTGTTTAGAGAATGTGCAACACAAATTTAATATATATTAGGTATTTCTAAATAAATAAACAAAATTCATATTTTATATTTATTGGTGCGTGTTTTATGCCTGATATCATAGCAGGATAAGATTATTTCAGATAAAAAGCAACTTAATTTATATTTTAATAAGGTTGTGACTTGATTTTTTGATGACTTAAAATGATAACAATGTTTGTTTTTATTTTAAATTTGACACGAATGCGACAAGAAAATAAAATAAAATTTATCAAGAAGTGAAATGTGAAGAAAATGCGTTAAAAATAAACAAAATTTTCATTTTAATTTCTCCAGAGACGCACGACACTCCATATACATTTCGTACAAATATTGCAGAAAAATTCCAGAAAAATAAAAAAAAATGTACAAACCGCGATGAAGCATTTAATTTTTTAAATAAAGATGAAAATAAAATTATTTCACATTGATGCTTCCATTCCCGCTCTTATTTTTTTTTATATATGTATAAATTTATATATTTTTTATTATTATTTTATGAATGATTGTTTCAATTTATTTATTTTCTACAAAGAAAAAAGTTAATATTCAATTATATTATATTTAATTTGCATTTCGGGCAATCATAATTATATATTTTTGTTCGATTTTTTTTTCAGACAATTAAGTCCAATTAATATAAAACGTTTTTCAATTTGTATTATTTTATTATTTTCATTAAAAATTGTATACATTGCGGTTTATATTAAATTTAGCATGGTCCGAAAACTTTTCATCATAAAAAAAAATAAAAAAAGACCATCACCTCTAAATAAATAAAAAATTTCTATATCTATGAATATTATATTAAAAAAAAGGAAGAAAAAAAAAAGTAATATTGTACGAAAAATTGTAATAATAAGAAGGAAAATATATAAAGAAGTTAGACAAAAGCCATGAACCGTTCATAAAATATTTCCAATAAAAGTTAATACTATTGCTGACGATTTATTTTCATTTGAGGAAATTATTCTTTCTTTTTTTTCCACACTGTGTGTGTGTTTGAACCCACTTTCTCATCTCTCCTCGATTTCATTCATTCATTCATTGGTAATAAGTGATGCATGGAAAATGTAATCCTATATATAAAAATAATTTTTATATTATTCCGTTTCCTGCTCAATAATATTCCTCTCCTTTTTTTATTTTTCGCCATATTTTTTTGAATTATTGCCAGTAAAGTCTCCGTTTTTTTTTTGGGAACACGTGTAAAGCTTTAAAATTTCTTGCGATATTAGGCAAGAACCCAAATTCTGTCGAATCTCATTTATTCCCTGATCATGATTTATTTTTTATCTCTTCTTTTGCCTTTATTTCTGCGTCCAACTTATTTTTAGCAAATTCAATACGGGAGACATTCACAAAAAAAGTTGCGTATCATCATCGTTTTTCTTTAGAGTTCATTCAATTGTAACAAACATATTTATTTTTTTAGCAAAAAAAATCTTTTAAGGAACCTTTAAAAAAAATTAACAAAAAAAAAACAAATTGAGACATTATTCATTTATTCATCAATTAAAAATAAATGTTCGTGTGAAAAGTGTTTCGTGCGAAAATTGCATGTGACCTGCGATCGCGTCATAAAAAAAATGTCAATGCACTATTATGATACTCGCGCACTTTTATTTTGTTGTTATCTAATCCGGGGGAATATTTTTTTTATATTCAATTTTATTCTTTTTTTTTGTTTCGCACAACCTACATGCGACGCGATGTTATCTCTGTGTGAGTTTTTATTTATGTTATCATGTGAATTGCGTATGCAGATGAGATGACGAACAAATATGGACAAATATCGTGCAGTATTTCTACAGAGAAAAAAAAACGCTGCAATAAAAAAGGATCAGAAAATAGTGTTTTTCATCATCGTTTTTTTTTTTATTTTCGCGATGTTGTTGTTGTATTGTTTTGCGTACGATACGATTTTGTGCGATATCGCGTAGAGACGAGAGGATAGATTATAAATTTCATATCAGTATGTTTGTTTCGCGCCAGGAAAAAATAAATAAACTGCATCATGACACAAACAAACAAATGTATATTTTTGTCTTTTTATTAACGGGCTGCATGTGCAAAGCTGGAATAGGCGCACACCAACAACAAAAATATAATTATAAATAAATGAATGAATTTTATTAGCTTGATATGAAATGAACTACAGACACACGTTGAATAATGTTATTATTTAATTTATTTTTTATATTGACAGTTTTTCGGATCTCTCTAACTAACTTCAGAAGTTATGTTATCGCGTTTTGTTTAGTAATTAACCAGGCGTCTTCACTTGTTTGATTATTTGGTATTTTTTTTATTACAAAAATATTGAATTTCATTGGGTTTTTTTTTCATTTTTGAATAGATTTTTTTTTGTAGAAAAATTGTTGAATATCGTGTTTACTAAGTTTTTAAGCAGTTCAAAATTCAATTATTATTTTTTTTTTTAATTTTACAAAAAATTTAATTAATAATTAATTTTACTATTTAATAAGCAAAACTAATTTTTGATAAAATTTAATTTTAGGCTAAAAATAAATTCTTATTTTATTTTATTTTTTTTTTCATCAAAAAATTTTTTTGTGATAAAAATAAATTCATTCAAGGTACATTTAATTTTAATTGATTTTGATAACTCAATTTACTTTTTTCCAAATTTATAATATTTAAGCATTTTTAAAATTTAAGACACATATATATTTTTTTTCACAAAAAATATTTAAAGATTTAAATTAATTGAAAATATAAAATTTTTAATTAAATTTAATTGCAAGCGATTTTTTAATTAAAGTTCAAAGCACCCTAAAAAATTAATTTTTTATTTTAAATGTTTTTTTTTACTTTTAATTTAATTTAGTAAACTCTGTATAATTTAAAAAAATATAATTATCAAATTAATCTTCAATATTGCCAAATATTCCCACATTCGAATAAAAAATAAAAAAAATGAGTTGAACGAAACTTCTCATTCAATATCTCTTTAAATGCTAAAAACCTCATCAATTCAACCAATAATATAAAAAAAATTATCAAAAAAAGGACCTTTACCAAAAAAAAAATTAAAAAAAAAAACTCTTGAAAAAAATCCTCATCTATTTATAACGCAGATAACTATCCCAGACACATGTCATTATACTATTTTTTTCTTGTTCTATCTTTTCAGAACAAAGAAAAAAAAATTCTCTTAAAATTTAACAATAAATCATTAAACGGACAATCATTTGTCTACGAAAAATAAAAAAAAAAGAAGTTCACCACGCATAAAACACCCTTTCACTTTAAAAATAACCTCGAATGTTTTGTCTGTCCCTTTTTCCGTTTAAAACGACAAGGATCGCATTTAACAACAATTCCAACTATTTTGTTTGACTGTGCAAAGTCGACTGAAATACAAAAAAAATGATAAAGTATCTGATAATCCTCCAGAGAAGTTTCTCGTATCCGTAAATAGCTTTTTTTTGTTTGAGGAAGATAGTGAGAAAGGTTGCATCCATCACGTAAACTTAAATATTTTTACATTTTTACGCAAAAAAGTACACATTACAATTTTTTTGAGGATATGTTTAGAAGGATCATCATTTGCCATAAATTCTTTCTTTGTCAATTTATCATGGTTTTAAAGTTTTATTTTTTTTTAGAGTGTTAAGCGAGCAACAATGCCACAATATTCTCACACTTGACATGCGAGATACGATGTTGATGCGGAAAAAGCATGAAATGGAAGCAACAACAACAAATAATATTAACTTATGATGAATGCTTATTTGCTCCGTTTTTGCCTCTTAGTTGTTGGTACAGCGAAACAAACTTTTACTCGCAAAAATACACAATTTTAAATATATTAATAGAGAACAGGCAAAACTTTATAATATTTACTTGCACACAGACAAAGAACAAATGCCATTTTCTCCATATAGCCTCTAGTTTTTTTTTACTTTTTCATGATTATATTCATACAGAAAACAGGCAAGGTCGTTTTCGACAAAAAAATTTTTTGCAAGAATTTTCCGTTTCTCGAAAATTTCATTTTGGAAATTTTGAGGTTTCGAAAAAAAAATTATTTTGAGAGAAAAAAAACCTCGAGATACGACCCGCTACTTACTCCGCCTTGTTTATTCCATGAAAACGAAGCAAGTTGGCAAAAATATTTTTAATACACATATGCCTTTGCCATGCCACACACTCTCATACATATCTTGATGTTTTTTACGAGATGAGGAACGAAAGAAAGCCAAGCAAATACACAGACATCTTGTTGCAATAAATTATTCATGAAAATTTTTGTGTGTCGAGAATTGCAAGCTTTTTAAACACAAAAAAAACACGAAGAAGACGAAGTGTATGTGAAATGATGACAAAACAAATAATAGAGATGAATTGCAGTAAAGAGAGAAAAAAAACTCACCTCAACTTCATGCATTTGCGATAATAAAAACGAGTTTTGCCCGAGAACAATGAGATATGCCATGCCACTCATTTTGTTTGTGGTTTTAAGAGTTTTTTTTTTGTTTTGCTGTTTGTTTGAGTCGAGAACAAATTGATTGTTCTGTAAATAAGAGAACATTAAATCCACATCCAGTTATTATCGTAATGATATCATGCCGAGGAGATAATCGTTAAATATGAATAACTCTCGTTTTTATCCATTATCTGCGTAGAGACACAATAATTCCCCTTATTGTTTGGCATTATTATTGTATCTGAAAGGCTGATAGCAGAAAAAAATTTTTTTTTTTTGCATGTGGTTTGGAAGCGATCGCATTTTTGATTATTTTCGTAGTTTTTTATTTTATTTTATAAATCAATTTATTTTTTTAAATAATTAATATTTAATTATTAATTATTTAATTTTCTTTCGAATTTTATATTTTTATCAAATTTAATTAATTTATTTAATTTAATTTTAATTTTATTTTTATTTATTTATTTTTTTAATTAATTTTTAATTTTAAATAATTAATTTTTATTATTTTTTAAATTAATTAATATTTTAATACTCCTCATTTTAAAAAAATATTTTAAAATCTTTATAAACTTTTTTTAGCATTTTTATGATAGTTTTTTAATATTTTCTTAAAATTTTTAAATTTTCTGCTAAATTCAGATTATTAAATACAACTTAAAGCACAATTTGCAGAAAAATTTCTCATTTTAGTACTCCTCACGATAAAAAATTAAAATTTTCTCGTTTTAGTACTCCTCACGATAAAAAATAAAAAATTTCACATTTTAATAAATACTCCTCAAATTAAAATTTTTATATATTTTTTTAAATTGCTTCAAATCAACTGAAATTTAGTTTGACAATCAATTAAAAATGTATTTTTTTCTCTTTTCCGTACTCATCATACGGCATATCGGACAGACAGACAAACAAAAACCAATTTTTCTCAAATTCTTTTGAAATGCTGCAAAAAAAAGTACTGAAATCATCAACATTTTATTTGTTTTCCCTAAACTCTTTCTTTCTTTGCACATCACACAGGACAACAAAGACGAACGAGAACCGAAAAAGAAATTACACACGCTCACGCAATCCATAAAATTATGATTATCCTCTCGTCGATGGTCGTTGTCGTTCTCGCCGCGTCACATGTGAACCCATGTATGACCCGAACAACATTGTTTATATATTGTTATTAGTCCATTAGGCTTATTGTATTTATGAGGGCGTGCAATAGATTGGCATTTTGGCATTGGCGTTGACACACACACACAGCCACGAAGCTCAAAGAAGAAATTGGTCCGCAACAAAATAAAATATATATTTGTACATAAATCCACTGTCTTATCCCATCATCCTTATAGATATTGATTTTATCGTTTTTCCCATCATCAGTTGTGTGTTTGTTTCGTAATATCGTTGTCGTCATCATCGTCGTTGTCGTTTGTCCCGATAAATCCGAGGAACATTTTTCGGTGTGTCGACGGCTTTTATCATTGTCGACCATTCTCGAGCGCTGCTGCGTTCATAAATATTGTTTAAAAATATTTAATTTTAAACTTGAAATATAAAAAAAAGCAAAACTTTTTCCTGACACACTTGCTTGCACACATACAGCAGCAGTACTTTATTTTGATTTGTACCGCAACCAGAAAAAAAGTAAAGTAATAAATTTGTGTTTATGTAAATGTTGGAAGAGAAATGGAAAAACTTCTTAATTCCGATAAATTGGTTTTTCAAAAGTGTGTGTCTTTCGGTGCCAGAATGCCATTTTTCGAGATAGGTAATAAAATAGATTTAAATTTATATGGAGGCACATGGAAGAAATTCACAGAAAGAGAGAAGCATGGCAGCATCTTACAATAAATCTGGATCTCTCATTTAAAAAGTTGAGTCATTTATGGCTCGGATACAGCAATTATTATTGTGCAGTTTCATTTTAATTGGCAAAACTTGTTTCCTTGTTGAGAAATGACATAACATGAAAGAAGTGTTTGTTCGAGAATGAATTTTGAAATTTTATAAATAACTTTTTTATGTAATAGAAAATTGAAGGTTGTGAAAAAATTCAGAAAAAATCATTAAATTTATTTATTTTTTTTTTTAATTTAAAAAATTTATTTTGTTTTAATTTAAAAAATGTATATTTTTTTAAATTAAAAAAAAATAATTAGATATTTTAAAATTTTAATATTTATTCTAAAAAATAATTTTATTTATTTTTAAATTTTATTTTGTTAAAATAAAATTTATATTAAATTACAAATTTTATCATTAAAATAAAATTTTAAAAAAATTAAATAATTAAATTAATTTATTTTTTTCAATATTTTTAAAATTTTGCTTTTCTGAGCAAATTCAAAATTTTAATCAAAAAAAATTACTTTAAATTAAATTTAACAAAGTTTTTAAATTTTACTCTTTTAAATTATTTTTTTGTTAAAATATTTATTTTTTTTTTCTTACTAAAATTTTGTTAACAATCGTCTTTTTTACAAAATTATTCGATAAAATCAAAAACACAAAAAATTACTTAAACTTCGTAAAAAATTGACAAAAAATTACCTTCAGTAAAATTTTCCATACAAAATTAGCAATGTAAAAAAGCAAACTTTTTTGCGCAAAAATTCTCAAAATAATTTGAAACTTTTCCACAAAACGACAATTCCAATCCATGCAACAAAAAATGTTTCTCCTCAGGGGAAAAATCATCAATCTTTTGATTTTCGTTCTATTTTTTCTCGTTAAATGATAAAATAATAAAAACCAAAAAGTAGTAATACAGAAGAAGAGCAAGAAGAAAAAAATAAATCAAAACATTTTATGATTAATTAACTCTTCTTCGTCTTTCTCTCTGTCCGTGGGATTTTTTTTTTTTTGGTTTTTATCGCCGTTGTGCTGCTATACAAAAACGTCGACGACCTACAAACAAATAGATTTTCTTTTATATCGCACCAGTGGGCAAGATAATCACCTCTATTTTGCCCTTCATCATTATCATTAACATTTATGGAGCAGCAAATAAAAGCGAACGAAAATAATTTCTAATTCCAATTCTGCCCAAGTAACTTTATTGTTTACCGTTACCGAAATTTCGAATCTATCAAGTTTTGTTTTTGCTTCCCGCGTAGGAGATCAAAATAATATTAATTAAGTATCGCTTTTTTGTTGTTTTTTGTTTGTTGTCCAATTGGGATTTGAAATAATTCATAACTTGTCTTGGATGAAAAAAAAAACCCTCAAATATCCGGACGTTTATAGAGAGTAAATAATAAATGATTGTAACCTAATTTAATTTCCTCCGTTTTTCGTTCTCTCTCTTTACGAGAGATGATGATGATGGTATGGCGCAATATTTATGACTCGGATACACACTTTCTCTTTTATTATTATTATTTTCACTATTATTATGTCTATTCATGGCGGACCAACGAGCGCTCATTATGTAATTAGTGTGATCTTTATTTCAGAATGATGCACGCGCCGCGCGTTAATTCCTGCGAAATAAAAAAATAATGAAAAATAGTCGTCTGAAGAATGACATACTATACCGCATTTCGATGTTGCACACCTTTGCTTTTTTGTACTCCTCATTTCACAATTTTTTACTCCATATTTCACAATTTCGTGCTCCTCATTCAAATTTTTCTTATAATCTGTGGACTTTTCCTATTGAAAGAACATATTTCACAACTTTATACTCCTCACTTTACATTTTTGTACTCCTCAAGATCCTTTCACAATTTTATACACCTCACAAATTTTATTGTCCTCAAAGAACTAAGAGTTTATAACACACAGACGACAAATCGAACTTGATACCGCATTTTTTTTTCTTCGAAATGCGGTAAAAAACGAAGAAAGTCAAAACATTTTACTTGTACAATCGTTAATGAATTACGTTTCTAATTTTTTTTTTCGTTTTTTATTCGTTGTAGGCTATTTTTATCATCATCACGAGCAACAAACGAGAAAGAGACCGACGACTATTACAAAAGGAAGCAATATAAATGAAAAATTATGATAAATGTTTCCGGTTGTCTTCATTAGTTGTGCGGAGTAAATTTCTTGTTGACTCGTCGTCGTCGTCTTCGTCGTACGGACCTAATTATTTCATGGATGGAATGCGATGATTACTTTATTTATTAACTTATTAAGTTCCGTTATAATTTTTTCGCTATAAAAACCGATTAAGAAACAAGGCTTCCTCCTTTATTTTTTTGCTTTTAATGAAAAAAAAAACGAAGAAAATCAATTGATTTCAATGCGATACAGGAACACTTTATTCAGAAAAGGCACAAATTGTTATTATTGGAAAACTTTCTCTCTCTCTTTCGCTTTGGCTCTAAATAAAAACAAAACTAACTAAAGACTATTGCCAATAAAACTCTTTCATTTATACAAAAAGTTTTCCATTTAATTGAGAATTTTAGATTGAAATCGATTGATTTTTGCATCAAGTGTACATTGCTCATGGAATTTATTCATTTAGCTTTTGAAGTTAACGTTTCCAAAGGTGTTGCCAAGCGTTCAACATTCGTCGTTCATAGTTTTATGAAACTTTACGTCTCTGAATTTTCCGAAAAAGGCACAGAAACAGAAAAATTGGAATTTAAAACTTTTTTAATTAACATCAAAGTCAAAAAAGAGGAAAAAATTCGTTTTTCTTTCAATTGCATTTCATTTCGATTTACGTTGCAAAAAGAAAAATTATTATGAAAAACGGCACAAGCAAAATGACAATTATGGTGCTTCTTGTCATTCTCTTTTTGACAACATATTTAAATTATGATGATAATAACAATAATATTCATATTTATGTAGTAGATAATAACAACTCCATGAGCTGGCTGCATGCCGCTGTCGCTGCTGATGTTAGTTGTTATTGTTGTTGTGCTGCTAAAATTCATGTAAATATATAATAATAATAATAATAATATTCAGTCAAGTTCATGTGTCTGAGTGTGTGCGATGTTTAGTGAATTGTGTACACTAGAAAACATGTCACGATTTTCAGATAAGAGTCACTTTTGTGTTTTACAATTTCATTCTCCGTACTCTCAGTCGTCGTCTGCTATAAATGTAAAGTACAATTGTCATTCAAATCGTACAAACATTGTATTTAATTATAACGAATTTCTCACATGAAAGCGCTGCAAGGATGGCGTGACAGGAGTAGCTGAGGTACGAATTGCGGAAAATTCGCTGAATTAATTCTGCTGAATAAAATTTTTAATTTGCTGAACAAAAACTGATTGTTCTTTTCGCTAAATTTAAAAAAAAAATTAAAAATTTACTTTTAAAAAAAACTGCAGTAAAATTAGTGCTAATTAGAAATTTTAGTTTGCTGAATAAGTATTGCTGAACAGAGATTTGAAATTTGCTGAATTAAGCTGAATTAGGAATTTGCTGAATAAAAATTCTTCAGAGCCGATAAATTTGAAAATTAGCTGAATTGAAGTTTAAAATTTTAAAGACTTTTAGAGAAATTTACTCAATAAGTAGTGCTGACTTATTATAAAAATTTGCTGAATAGATGCTGAGTTAGAATAGATTGCTGCATAATTTGACTATCTTATCTAAAATTCATAACGAATTGCTAAAATCAATAGTTTGTTGAAATTAAACTTTTGCTAAAATTAAATTTTTGTTGAAATCAAAAATTTGCTGAAAAAAAAAATTTGCTGAATACAAAAATTTGCTGAATACATAAATTTGCTGAATAAATGTTTAATATTCAGAAGAAAATTGTCAAGGCAAATAGTTGCTGAATAAAATTTGCTGAATATCTTTTTACAAAATGGTCAACAATCCACTTGACAACTTGCTTTGCCATCCCTTGCGCAAAAGCTCCTGCTCCCTACAACTCGTTTGTTACAATCAATGCAGCAGGCGTTTCACATTTTGTTGCAGAGCAAACTACGTCCATATTTTACTCACAAATATTACTGCTAAATATTTCTGAAGTAAATTTTCATTTCATTTAAATTCATGTTTTTCATATTTGTGTGCGTTTGTGTTGTTGCAATGCAACCAAATGTTCATACAATTGTGCATTTATTCATCATCAACATCATCTTCCTCCTTCTCTCTGCCCTGAATGTGTGTATGGGAGACGCAAAATTGTGAGGCGTCGAGCATAACTCTTCAGCAAATGCGAAAAATCCTCCATCTGGCGATACGATGCCATTGTTGCCGTATTTTCATAATAATCATTATGTTGCGTTGCTCTTCCATCCGTAATATGCACATATTTCAGAGTTATTTTGGATGTCATTATGAAACGTTGCAAGCCGGAAAACATATTGAAATCGTTATGATTATCGTCATCAGCGTACGCGGCGGCGGCACCATCAGCCGTCACCGACATTATAATAATGATGATGTTGTAAAATATTTACAAACGTGGTGTTGTGTCATTTTCTCGCTTACTCTCTTCCTTTTTCAAAAAAACTGATTTTTTTTCTCATGTATGATAAAATAATATTTCCTCACAAAAAAAGAATCAATTTTCAGTCAAATACATTGATAAAGTACTCAGATAAACTTGCCTCAATAGACTGTTTTGTTGTTTGTTACACAATTTCTCAAAATACAGAGAAAAAAAGTTTCTTAAATAAATTTGAATTTATAACCAATATATTCACATGTTGCACACACATCGTTGTTGTGTGAAGGCGGAGGAGGACAAACTATGCTAGAGAACTTTCTATTTTTGCAATAGATTGTACAAGAAAGCACAAACAATAATAATAATGGGACTGCTGTTGCTCAGAGACTCTATTATATTATTTTGGAATAAAATCAATTTGCATAACACTTTATTTTATTTTATATTCCTTTTTTTACATCACACATCGTCGTTGTTCGCATTCACACAGAAAAGTTACAGAACACACGAAAAATACAACAAATACACACACACACACAGAGAAAGAGGCAGTTTATTGAATTAAGGTGGACATTTTAGAAAATAAAGCAGAAAAGTTTTGTGTTTGTCGTCCTTCTTCGCATCTACGATGTTACATCTTCAATGATCATCAGCACTGACAAATCCAAACTTTTTATCTATTTGATATGGAAATTTACTTGAGCTCGGAATCAGGGATTGTAAGTTTTTGGAGTAATTGAAGTTCGAGTTTCATGAACAGTTTTAAGATAGCACTCGATTTTTTCACTCGCGACTTTATCACATTTCACGTACTTCTTGATTTGGTCTTTGGCAACACGCAAGTCACTTGATAAATCAATCGCAACACTCATCTTGTTGAATTCATTCGCTTTTTTATAAAAAAGGGGTTCTGGCTATTTGCAGTTCGATATTATGGCAGCCTGAGCAACTGATTTCTGCGCAAGTTGTAGGGTCGTAGTTCGCTGAAAATTGTGAGGCGCTCGGTTAATTCAAGAGAATTGCGTGCAATGCACGGTTGCAGAGCATTTGCAGCTTTTTCAATGTTTCTTCAGTTGCCAGGCATAAGATGTTATAAGATGTTTTATGTGGTTGCAGTAAGGTCTTGTAAAGTAACAGCTTGGTATATTTATCCAGTTTCTTCTTCATCCTGCCTATGAAGTATGATTTCTTGGCTACTTTCTTCATGACGAGCTTAGTATTTTTTTTTAAAGTCAAGTTTTTAATCCAATATGACGCCAAATTATTTTTGAATAAGAAAAAAACGTTCAAAAAATTTAAACGCACCCGAGTAACAATTTAAGAAATTATTTTAAATGTTAAAGTCACAAATTCGAATTGCTCCTCACTTTGAGAGAGATATTGAAAGTTAAAACACGTATTTTGTTTCTGTCTCTAAAATTAGATGAGGAATTGACGAAAAATATTATTAAGAAATAGATTAAAATTAAGTTTTTTAAAAATATGTACATTCAAAAAACGACAATTTGTGACTTAGAACTAAAAATCTAAATTTATTCTACAATTAAAACAGGAATCCATTTTGTAATTGGAAAATTTCATCCATCTTTAAATCCCCCAACGCGTCCAATTTTAAATTTAAGTTTTTTTAATTGAAATCAAGATTTCATGCCATTAAAAGGAAAATACGAGATTCAGCTTTGACCCTGTCAACCAATACCGCTTCATGATATGTCTTGAAGAAATAATCTACTTGAAAAGTTTCATTCAATGCTTCGTTCTTTGAAAAAAAAAATATTGAAGACCTGAAAAAATAATAAATTAAATTAATAAAAATAAATAAATTAAACAATAATATTTTAAAATAAAAAAATAATTAAAATAATAAATTAATTAAATAATTAATTATAATTATTTATAATTGAATAATATTTAAAATAATAAAAAAAAATTAAATAAAAATCTTGCCGAAAAACTTTTTCTCGTGCCTGAACTTGCAAACCCTTCGCTCAAACTCTTCGTCTCTCAATGGAAATTTACTGTTATACATTTTCTGGGTGTGCGTCTCCCAATATATTTATGACTGTGTGAAAAGTTCTAGTTTTCTTTATTACATTATTGTCCTTGTTGTCAGGTCCTGTCACAATAGTTCATGCGGCAAGTCCCCCATCGACAAAGACACACACACAAACAGAAATGCTCGTCACCTTTTTTTCTTGCCATCTCCTATAAAATGCAAATGGATATTAGATTAGATATTAGGAGCTAACTTTATTGAATAACAAGAAAGATTTTTCTCGCATCCAAAATCGAACAAAAAAAAGCAATTTGAATAAAAAAATTATTGTTCCATTTGAATTGAATTTGTCCTTTTGTTGCCCTTGCGAATTTTCTCGAGGCTCGTGTCTTTGTGTACAAAAATGCCAATTAACCCATGAATTCCTTAATTTAAGGTTAATGCTCATAATTGAAATTCAACAACATCCAAATTTAACCCGCCCGATGTAAATACGAGCAAATTCGAACGTTGGTGCGCTATAAAACAATTTTCGAACAAATTTGTATCCTTTTTCGTTGTAGGCATAGCTTTTAAGTAGGCAAGCAACAAAAAGACTATTTATCCGTCATTTAATCAAAAATTCATACACAAGACGACGACGCAGCATCCAAAAATGGTCCGTTTGTTATTTATGTATGCGTGAATTCATCAGAGAAACTACAGACGAAGAAACATTGTGCGGCATGGAAAACAATTTTCGGTCTACCACATATACCAAAAACATATTCATGCATGTCAGATGATGGTTTGATTTTCCTTTTATTCAATTCTTTGTTGTACAAGCACGAGCCAAACGTTGCCTTAATCATAATTCTCTCTGCCATTATTTGAATTTTGGAGTTTGTGTGTGAAAATTTGCGAGTGAGAGAATATTTTTCATTCATTTTGCTGCTTTTGGTTTCCTAAACATTCCTAATTCGTCCATAATTTGGGGGTTCCAAAAATTTGAATAATAATAATAATATGTTATGAGTGTATGGCTATGTGGCGTATATGGCGACGCAGGACAAATGTAGGCAATATTTGAATATCAAATGGAAAATACTGTAACTACTCATCCATAATTTGTGCAAGTTCTGACCGAAAAACCCGGACAGGAATTCATGTCAGTTTTTTTCTCGTCTCTACCGACAGTTACTCAGTAAATGCAAATGCGGTCTCCGAAAATATCTGTAGACAGTAGAGCAGCAAAAAAAGGGAACAATCAAATAATTTGAATATTATTGTGAACAGATTACCATAAATTTAGTTTCATAACGGAGATTGCTTGGCATGAAAAAATGTAATGAACGTTGTTCAACTTTTTACAATGAAAAGTTTACTTTTTGGACATGTTGGTTGTGCAAATGTTCAAATGTTTCATTGTAATTAGCTTACTTAACGTTTTTTTGTGTGAGTAACCAGACGTTTCCATTATTCTATTGAATGAACCAAGTATTGTAAAATAATTTTTCGATTTTTATAGAATTTTGAAACATGCGATGGAAACTAAATTCTAAAAAAAATTATTTTTAAGTTTTTTCAATTTCTTGAACATCAATTTTGAAAATTAAGTGAGATGAATAGTTTTTTTTACAAAATTGATAATTTTTAATCGAAAATTTGAAAATATTTCGAAGTAGACGAAATTTTTAGAAGAGACTTAAAAATAATTAATTAACCCAAAGAACTGAAAAAATGTTTTTATTGATTTAATTTAATTTTTTTATTTAATTTATTATTAATTTATTTATTATAATTAATTTATTTGAGATGAATATTTTTTTTACAAAATTGATAATTTTTAATCAAAAATTTATTATTAATTAATTTTAATAGATAAAAACAAATAATTTAATTATTTTTACTTAATTTAATTTTCTCAATTAATTATATTTTTAAATTTAAATTAATTTAATTATTTTATTTAATTTAAAAATTTTTAATTTAATTTTTTATTTAATTAAATTTTATTTATTTAATTTGATTCAATCGAGGATTCAATTAATTTGGGTAAAAATTTAAGAAAATAAAAAAAAATCCTTTATTTTACTCCTAAAATTTTATAATACGTGTCACAAAAATTTTCTTATACAAGAAAATTAAGTTTGTTACAATAAAAACTCTCATAAACTTCCATAAATCTAGTTAAAATTTTTTCTTGAGAAAAATGCTGCACGTGCCATCCTCAACAAAGCATCCTTTTTAGGAAATAAAGATACTCGCAACACAATTCTATTATTTTTTTACCCAAACACACTCCTTTGTTTTGTCTCCAATCCGAGCTTTGCCGCGATAAGAGCAGGATGAAACAGTTCAGGTGCGAAAATTACACTAATCAATCAAATCTCTGTCTCTCTCTCTCATTTTCTCTCGCATGTAACTCCAACTCTTGCATTATAATCACGAAAAAAAAAATCGTGTCGCTCGACTATAGGTGACGGCTTTTCACGTTGATCCGCATGCAAAAATGTGAAAAACAGAAAAAAAAATTGTTGCCAGCTAATCATTGTGAGCGACAAACACGGCTCAGGGCAAAATGTGGAACGAGGGAGCATTTCGCACAAACACCAAACTTTTTCCTGTAAAAATATTTGATTTACATTACGCGTACTGCCGTTAAAATTATTATTAAAAATTCATGAAATTTTACCGCCGCGCGCGTACATCAAACCAACCAAAGGCGCGCGCGAGAAAAAAAATGTTAATATATTACGCGCGAAAGATTCCCGGCAAGAATATCTTTAATAATCGCAATAATGGACGCAATATTCCGAAAAACGAAACGGAAGATGAGAAGAACTGCGCTGCACATAAACATAATAAATCTGATGGTTTGTGTGTTATCGTGCCCGTTCGTTTTTTTTTTGTATTTTATATTTTTTTATACTTTTTTTGTTGGGTTTTATGTTAGAATATAATTATCCTTGACACCGGCGATCTCACGTCCTTTTTCCGTGAGTTTTTTCATCTTTTTTTTTGTGATGTTTGCCCATTTTTTACGCAACTTTTATCGTTTTTATCGCACAATCCACGCGCAAAATGGCAGGAATTGATGTATTAACGTGTTTCCTGTTTTCCCTTCTTTTGCCGTTCTTTTATGTGTGATAATAAATAATAATTGATAATCAATCAAAAAACTTCCACACACACAGAGAAAGTTGCGGTTTGGAAGAATTTTTCATCATCATCATCATCGTTCGTCTCTCGGCAGTATCAGTAGATCCAGAAACACTTCCGGAATATTAATTATTATTAGTTGTTCCCCAGTTGATGCCTTTACCTGACGATGGAAGCAAACGATTTGTATGTAAAATATTTTTTTATTACGATTTTTTTTATAATTTTTTTTTTTTGAGACACAAAAAAGGGCAACAACTTTGCTTGTCATAATTATGCATTTAAAGTTTATTGTCCCGATTCTCACCGCAAAATCGCGCAATTGAGGACAGAGACACGCAAAAGACGAAAAAAAGACGGAATTAAGTTATGCATTAGTCAGCAAGCAGCCGAAAAATCATGAAAAAATTACAATTTGATTTGCATACAAATTTATTCTAATTTATTTTACTTCTATTTTATTTTAATGATAATGATTCTGAAGCGCGGGAGCACTGCATGAAAATGCGTAACTCAACAAAAAGATTTTATTTTGTCAGGAAACTGTTAAATATTTTATGTTTGTTCATTTTGTAAAAAAAACGACGATTTGTCGACAGCAATTGAATTGTTCCCACATTTATTTTTCCCGCTTTTTTTCTCTATTTTTTGGCATGACAGACAGATTGGAGCTGAGCTAAGTGAAAGAGTACTTTTATGTGTATATATGTGAAAACATGTTGTATAAGCTGATTAAACTCACAAAATATTGTTTTTTGCATTCGTTTACCACATGAAACCCACTGTGTTTCGCATGAGGAATGATTAGGAAGGACAAAGTTGAAAAAATTTAATAAATTTAAATGTTTTAAAAACTTAATAAATATTTATAAAAAAAATAAAAAAAAATAAATAAATTAAAAAAGTAGGTATTAAACTTTTGAATAAAAAAAATCTACGAATAAAATAAAAATAAATACCTAAATTATTTCAAAATAAATTTAAAAATTTATTTATTTTTTTCTTCTTTGCATTTTCAAATTAATTCGTCTTAAAACTAATATAGTTTGGTTCTTAGTTAAACAATCAAATATTTGTTTCTAAATCTAAAAATTATTCAATTTAAATACCTAAATAAGAAAAAATAATTATTTTTATTGGGTCAAAAATTTTTTAAAATTTAAAAAATAATTATTTTAATTAAAACAAATAATTTTTAATTAATACAATAATTTTAATTAGAATTTTCATACTTTATTATTTTTTTAAATTAAATTAATTTATTAAAATTAAAAAATTAAATTTAAAAAATTTTTTTAAAATTTTTTCTTAATTTAAATTATTATTAATAATTAATTTTTATTTTTTAATTTATTTTTTTTTTAATTTTTTAAAGAATTTTTTAACATTAATTTTATTAATTTGATATAAATTATTTTATTTTTTAATTTTGATCTTTAATTTAAAATAAAATAAAATAAATTAAAAATTTTTAGAAAAATTTAAATTTTAATGATATGTTGTGTGTTAAAATGATTAACATTTTTTTTAAATTAAAATAAATTTATTGACAAAAAATTACGGGCCACCCTAAAGCGAGAAGTAAAAAGCATAGAAAGCACAACCACCTTCTCTAATATTCATTATATAATCGAGCGGCAACTTTTACCAACGAAATGCACAAAATTCTTGCTACTTTAGATGGATTTTAACGAGCAAGCGGCAAGATAGACAAGAGGATTAGATCTGAAACTTTTACCATATAAAAGTACTTTAATATCAAAATCTCTCCAATATTTTTAAGTAACGACGCGTACACAATTCAAAAATGTACCTACACATGTTGGAAGATTACCGAGAAACGTTTAATTGAAAAATCATGTGAGGATCGAACGAAAATTTTCCTCTCGAGGTAGAAATGATTTTTTTTTCTCTGTACCAAGACTGAGGCACTGAGTTATGATATAAAATTTATTACTCGTTTACTTTATTCATTAGGACGTGTTAATACTGAGTAAATATTTTGTTTGATGTTGTTACTTCTGTTGTTGTTGTTGTTGTTATTGCATCTAAAAGCCCGCCAAACAAACTCCTGCACAACACACATGTAAGAGGGTGCGTGTGATAAGATGAGAGATTAATTTTATTGCTGTGTTGGCTTAAAACCAGCATGCTATGCCTTTGCAAGTAAAAATAGAACAAAGTTTAACGTAAATTTGATATGACAAGGACGAGCGAGTGAGAGAAAACTCGAAAGGAAAAAGGATGAAACGATGGGAAGTCAAGATTCTTGTAAATAAATTATTTCCCGAAAATTTGATGATTTATCACTTTTTTAGCTTCTTGAACGAACGGAAGTTACCTGTTGAGTTTCACCCCCATCCATCGATGATGACTTGACCTCCTTACGAGCACATTATTAATTACTCATCCATATTGGCATGTTATAGATGATTTACTGTGTTAACATCAACCGGGTAATTATCGTATTCCATCAACGTGCAACGGACCCTCATAAATTTTAATAAAATTGTGTTAGTCATGGAAAAAAAAGTCATGTCAGTCGTCGATTTAGACATATACATACCTTGCAACAGCAGCAACGTGAAATTCCTTTGATAAGAACGGTAGACGAGACACATCTATGCGGATTAAAGAACGTTACAAAGGAGAAAATTTGCTGCTGAAACGAAACGAAAAAAAAAATAAAGTAATTATCACAATAATGTACTCACATCGACACAATGATGGTGCACGCAACAATATGTCGGGCATGCTGAAGTGCAATTAATAATGAGGCATTTTTACCCAGTTTTTATGTGAACTTTGTTGCTCAGGGACGGGTTTTTATAGAAAATTTTTAAAACAAAAAAATATATAAAAAATTAATTCATTCAAAAGAAATCTTATTATTTATTATATTTGCTTTAAATGGAAGGATTTTAAATTGTCTTAAAAATAATTCATAAATTAAATTAAATTAATTTTTTAAAATTAAAAAAAAAAAAATTTTTAAAATTAATCAAAATAAAGCTTTATTGACTTTTTAAAAACTTTAAATTTTTAAAAATTTATTAAACTAAATTATTTTATTTAATTAAAAAAAAATGTTCAAATTATAATGACAAATATATTAATAAAAAAAATTAAACCTTACTTTAATTGATAAAAAATTAAACTTTATTATAAATAATAAAAAAAATTTAAAAATAAAAAAAAATAAATTAAAAAAAAAATAAGGAAAAAATTAAAATTTGAAGCTTTTACAACTTTATAAAATTAAATTAAATTTTTTAAATATTATTTTTATGATTTATGCTAAATAAAATTTAATTTTTGATTTAATCAATTAATTAATATTTTAATAAGTTATTAATATTATTTTTTTATTTTTATTTTTTTTTTTTTTATTAAAAACTTCAAATATTCAGAATTTGCTTTAAAAAATTATAAAAAATCACTCATTTAATTCGATTCCAAAATTCGAAAAATATATTTTTTAAATTCAAGAATTTTTTATCTAAATGTCAACTAAATTGAAATATTTTTTTCTTCAATTTTACACATTTTGATAAATTTTTTGTTAATTTTATAAATTTCTACGAAAATTTTAAACAAACTCTTAGATTTTATTTTTTTGTCAAAACGTTTAAATTTTTTTTACATAGGTACAAAAAAAATATTTTTTTACGATTTAACATTTACGTTACTGTAACAAACGAGGAAACAGACAAAAACAAACAATTTACATCAGTTTCAGTGTAAAAAAAATTGCACTTTAATAGCCGGCATGCTTACCCGCTATCACAATGACAAGCCAAAGGTTTACAACAACAACAAAGGTTCTTTCACATCAAAGTTTTTTTTTTTTGTTCAACAAATTTTTTCATGCAAAAACAGTCCTTCCAGTAATAATGGTTTGCAGCAACAACAAAAGCTGCGTGCTTTGGCCTCACACGAGCGCAACAAAGGCTTGACAAAAAAAATAATTTCGTCGCCAAAGAAGATTTTGAATTATTCGTTTAGATTATTTATGCGATAAAGACACCAAGAAACCTCGTCGCATTGTTGATTGTCGTCATAAATAAGTAAAAAATACATTTATAATAAATATAAAATAGTAAGAAGCAAGAAAAAAACGCTTCAAGATTTCGCACGGAAGAAAAGATGACAAAACTATTGTTCTCGCGCGTTGAATATGGGCGTTTTGTGTGTCTGTTTTATAAGTGGCACCATAAATCATCCTTTATCCCTGCTGCACATGAAATATCATAATAAGACAAATAATAGAAGAAATTTACCTTTTTAAAAAGCTTGCGAAGCTGTGAGAGATGCCAAAGCAACGCGTTCATTATAGAAAAAATGTTGCTTGCTGCTTGATGATTACGACGACGACGACGAAGAAATCGTTGTTTGCTTACAATTAAACTTTTCCGGTTCCATTGTGTGGATGTTTCATCGCTCAAACAAAGAAAATGCAGAAAAAGTGCACCGCATCACAGAAAATTGTTTGTCTTTCGTTATTGCTTCACCTGAAAATCGCGGAAAATCAAGGCACAAATCGCTGCCTAATCGCGAAAGTTGAAAATTTTTTAATTAAATTGAGTGACTGACTGACACTCCGTTTGACATTCGCAACACAAAACGACGAAAAGCAAAAAAAAAGGAGGAAGAAATTTTGCCGCCGCTCATTTGTCGTCTTTTCTCTCGGCATATCGTGTGAAATATTCAAAACCAATCAAATATATAATTTTGCAAACAAAATTGCTTTCTTCGTGCGAACGACTTCAACTCGGGGTAAAGATATTTTAAAATTATTCCAAACAACGTAAATGAAACGCGAATAACATGACAAGCAGATTGTCTATCAAATATTTGAAATAAGTAGTGTGCGTGCGAAAAAAAATTTTTTTATATGCTCTCGGGAAGTGTTCAACGCTGAATTAACGACAGTTCAAGCGAATTTCGCGCCAAAATCATCGAACGCCACTTGAGAGTGTTTAAAAACTTAACATAACCGTACTTAACAAAAACAAAAGGGGTTTATCATGTTCGTTTCAATTAAAATTTACAACAATTCGCGCGCGTTCGTCGTTTCACCTACCTTCCCTGTCGTGTGTGTATGTGTGTGTTTTAACATAATATGCCCGTCACGAAAACTTTCGTTTCATTAAAAGACGAATACTTTGCTTCGAAATAAATTCCTTATATATTTTCGCGTTAATGCTCGCATATTATAAAAATATGTTGAGGGTAGGCGAAATTTTCATTTTAAATTAATGTTACCCCAGAATTGCTTATATCGCATGAATTTGATGTTTAAACATTAATATGTACTATAACGCACACTTGTAGCGCGTTTTTCCATGGCAATTCAAGTAGCGGAATAACGCAAAGACGTAAATTGATACAATGTGTCTGTCTTTTGTTTTTATATTTGACAATAAAGTAAAATTGATTAAATTTTCCGTGGAAATTGAGAAGTTTTCGACTTGTGTGACAGAAATTATCTCGCAAGACTGCGTTAATAGATTTACTCTGAAATTTTGTATTTTTACTGAATAAATATTTTCTTGAATTTAAATTAGGTAGCAATTTAAAAAAATATATTTTATTATTTCTTAAATTTATTTTATGATATTTTTCAATCTTATATTTTTAATATTTTATGGTAAAAATAATTTGAAATTAAAAATTTTTGTAAGGTAAATATTTTTCAATATTCAAAATTTGTTGAAAATATAGTGAAAAAAATTTGGTTTGTGAAGCTTTTAATCAAAAAAAATGATTTTTTTCTAAAGAAAATTTTAGAAAAACAATTAAAATTAACTCTATAAAAATTTAACTAAACCATTTACTTTTAAATTTATTTTTTTATTAAATTAAATTATTTTTTTTTCATAGAATAGCAATATCAATTTAATCAAATCAATTATTTATTTTATTTATTTATTTTTTATTTATTTATTTTTTATATATTTATTCAATTAATTCATCTTATTTTTTTAAATTTAGATCGTTACTGTTTTAGAAAAAAATCCGAAAATTCTTTAAAAAATTAAAAAATAATTTCCTTTTTATTTTTTTTTTTTTTTAAATATTCAAAAATTGCTTTAAAAATAATAAAAATATTTTTTTTTCGAGCTTTTAATCGAAAGAAAATGAAAGCAATGAATTTTTAAAGAAAATTTTGTTTATGAAAATTTAAAAAAAAAATTGAAATTAAGAATTATTTTATTTTTATATCAAAATCCATCAAAGTTCATAAAATTTAACTAAACACGTTATTTTCAAATTTATTTTTATTTTTTAATCATTATTTTTATTAAACGAATTTATTTTTTTTTATAATTGCGCTTTTGCTTAATGAATATTAATTATTTTTTGTACAAAATTTGTTATCTATATTTTATCTTTATTTATTTTATTTACTTATATAATTTAATTTTTTATTTATTTTTATTTTATTTAAATTAATGAATAATTTTTTTTTATTTTAAAAATTTTTTACATTCAATTTTTTTTTAATTTTAAAAAATTAAAAAATGAATATTAAAAAAATACAATAAATATTAAATATTTAAACAATTTTCAAAAAAATAGGATAAAATTTTCAATCTGAAACTCGAATTTTTTTTCGATTCTTTAACTTTAAAAAAAAACCCTGCAACATTCGCCCCTTGCAATGCCTATGAAATTATTTGCGGCGAAACCCGTAATGCTTCCGCATCGGTTTCATGTGTGTTTGTCCTATATTTATGCCTTCTTTCATAAATTGATTTATATCTCTTCGTTTTCCTGTGATTCGTTCCCCCCAATTTTTTTCCGTTCACCAAAAGTTGTTAAAGCACCAAAACTGTTTATTTTATCTTCACTACTCCGCACTATTCATGCCGCCGCACGAAGCTAAGCCAAGCCACACATAAGTGTAATTGAAACGTACGAGAAAAAAACTGAAAATGTTGATTGAACCAAATTAGGTTTCGGTGCGCTCACTACGTTTGATTCAATTGGACCAAATTGAATATAATCAATTGAACTGAAATTGAATATATTTTTTTTTATTTTCGGGAGAATTTATTAGAGCAAAACTACGGAATTTTATGTCAATGTCGTTCGTCGTATGTTGTTGCTGTCTCATCAGATTTTACTTTTTTTTTTTTTGGGAGGTGAGGTAGGTCGCATGATTAAGGAGACCTCTTAAACCAATTACACAGAGACGAGATAATAGACGGAGCATTGCTGTTGTTGTAATCCCGGATAATAGCGAGTATTATCCCTCAGGAACGTCGACAATGACGAAGGTTGCTGCAATTGTTGTGTACTTTCCTCGGAAAAATATTTATCTTTTGCCTTATCACGAACCATAAGCACAAAAAATCTGATTAAAAGATTAATTATCTTCATTGTTGCTTGTCGTGATGTAATTTTCAGTCGAAAACTAGAGACGCGTAATCCTTTTGCCATACAAATTTTCGCAAGAACTTTCTAAGACGATCACCGTAATTGACATTCTGGATGCATGCACGTTCGCACGACAACGACGTTGATGATCACGATGGCGGCGATGATGATGATGGAGATGATGAGCAGAAACAAGAGAAAGAAATTGAAAATTGGATTAATAAATTATCTTGCACGTCGTTTCAAATGATACGATACGAATTAAATGAAAAGGATTATTTTCTCTTTTTTTTCTTCGCTCTCGTCTCTGTACGTGTGTTAAAAATACTAAAATAATATTTTTTTTCCTTTTGAAACGACGACTGAAGACGTAATCGTGTCAGTCAGTGTCTTTTCAAAGAAGGCAATGACGACGAAGAGCAACAAAATATATAAAAAAAAATAAAAAAAGAGCAAGATGAATGAATGCTGATTAAAAAGAATTTTGTTTGTATTTAAATGAAATGTGCGGATATTGAAGTTTTTCCTCGTACAAAATTTTCTTTTAATCATCCTGGCACAGAAAAAAAAGGAAGGAGGTATTTAGCGAGAAAAGCATTTTCTCAAGTCAACTTTGAAAGAGGTTCATTATCTTATGGAAATATTTGTGAATATATTATACGGAATTTTCGCGCAAATAGATGGATGAATGCAGAAAAAGGAAGAAGAGAGAAAATAGTGCGCTTGCTAATTAGAAAGCATTTCAACAGTTTCGCCGTTCTTTTGATGGGAAAAGTGAATTGGCCCTTCATTTAAGCTCTATTCAATTTTTTTTCATGCATTTCATTTAAAAAAATCAAAAATTTTGGATCTGGAAAAAAATTAGGAAAAAAATTTTAAAAAATCTCTGAATAAAAATGCTTGAAAATTTACTCATTTACACATAAAAAGTTGTATAAAAAATTAAATTTTCAAAAAATTTAATATTAATTTTATTATTTAAATTATTTTATTTAATTTAAAAAAAAAAAATTAAAAAAAATTTTTATTTTATTTTTAAATATTCTAAAAAAATTTACAAAAAAGTAAAAATTAAGGAAAATTTTTAATTAATATTATTAAAATTACTTAATTAATTTATTTCTAAATATAAATAATTAAACTAAAAATATAAAATCAAAGCAAAATTTATTTTATTTTATTCTGTTTTTTTATTTTTTAAAAAATGAAGAAAACCGAGGAAATTTGCCAAAATTTAAATATAAATAAATGATAATCAAGTAAAGTTTTTAATAATAAAAAATTAGGTAATAAAATAAATAATTTTTAATATTTATGATTTTTAATAATTAATAAAATTAAATTTTTGATATTCTTATTTTATTAATTAATTATAATTAAATTAATCAATTAAATTAAAATTAATTAAATTAATTAATAATTAATAACTGAGTTAAATTAATAAATTCATGAAAATGTGTAATTTAATAAAATTTTTTAAATTTTTGATCCAAAAATTTTTAGTATTTAAATAAATAAATTTTAAGTGAATAAAAAAATATTTTAAAAAAATTAAATTAAAAACCCATAAAAATCTTTCAAAATATCCGATCGTCTTAAAAGACGATAAAATTCGAAAAATCTATCCTCATTCGCAACTCATCATAGTTTTTTTAATGAGCAAGTTACATTTCCGTAATACATACCTTCATTTAATTTTTGCATCTCCAAAACATCAAAGTAAATTCCATTCAAAATTGGACAAAATTGTTCAAAGCTTTTTAAAGAGTCTCTCTCACGAGTGCAGGCACTAAGTAGGTCATGTCGCCTATTAACTGCATTCATTCCGAATTTTTAGTCAATTAAGCAATTACAAAAAAAAATCTACAAACTAAGTTCTGTTGCCATGGCGAAACGTGTGCGGTTTTTTGCCAACACAAATTTTTTTTTCGTGCATACTGGACTTGCGAGGCACGACGAGAATTAAAAGCACATTCATTCTTTTATGGAACTTTTTTGTGTTGCTCGCTTGCTGATGACATACAATAGGAACAAAAGACACCTGCTTGCATTTTCTTCGCTTCCCATTTCTCCGTATTTCATGTCACGGGAATACTACGTACGACGAAGAAGAAGGAGGAAGGAGAAAAAGTTGCCGCCTCTTATTATTGGAGGCATTTCTTTTATATTAAAATCTACTCAGGTGATTGATTAATATAAAAGAGTTTATTTGAATATCAAAAGAGAACGAGGCGCGCAATAGAAAAATAATAATTTATCATAGACGGAAAAAAGATGGATTTTAATTAAAACGCCATCAGTTGACGGTGATCTCTTAATTAAAATGAAATTGTAATTTCTCACGAGAAAATGCAATAAAAATTACATTTTTCCATCGCACATGGACCAGATTCGAGATTTATGTTCATATATTAGGGTCCAATTCTTAAGCCATTAGTCTATACCTGAAATCGTCGCAACAACAACCCTTTTAATATTTTTTGTTTCATATAAATTTTTGCTCGTCTTCTATGTGTGTTTCTGTGTGTGGAAGAAAAGCAAAGCAGGTGTTTCTGGCGCAAAATAATAAATTCAAGTTTTATATCACATTTACACAGCACACACAAGGTCCATCGTCGTCGTCGTTGTCGTCGTCATTTAGTCCAATTTAAAAGTATGTACGGACACAAAAAAAAATTATATGAATGGGGTGTAAGGAACGGAAAAAGAACAAGAGAGGTGATGATTTATTGTGCTTAACACTTTTGCAATATTTATGTGTGCTAAAAGTGCAATGTGTTGCAAGGGGTCTGTCACAAAAGGGTGACGACGATGGACGACGCGAGGGAAAGAACGAGGCTCCGAAAAATGATTTTTAATTTTCTTCATGTGTCAAATAAATATTGTTTTAATAAAATAGTTTTTTTTTCTTCAGAGTGCAAGATGGATGGAAAATTTTAATAAAAAATATTAAATGTGAAAGTTTATTTTTTTCAGTCTTAATATATTTTTTTGAATTAAAAAAATTATTTATTTTAATTTAATTTTTAAATAAATTATTTTAAAAGGAAAATCTTTAAAGTTTCGATCATTGTCTTTACAATATTTAGATTTCATTTTTTTTTTCAAATATTATTCAATTTAAATCATTGGTACAGATTTAATATTTTTTATTCGACGAAAAAAAAAATCGTTAGAAAAAATTTTTAAAAAAATTAATTAAATTAGTTAATTAATAGAAAAGATAATAATAAAAATTAATAGTTTAATAATTAATTAGAAAAATTATTAATATTAAAACAAAATTAATAAGAAAAAAAATTTAAAAAATAAGCGAGAAAATTAAATTTAATTAAAATTTAGGTTATTAAATCAAATTTTTTTTCATTTTAATTTAAAATACTTTTTTTTATTTATATTTTTTATACTTTTTAATTTATATTTCCTTTGAAAAAAAAACATCTCTAACTTTTCCGCATTTTATATCGAAAAAGGTACAAATATCTCACCAAAAAATCTCAAAATACGATTTTTCACATAAATTTCCATCATTTCAATATATTAATTCACAAATTAATGTGAAAAATAAAAATGAATCTACTTACCTTCGTTTTGTCCGATTTTCAAATTACAGCATTACAATGGTACATTCAATGATTGTATAAAAATACTATAATTTCTCATGAAGCATCAAAACTATTGTGCAAAAATCTTCTTATGAAACAGAACAAAAAGCGCATAAACGAACAAATAAATTTCCATAGAACTGTTTGAGCATTGTTAATTTGTTTGTAATTTAATGCAGCTGTCAAGAATTCAGTGAATAGAAGAATAGCGGCATCTATTCAAAGAAGGAAGATTTGTAACTCAAAACATCTAACCTATCAAATTCTGCTTGCGGCATTCTGATGACAGGAAGCCCATCACAGCAACGTATTTAATTTCGGCAACCTCGTATTGTCTGCATCATCATTGTAAAAGTGCATCTCTCTGCCTGTCTAAATACTACCTCGAAGCACATTTCGTTTCACTAATGTCTTTTTTGTCTTTCTGGTTGCTGCGTGGAAGCATATGAATTTCATAATAAAGATACTTATTCACCATGACATTATGTAATTGGTTAAAAAGTGCCTAAAGTTAAATTTTCCTGTTTTGTGTCTCTGTCTCGCTCGTTCTTTATATTTATTTTGTTTGTTTTTCTAAAAAGTTTGCAAAATTCGTGTTTGAATAGTATTCCAGGAATTTTGTTAATTATTGGAACACTTTTTTGTGTGTTTACAACAACAACACAAACAGGAAATTGAAATTTAATTGACGATGACAACAACCAGGCGTCTCCTCCGTTACTTTTAATTTGCGAAAAAATGCGTAAGGCCATTCCAAATATCTGCTTTTTAATTTTTTATAAATTTTTTTAATTATTTTTATTTATTATTTTATTTAATTTATTTTTTTATTTAAATTTTTATTTTATCAGCCAAATTTAAGTAAATTTATTTTACATTAATTAAAATTTAAATTTTAAGCAAATTTATTTACATTAAAAAAAATTAAAAAATTTCAAAAAAAACTGCTTATTTTACAAAAAAAAATATAATAATTTAATTGCAATTTAAAAAAATAAATTTTAAAATTATTAAATTTATTTTTTAATTATTTTGAAAAAAAAAATAAAATTATTTGGAGTTGCCTAAAATTTTTTTTCTTAAGAAAATAGTAAATGTTCTTCGAATAAAATTGCCGAAAAATTTTTTAATATTAAAATTTCTCTTTGATCAGGCAAGAATGAAATTGGAAAAGTTGTCTTTCAAAAAATATTGTTCGGAGCCAATTTAAATTCCTTTTTGTGTGTTGATATTTAAATACGGAGACAAAAACAACATTGAACAGCTGAATATTTATTTGTAGAATTATGCATCAACTTGTCGTTGTAGTCGTCGTTCTCGTCACAAAGATGTTGATAACAATAATAATGTTGATGATGATGATGCATTTTCGCACACACAGAGATCGAGCGACGACGAGAGACAGGAAAACAAATGTATAAAAGACGAAGAGATATTGGTCTCTTCTTCATCACAAGTGTTTTAATTAAATCTACATAATAGAAGATGTTGTCATTGTTGTGCGTTTCTGTGTTATTTCTGAAAAACGAATGTGTGTTTGAGTTTGGTGTTTTCTTGTTTTATTCTAACCTAATGTACTTTTGGATGTTTCTCTCTTTGTTTTTTTCCTTGCTCTTCCTCCTGGCAGAGCAAAAACATTTTCTTCCCAGAATTCTTTTGGAGTTCATTCACAATTCTAGAAATGTTGTCAAACTCACATTCAAAGAAATAACAAGAGAGTCTTTTAAAACATGATAATAAGGAACATGTGTCTCTTGGTTTTTGCATGTTGTTCTGTGCATGTTTCCTCATTGTTGTTTCCATTAGGAATGCAAATAATGATAATAATAAAATGCTGTTTAGTGCGATAATATTTGTGCACGAAAATAAAACTACATGCATGAGCCATCTTGTTGTTGACAAACTGCATTTTCGTGTCATTTTAATCATATTTTGATGTAGAACATACGTTGCGTGCTCGTACATTGGACATTGTTGTATTAACGTGGAGGAATGAAAAATGAACATAAAATGAATAAATGTCCTCTTTTAATAGGCTTGTTGCTTCGAAAGCAAGAAATTATATTACGAACAAGGAATAAAATTACTGAATATGTCATAAAATTTAATTTATTTTTTTTTTCTTAATCTATTAAAGTTTATTATAATGTTAAAGACATTTTAAAATGTGCACTGGGTTTATAATATTTTTAATTATTTTTAAATAATTCAAGGTAATTTTTAAATGAAAAACTTAAAAAAATAAAGTTAAGAAGAAGATTAATTTTATTTTTGTTTATACATAAAAAATAGAGAAAGTAGTCGTCTAAAGAACGACATACTATACCGCATTTCGATGCTATATATCTACGCTTTTTTGTACTCCTCCTTTTACAATTTCGTACTCCTCATGACCCTTTTACAATTTCATACACTTTCAAAACAAAACATGTCAAATGATTTTTTTTTTCAGTTTTAATTTTTTAGCAGTTTTGAGTTATAAAATGATTAAAAATGATAAATTAGAGCCTTCTGACAAATTTTTATCCATTTGGAGCAAGATTTGACAAAAATGGCTTTGACATAGTTTTTGACACAGTTTTTGCTCTTGATTTAGTTTTCAAAACAAAACTATGTCAAAGGAAAAATTTTTTTTCAGTTTCAATTTTTTGGCAGTTTTGGCAGTTCTGACAAATTTTTATCCATTTGGAGCAAGATTTTTTTGACACAGTTTTTGAGTTATAAAATTTAAAAATGATAAATTGATTTATTTTTATCCATTTGGAGCAAGAACAAAAATGGCTTTGACACAGTTTTTGACTAGTTTTTGACAAAATTAAAATTTTTTCAGTTTCAATTTTTTTGCAGTTTGGAGTTATAAAATGATTAAAAATGATAAATTAGAGCCTTCTGACAGATTTTTATCCATTTGGAGCAAGATTTGACAAAAAAGGCTTTGACATAGTTTTTGACACAGTTTTTGCTCTTGATTTAGTTTTCAAAACAAAACTATGTCAAAGAAAAAAATTTTTTTTCAGTTTCAATTTTTTGGCAGTTTTGAGTTATAAAATGATTAAAAATGATAAATTAGAGCCTTCTGACAAATTTTTATCCATTTGGAGCAAGATTTGACAAAAATGGCTTTGACACAGTTTTTGACATAGTTTTTGACACAGTTTTTGCTCTTGATTTAGTTTTCAAAACAAAACTATGTCAAAGAAAAAATTTTTTTTTCAGTTTCAATTTTTTGGCAGTTTTGAGTTATAAAATGATTAAAAATGATAAATTAGAGCCTTCTGACAAATTTTTATCCATTTGGAGCAAGATTTGACAAAAATTGCTTTGACACAGTTTTTGACACAGTTTTTGACATAGTTTTTGACTTGATTTAGTTTTCAAAACAAAACTATGTCAAAGAAAAAAATTTTTTTCAGTTTCAATTTTTTGGCAGTTTTGAGTTATAAAATGATTAAAAATGATAAATTAGAGCCTTCTGACAAATTTTTATCCATTTGGAGCAAGATTTGACAAAAATGGCTTTGACACAGTTTTTGACATAGTTTTTGACACAGTTTTTGCTCTTGATTTAGTTTTCAAAACAAAACTATGTCAAAGAAAAAATTTTTTTTCAGTTTCAATTTTTTGGCAGTTTTGAGTTATAAAATGATTAAAAATGATAAATTAGAGCCTTCTGACAAATTTTTATCCATTTGGAGCAAGATTTGACAAAAATGGCTTTGACACAGTTTTTGACATAGTTTTTGACACAGTTTTTGCTCTTGATTTAGTTTTCAAAACAAAACTATGTCAAAGAAAAAATTTTTTTTCAGTTTCAATTTTTTGGCAGTTTTGAGTTATAAAATGATTAAAAATGATAAATTAGAGCCTTCTGACAAATTTTTATCCATTTGGAGCAAGATTTGACAAAAATGGCTTTGACACACAGTTTTTGACACAGTTTTTGCTCTTGATTTAGTTTTTTGTCAAAGAAAAAATTTTTTTTCAGTTTCAATTTTTTGGCAGTTTTGAGTTATAAAATGATTAAAAATAATAAATTAGAGCCTTCTGACAAATTTTTATCCATTTGGAGCAAGATTTTCATAGTTTTTGACACATTTGATTTAGTTTTCAAAACAAAACTGTGTCAAAGGAAAAATTTTTTTTTAGTTTCAATTTTTTGGCAGTTTTGAGTTATAAAATGATTAAAAATGATAAATTAGAGCCTTCTGACAAATTTTTATCCATTTGGAGCAAGATTTGACAAAAATGGCTTTGACACAGTTTTTGACATAGTTTTTGACACAGTTTTTGCTCTTGATTTAGTTTTCAAAACAAAACTGTGTCAAAGAAAAAATTTTTTTTCAGTTTCAATTTTTTGGCAGTTTTGAGTTATAAAATGATTAAAAATGATAAATTAGAGCCTTCTGACAAATTTTTATCCATTTGGAGCAAGATTTGACAAAAATGGCTTTGACACAGTTTTTGACATAGTTTTTGACACAGTTTTTGCTCTTGATTTAGTTTTCAAAACAAAACTATGTCAAAGAAAAAATTTTTTTTTCAGTTTCAATTTTTTGGCAGTTTTGAGTTATAAAATGATTAAAAATGATAAATTAGAGCCTTCTGACAAATTTTTATCCATTTGGAGCAAGATTTGACAAAAATTGCTTTGACACAGTTTTTGACACAGTTTTTGACACAGTTTTTGCTCTTGATTTAGTTTTGAAAACAAAACTATGTCAATGAAAAAATTTTTTTTTCAGTTTCAATTTTTTGGCAGTTTTTAGTTATAAAATGATTAAAAATGATAAATTAGAGCCTTCTGACAAATTTTTATCCATTTGGAGCAAGATTTGACAAAAATGGCTTTGACACAGTTTTTGACATAGTTTTTGACACAGTTTTTGCTCTTGATTTAGTTTTCAAAACAAAACTGTGTCAAAGGAAAAATTTTTTTTTAGTTTCAATTTTTTGGCAGTTTTGAGTTATAAAATGATTAAAAATGATAAATTAGAGCCTTCTGACAAATTTTTATCCATTTGGAGCAAGATTTGACAAAAATGGCTTTGACACAGTTTTTGACATAGTTTTTGACACAGTTTTTGACACAGTTTTTGCTCTTGATTTAGTTTTCAAAACAAAACTATGTCAAAGAAAAAAAATTTTTTTAGTTTCAATTTTTTGGCAGTTTTGAGATAGAAAATGATAAATTAGAGCCTTCTGACAAATTTTTATCCATTTGGAACAAAATTTAAAGCTTTGACACTTTGACAAGTTTTTATCCATTTAGTTTTCAAAACAAAACTGTGTCAAAGGAAAAATTTTTTTTCAGAGATTAAAAATGATAAAAGATTCTGACAAATTTTTATCCATTTGGAGCAAGATTTGTCAAAAATGGCTTTGACACAGTTTTGCTCTTGATTTAGTTTTCAAATCAAAACCATGTCAAAGGAATTTTTTTTTTTAATTTCATTTTTTTAGGCCCTGAGACCCTTAGGGTACTCGAATAACTAAGAATTACTTACAAAAATTTTGGGGCACACCGGAACACAGACACACACAACAAGTCGAGTAAAAAAAATTAATTAAAATCTTAAGCTTGAGCCCAATGCACATTTTAAAATGTCCCCAAATCATAATATGAGCTTTAACCCTAAAGCTCATTATTTATTTTCATTAGACAAAATTATTAAAATTTCTACCTATTGTACATTCTGAACGTTCATCCCATTGTGAATTGTTAAAATTTAACCCAGTGCATAATTCAAAAATTTCTTAAAACATTTATAGAGCCCTTAAACTTAAAAATTTTAAAAATCAAGCATTTATTCAAGCATTGGAGTAATATAAAATCTCGTTAACATCCACAAATGAAAGCTTTTAAAAAAGAGAAAAAAAGGTTTAAAGCCATTTGAAAGCAATTTAAAACAAGAAAACGCATGAATAACTACGAATCAACAACTTTTTGTCAACCTCTATTAAAAAAAAAATGTAGAAAAAATCGTCTTTGCAATTTCTGCTACCGCCATTGCAACACAAACACCAACTCATTACATGACATTTCGATATGTGAACGTCAAGTTCGTAAAGACAAAAAAAACACAAGTACTGAAACTCATTCGCATGGTTTTTAGTGCGGGAAATATCAACTTGTCATTAGCACTTAAAAAATAAAAGTATTCAACAACCCTCGAAATGCAGCTCTATTTCGCGACAAGAGACGATATTTTCCAAGCAACAACTATACAACGCAATTACCCATTTAAAAAAACAAATCTAAGGCAAGAAAAGCTCAGAACACAATAATAATGCTCGTTCTCATATTGGTTAGCAACACTAATGATAAGCTTCATTAAACATATATTTTTCAAATAATCCTTTTGTTTATCATCTGGCCAGGTGTAAATTTCCTTGCAATGCTCGCCTCGTCTGGCGAACAAATACCACAACTTGTGCAGTCGACGGGAAAGAAAAATTGCGATAGTAAAAATGTTTGTTTTTTTTCTCCTGCAACGGAAAAAAAGGAATTAGGAAATTGTAGAAAAGAGACCATTTTATGGTCGGTTTAAGGTTGCAAAACCAACTGAAAGGCAGGATCATCCGAGAGATTTTTCGCACTCCGTTTGGCGACGATGCTATATGAGAAACGGAGCGGCAGAAAAGCGGTCTAGCATAATTTTTCACTGCTCACTGACTTGAATGATTTATGGTGGCGCGCCAAGAAAATTTACACTACATTTGCAAAAGAGATGCAACTTTTTTTTTGCTTTCTGTGTGCATAAAGTAAATAAATACACACAACAGACGAATAAAGAGAAGTTTTTCAGTTTTAAGAGTTACCGAGAAGAAAATATCTTTGTTTATAAATGCACCGCTGAGTCTACTTAGCTTGTTTGTATATGCAAAAAGTTTTCTGAGAAATCGGTTTTACGGTAGGGGCACAAAAGAAAATGGAATGTCATATCTTTGATTAGTTACATGAAATTGTAAAATGCAAGTCTTTTTGTGAGGAATTTGAATTATTTGCATACCAATGCAATGAGTTTAATGAAGAATTCTAATAAGAAAAGGTTTTAATCTTGAGAAATATTCTTTGAAACAAAATTCTCGGAATTGTTCAAGCCTTTTTGTGACGGAATAAATATCAAAATATATTTGGAACTCATAAAAGTGATCGAAAAATTAAAAAAAAAAAAATTAAAAAAATAATATAGATAAATTTTTTAAATATTTTTTTAAAAAAATTGTAAAATTTTTTATAAAAAAATTTTAAAATAAAAATACAAAAACAAGAAAGTTTATCAAAAATTTGAAATTTCATATTTTAGTTAAAATCATTTTCAAAAATTGAATTTGAAACAAAAACTTAAAATTTTTAATGATCTTAAAAATATTTTGTTTTTGTATTTTTTATATAAAAAATTTTTATTATTAAATTTATTATATTCATTACAACTAATAATAGTTTGTTATAACTAATAATTTTTTTAAGTAAAAAATATAAATTTTTTTATTAGATCTTATTTTACAAAATTAAAGTTGATTTTTGTAATTTAAATTTAATTAAGTTAATTCAATAATTAAATTAAATTAAAATAATTCAATAATTTAATAATTCAATAATTAAATTTAATTAAAATAATTCAATAATTTAATACAATTTGATTTTTTTTATTTTTGACGGTCTGCGAATTTAAAAACATTTTTAAAAAAATTGTTTGCGACCTTTAATTTTTATATAAATTAAGCGTTCAAAAATTTCTTTATTTACAAAATTTAACAGAAAAAAAAAATAAAAAAAAATTAAATTTGAACTTATAAAAAAATAAATTCTGAGGATTTAATTCTGAACTTTTACGACAACAAAGTTAAAATTTCTTCTTCAAACAACTTTTTTATGCTAATTGACAATAAACCCGAATTTTTATGAATTGCAACCCTCTCCAAATAGTCGCACCTGTCCCTCTGTTGTCGTTATTAATAGCCCGAATTTGTTGATTTTAAGTACTTTGGATTTACAATCAATCAATTGTACATGAAATAAAAATGGAAATTCGTGTAAGACAAAACAGAAGTAATAATAACGGCAATAATATCGCACAATAAAATAAATCACAGCTGACAATTGACAAGCATGGAAGACGAAGACGAAGCAGAAGACATTGGATAGATTGGATTGGATTGGATATGGATTAGCGATATTGGGTGACGCGGTAACGCCAACGATCCATCGATGGAGCAACGGAGAAGCGAGAGATATAAACAAAAGCAAGAAATCTGTAAGCGACTATTAATTTTGCTATCAATAACAATCAAGTTGATAAATGATAATCCTTTTATCATTTTGTGTACAGCGCATACACGACACAGATACACAAGGGACACTTTTAGTTTGATATGGAAACGAGAATAATTTGAGATAGATTTATTATGCTCGATACTCCGTCTCACACTCGGGCAAAGTCTCGCAAAGTGTGCCAACTTTAAATATTATTTGAGGGATTTTTGCTTTAAAGACAAGTAAAAAAAAAATTCTCACAATTTGATAAATTGACGTCCCATTTCATGTCGCACGATATTGGCACGGATGACTGACCCAGCACCGACCAAAAGCCCAAACGAAGGATTGAATGGATGGATTTCCAACGAAATTATATCCGGCACGGTAATCGGATATTATTGGGACGGCAAAGAAAAAATTAGCTAAAATGGTCTTTGAAAAGGGTTTCTCTTAGCTGAAAAGAAAGAATAAAAAAAAATGTGACGATAAATAATTAATGCGATGCGACGTCAAGTGACCCGTATCTCGATGAAGAGAAAAAAATAAATTATTAGATTGACGTTCAATTCAATCAGCGTCATAATTAATATTTACACATCAAGCAGCGCGATAGATGCAGAGCGAAACCTCACTTCAAGTAACGATCATTAAAATGTTTTTCAATTGCGGTTAACGCAATTAGTGCATCTTATGTAGACTTATTTTTCAACAATGCATTGAATGAAATGAATTTACTTCGTGCACATAAGCATTTAATGGACAGGTGCATAATGGAAAGAAGAGACCCGATAAATGTTTGCTATTTCATGCAAATATCATCGTACAAATAATGAAGGAAGAAGTAAACACAGGGATACCACAAAACTGTGAGTGCACTAATTAATTAGCTAATGAACATTTTTTTCTCATCTTCTAATAGTAAACTAAAAAAAAATTATATGATGTTGGTAAGTTAAAAAAAAATTAATTAATTCTTGAAAAAAATTTAAAAAAAAATAAATTTTAAATCGATTTTTTAATATTTAAAAAAATCTTTAAAGAAATAAATAGTATAAAAATTTTTCAATTTAAATAAATATTAATTTAAAGATTTTTATAAAAAAATTCTGATAAATTATTAAAATGATTTTAATTTAATTTTTACTTTATTTTTTTTTTTATTTATTTAGTTAAAAAAAAATTAATTTTATTTTATTTATTTATTTTATTTTCTTAAAAAAATATTTTTTTATTTTTATTTTTTTTATTTTTTTATTTTATTTTTTATTTTTTTTTTTTTTTTGAAAAAAAATGTTTTTTGTGTAAAATTAAATAAAAAGTAAAATTTCTCAAAAATTTCCACAAAATGAAGAATCAAATGTTGCCGGATTATCTGTCAAGAAACCTAAAATATCGAAATCTAAAATATGCCAACACAAGATAAAAATATAAAAAATAATTATATTTACCATTTACTGTCATGCTAAAATCCTTTTTGACTTGATACAATCTATCTAAGTTAAAATTTAGTAAAATTTTTGCTCTTGGCTCATTTAGCATTGAAAAAAAATCATTTTAAAAAATTTTAAATCATTTTCAAAATAAAAAATTTGTTCTCGAACTCTTTTATCACCTAAGCAACGCCGCAATTCTCATTTTTCACACAAAAATCTACTCATCTATACAAGTTATTGGTAATTCAAGCATAATCCAAAGCCCTTTTGAATAGCATTGAATTATTGATGTGATAGATTTTAAGTAGATGAAGAGGAAAAATCACTCAATTGTACATCGGGAAAAATGATTTGAATTCCAAAACACAATAAAAAATTTTTTTGCCGAGCTATTTCATGAATTATAATTATACAATAAATAGTAAATCATAACAACATTTTTCAACCCAATTGAACAACGCAACGAGTAGCCGCAAACGTATTGCGTTCGAATGACGGGAAAAATGCTAAATTCATTAATAAATAAAATGCCTCGTTCGTTGTTTTATTATTTAAACTATTATTATTAGTATTTGTTTTATTTAATTTCGAAATATATTTGTTTAAATTTTTGAATAAATAATCATAATAATTGCAAGAGTAACTCGTGCACGCGGCTGAAAAAAAAATTATTTGCATTCAACGCTCGCTGTACATTTTTGTCATTTTCATTTAAAGTAGAAAATTAGCAATTTAATTAAATTTTTTAGGTGTCTGTGTGTTTGTTTGTGTTAATGTGTGAGCAGAGCACGACAATCACTGTCATTACGCTTTTAATAATAATACATAAATGAATATTATATAATATAATAAAAACAAATGTCAGTCATGCCATGCCACAACACACTCGTCGTCGACACATTTCCCACTATTTTAATTACGTTTTTTTTTCTTCCTGATGCTTTTTCTCTCGCTCACTTATTCGGTGAATATTTACATTTGACGAAAAAAAAGCGATTTTTTTTACTGGCTGACAACGTGTGTGATTCAACACGAGGAAAAATCCCCCTTTTCGGCCCAAACTCAGCATGTAGTACTTGAAAACACTTGGCCATAAACTTAAATTAAATGAAAATATTTTAATTACTAAATCCTGGCTTCTGATTTTTGTTACATTCTTACAATTGTCACATACTTTTTGCATGACGACGACACAAGACACGTAATGCACGACATATGTGTGACCAAATCTAATCCTTTTGTATTTCCACGCATACAAACACAGACACAAACTTCATGCCGGATGCCATTAAAATGTCCACATATGGTGACCAGACCAAGCAAATACTTTAAATATGGGTATCAAATGTAATTTAGGTATGGGATTTTGTGGGAATTTAGGTGTATTTGACTTTGCATTGGTATTACTGGCATGGAAAATTAGGAGTTACGATATCAGAAATATTTTTTTTAATGTCACAATTTTTTGATAATATTCATGAATGTATCATTATTTATTTTTTTTTATTGTTTTTTTTAATTTTTTACATCCAAAATGGGTAATTTTAATTTTTGAAAATTCTAAAACATATTTATTTAATTTTATTTTATTTTATTTAATTTATTTATTTTTTTTTTATTTTTCAAAAAATAATAAAAATGTTTTAAAATTAAAAAAAAAATTTAAAGTGATATTTAACTTTTTTTTTAATTTTTAATATTTTTTTTTAAATTTTAAATTTTTAAATTTTTAATTTTAAATTTTAAATTTTAAATTTTTAAATTTTTAATTTTAAATTTTTAATTTTAAATTTTTTAATTTTTTTAATTTTTTTTTTTTTAATTTTAATTAATTAATTAATTTTAATTATATTTAAAAAAAATCTTCTTATATGAATTTCAAAGTTTGAAAATTTTTGATATAATTAAACATTTTTTTTAATAAATTAATTTATTAAGTTATTTTTACATAATTTTCATATAAAAATTTACTATTTAAACTCTACAAAAAATGTAAAAAAAATAAAAAAAAATTCTCAACCCCTAATAAATATTTTTAGACTATTCAAGTGGTTTTTAAAACGATTTTCAACAAATTCTAAATTCCTATAAATGCAGATTATGCGCAATTATTTGTCGTTATAGAGAGATTTTTTACATTTTCATCGCAAACTTTAATCAGTCTCTTTTCAATCACTCTCAAGCACACATCTCACGAATAAAACTGAATTGAAATATGTCCCACACTGCACCAATCTCAATTTGTCTTTATAGTCGTTTTGTCGGATGCAACTGGGAGTTGTAACTGTTGCACATATTTCTTGCCAGCTACTTTTCGCACGGCACAAGCACTTGGGGTGTGTCGTTTTTTTTTGCTTCGTCGTTTCTATTCTCTCCGAAAAATGTAAAACATTCCATTATTTATCTCACATTTTCTTCTTCGTCTTCATTTTACGAAGTAATAGTTCATTTATGTTTATTTTTGTGTGTGTTGTGTGCGAGAAAAAATCTCACCGGTGTCTTCCATTAAATTAACCTTAATTTTTCTGATATTTCCCCACGGTGACATTAAGCTTAAAATTTATTACTTTTCTGTGAGTGTTTTTACGTCTTCGCCTCCTTGTATTTATCAGTCTCTTATCAATTTCTGTACTTTTTTTTGTATTTTTTTTAAATGACAGTTGTTTTGTTTATTTCAAAAAACAAAAAAAAACTTTTGATTAATTTACTTCATCTTCTTCGTTTGGCGCGGAGTCGATTGATCTTGATAGATGCAAAGTTGTTTGTTCAAAAATTTATTTTAAAAGCAAAAAGAAGCAGATAAAAAGTGACAAAGGAGCAAATAAATGAATCATCATCCGTATCCGCATGAAAGACTTTTTCAAATATTTCTTTATGGATTAATGAATTTAATATTTTTCTTTTGTTTTTGTCGTTTTGCCTCTTTTTCTCTATTTTCTGTCATTATTTTCTGTCGTATTATATTTGAACAGTGCGCGCGAAGAAAAACTTTGCTCGATTTTTTTTTTTCTTAATTTAAAGTGTCAAAAGAAATAAAACCCTTTTTCCGTTACGTTCGAATGTCTTGGAAAAGTTTTCCTTTTTTTTAATCATCGACAGGATGGATTTACTGGCGAGAATAGTCAAGGTCGGTTTAAAAATTTATGATCGGATATCGCCTCTGGATTATTGGAAAAAAATTGTGACCTTGAACCTTAATTTTTTTTTTTTTCAAAAAGTCACGAAGTTTTTTTTTTTTTTTTGATTGAGTAATTTTTTATGTTTAAATATTTTTTTTATTTTTTCACAGAATTAAGCTTCCGCAAATTTGACATGTGAAATGACAAAAATATTTTTTATGGAAATTTTATTTTTCTTTTTTTTTCACAATAAACATTTTATGGTTTTTCCTATTAAATCAAGAGATTTTTTTTTTGCTAAAATAATTGATTTTTAAATTATTTTCTTACAATTAAATATTATCAAAAGAGACAAAAAAAAATATTTTCTAAAATTTTTTTTTGTGTTTTTACAAAAACTACTAAAACCCATCCCTGAGTGTCAGTTATGGCAATAAAAATTTAATAATTTTATTTCTGCTGTTCCCGCAACGAATTCGAACAAAGTTTCCAACTAGAAGCGCAATTTTTTTCATAAATCAAATCATTATCCAATTACCGTTTGTGCTTAACCATATGCAGCGAAACATTTATATTACTCGCACACACACCCGCCACACATGAAACAATAATTTTATACCCAAAAATTTCTGCAAAATTAAAATATTCATTTTCTGCCAGTTTTTCTGCCAAATTATTATCATTATTGCAACAACGATGTGTGTGTGTGTGTGTTTGTATTTGCAATTAGAAAATTTTGCAGTGTTGAATAAAATAATTTTTCTTGCACGCGCCAGCTGCTACCCAGTAGTTTTCTATGGTTTTATCATCATTTTAAAACACGAGCATTGTAATTTAATGTTACAAAGAGCGCGCTTGGGAGAAAAAACTTATCTATTAACTCTATTGTTTTGCACGATCATTAAAATAAGAGACATTTTCTCTAATCTTCTCGGGTTGTTATTTAAATATTTTCCACGGCAAAAAAAAATTATCTGAAAATTACTGCTAATTTGGCACCGTCCTCGCACTCGGGAATGCATATTAAAATTTAACGAGTTCAAACCCCAGATGATGCACGTCAAAAAGCTGCACCAAACATTTTCCACTTTTACGGCAATAAAATAATAATAAATGTTTATTGATTTGAGGAAATTTTTAAAACAAATTAAATCACGCTTGTTTAATTTAATTAGGATTTGTACACACACATAAACGAACATCGCCCGGACAATAGTCATTTTGGCAGGCTTATTGATGAGTGCGTGTGGAATTTCGGTTTTTTGAATTGAATTTAATTATTATCATTGTCATGACTAGATGCGGGGTGAAATGACGCGAACAGGACGTTTGTTTTAAAAATTTATCGAATTTTCCTCTCCCTCGCATTTTCTGTGGTCCAAATGTTGCTTCTCGTAACGTTAATGGAGACCTTGTTCGTTGTTGCTGTTATTTTTATTGCTGTACACAGAACACTAGTTTTCTGGAGAATAATAAATGAGGCGAAAAAGTCATAAAAACTTGTTGTTATTCATTGCACACTTAAGAGTCATATTATTATTGCTACTCTGATGTGTATAGTGCTATCAGCACTGATTTTTGCATCTTGTAATTGTCATTTTGTGAGAAAGTTTCACAATTTTTCAAAACACGAAAAAATTATTTTATTTTATTCATTTTAATTTTTTAATAAAAAATTTTTTGATGATATTAAAAGTATATATTATTTTAATTTTTTTTTAATAATATAATTCAATTCAATTTTAAGTTATTTAAATTTTAATTTTAATTAATTTTAATTAATTTATTCAAAATAAATTAATTATTAATTTTTAATCTTTAGTTTTTTTTTTAATTTTTCAAGGAAATTAAAATACTTTTTTATTTTAAATTAATTACTTTTTTAAAAAAATAGGTTTTCAAATATTTTTCTTAAATTTTTAGTTTTATTTTTTTTAAATAATTTATCTTTTATGAAAAATTAGACATTTCAAAAAATTAAAAAAATAATAATATTAATTAAATTTAATTTTAATTTAAATTTTTCAATTAAAATTTTAAAATTTAAATTGATTTTTTAAAATTAAATCTTTTATAAAATTTTATCTTAAAATAAATTTTTTTTATTTTTTAAAATTAATTTAATAATTTTTCTTTAATTTTTAATTAATTTCAATTTTTTTAAAATTAATTTTTTATAAAAATAAATTAAAATTAATAAATAATTATTAATTTATTTAATTAAATTTAATTATTAAATTAAAATTTTATATTTGAATTAATTTTTGCCAATAATCACTTGATAAGCAATAATTTTAATTAATTTAAAAAAATATTAAAATAAATTAAAATAATTAATTATTAAATTTGAGAAGCTTTTCATTAATTTTTTTCAGATATGCTTCAATAATATCTTACTAATGAATTAAAATAAATTTACTTCTAATAAAATTATTTTAAAAAATTTTGAGATCTTAAAAAAATAAAAATTTGCTAAAAATTTAAAAATTCATATTTACATGGAAAAAATTAATTTAAAAAAAATCGTTCAAATTTCTCCCAAAATCACCATTAAACTTCAAGAAAAAAGCTCGATAATAAAAATGTATGGGACTTGTAATTTAGTTTTTTTTTTACGAAGGAACGAAGGGGAATGAGATTTGTTTAATCAAAAAGTGCCAAACTTTCGACTTTACTCTCGAACATCCTCATTAACGCAAAGACTCGCAAAAAAATAACAATATCATTAATTTAGCGAGCCAACGAAGAACGCCTAACCAACAACTGTAATAAAAGTTGTAATTTATTTGCACTATTTTTAATTACATTTTGATGTCGTTTCCTTATTTTGTGTCGTTTTGTTGCTGGTGCGGCGCATGCAAGAAAAGCACTAAAAAACAAATAAAAAATAAAATAGAAACAAACACGTGTTTAATTTATTGAAATGACATAAAGCGACAACGAAAGCATGCCGCTCAGCCTCTTTAATCCGTTCAACAAATAATATTAAACTTTAACTTTTTTTCTATTTTTCATCTCTGTAATTTTTCTCGTATACTTGCAAAGAAACGCAATTTAATCACGTTTAAGCCATCCATTGTGCGGTTCGAATTTTGCGACCTTTCTTTCGCTTTACTTTTGCCATTTCAATCAACAACTGCAGAGTACAGATGCAACAATGAAAAAAAAACTAGAAGCAACAAACAAACGTGCTTTTAACGGAAATTTTATCAAAAAAGCCAACAAAAGGTCATGCATTCACACACACAAAATGCACTTTGCGAAACAATGTTGTTGAAAATCTTTTTCCCCAAAATTGTTGTCGAACATGGAACATGTACGAGAGACACCGACAGAGATGTCGATTCGAAAAGAAAGAGTCTCTTGTTGTTGTCATTGTATCACAAAATATCATATTTTAGTAATGATGATGTTTCTGCACTCCGATAAATGTTATTATTGTGTGTGTGTGTGAAAAATGTGTTTGTCATCATATTTTTGTCGAGACTTTCGGAGTGAGGCTTGAGTGGATGATGATTAGAAAATGCATTTTTCGTGTTCGTGTCAAAGTGATTTTCGAGAAAAAATGGATTAAATGCATTTCTGAGCATGGCAAAGACTGGAATGGATCCGACTTTTCTTGTTTCATTTTTATAAAATAAATAAAATACAATAATAAAAATATTTTTCTATGAAATTTCTCCTTTTTTTCTTATTTTGTTTTGTTGTTCTGTTTAATGAGTTTTTGTTTTAATTCTCCCCGGTTGAGCGACAAACATTGACAAAAGAAGGAAAATACATTATGCAACTCGACCGCAAAAATGCCTCAAAGCGCTTTTCATTTTGCCTTTATATTTATTGTTGTTGTTGTTGTCATTATCTAAACATAACCTCTCAACATTTCTTTGTCTTTGTTTTTCTTTACCTGAGCAAGTCTTTCTCTCATTATTTGTGACGACGACGACGACGACAAACACAAATGAAATTTAAATTGCGATATTTTAAAGGAAAAAAAGAGAAAAAAGATTTTTTATCGCAAAACAAAATTGTCGAACCAACATAAATTTTGCTTGAGAGTCCACAAAAGTCATGAATGAATACAAAACATAAATAAATAAAGCTCAAAGAAAATACAGACGTACAAAAAGTCAAACAAGTGAACAACAATACACAAAACAAGAAAAAGATTATGCTTATTTCATAATAATAAATTCTCTTTTTCTATTTCTCATACAATAATATAGTTATTTTCCGTAAAACAAGCAGGAATATTGTGAAAATTTAAGGTTTTGAATTATTTTAACGGAAATAAATTATGAGGTTTTGAAATTTTTTATGGTTTTGTGCACAAATTAATGATTCAATTGGTGTAAAATAAATAAAAAAAAATTTATTGGGGTAAAAATTCAAATAGATTTCTCAAAATATACAATTGGGCTTCAATTGGTGTAAAATAAATAAAAAAAAATTTATTGGGGTAAAAATTCAAATAGATTTCTCAAAATATACAATGGGGCGAAATTTTTAACTGAATGTGCATTGGGCTTAAATTTAAATTGTGAACATTTAGATCAAAATTTAAAGATCAACAAATTTGATAAAAAAAATAATTAATTAAAATAATAAATAAAATAATAATTAATTAAATAATAAATAAATTAAAATGTGCAATGGGACGAATTAATTTTAAATGTTTATTGGGCTAGTTCTAACAAAAAAATAATAGATCTAAATGAGCGATGGGTCAAATATTGTTCAAATATGCATTGGGCTACATTTAAATAAACAAAACAATCAAAATTTACAATAGGATAAAATAATTAAAATGTGCGATAGGACGAATTATTTTCAAATGTACATTGGGCTTATTTATAAAAAAAAATATGCAATGGGGCAAATTTTGATAAAATGTACATTGGGCTATATTTAGAGAAAAACTTAATAAAACAATTAAAATTTACTATAGGAAAAAATAATCAAAATCTGATAGGGCAACATTTTTATATGTGCTTTAGGCTAAAATTTAACAAATAAAATTTGAAATAGGACAAGATGTGCATTTCTGTGCATTGGGCTAAAATTAAAATTTTGGATATTTATAAGAATGAAAAAGTCAAAATGTGTATTAGGGCTACTTTTTTTAAATTTTATTGGTCTAAAGCTCAAATTGTTGTAAGAAATTTTAACTGGGAACGAATTTTAAAATAAATAAACAATATTTGGATTATTTTAATAACTGATAATTTTGGATAAAATTTTTTTAATGTGCATTGGGCATTAATTTTTTTTTGTTTCAAAAATTTTAAAATTTATGAACAAAATTTTAAAACATTGCGAAACGATAAATTACTATAACGCACCGAGAAATACAACAAAAGTCACATTATTTCACTTATCTCTCTAACTTGCTTGTAGTTCTGATGTTGTTTGGGTGTTTTTTGGCAACAAACATTAGAAACACACACAAAAAAAAGCTCAAATATGTAAAAAAAAAATCTCTGTGATTCGATTCAAAAAGGACTAAAAACCACAAAAAAAAATTTGTTAGACAATGGAAACAAGCAAAGAAACAATCACTATCTATAAATATTTAGAAATGTGTCATGTATTCACTCAATAGAGCAAAAGATGGAAAAAACCGAAGAAATTTCTTGTATACGCCCAGACTTTAATGCGACAAATAATTTATTGGCTTATGAATAAAAGATTGTCACTTTTCTAAAATATCGAAGATAATCTCATTGTTTCTCTGATTTTTTTCTGTGTATTTTCTTGTGTTCTTTACCAAATGACTTCAGAAGAAGTCATAAATTGAATTACAAGTCATTTTATTGGCAATATTAGTTTTTCTCTCATCTTCTCTCTGGTTATTCGGTCCAGTGACAATTGACGATCCAAAATCCTCTTAACACGACACTTTACTGTCGACAATGTCTTCGTCGCCTCCTCGGAAAAGAACAAAAAAAGCTCTTAACATCTTTTGTTTCTTCCTGTATTGTTTGTTACAACAACAACAACAGCGCAGCAGCATCTTTGATTGTAATAACAGCACTTTTCTGTCTCAGCTCTCGAGCAATCACGAAAAAAAAGGAACGATGAAAACAACAGCAAAAAAAACGAGTGAAGCTTAACTGCACTTGGCCATGTACCAAAAAAATGTTTCAAATGATAATAAGTGAAAAGTGATTTCATGCAAAAAAAAACTCGTTCCACGCGGAAAAAATTAAAAAGTTTTGCAATGAAAGGTCTGCTTTGCAACTCCTTGCATTTGCATTGCACCACGTCGTCGAGGAAAAATAATATTTTTGTAATAATAACTGTTTGCGACACAATTCCACGAACAGGAATGAATGCAAAACTAGTTCTGGGCCATTCATTCAAAATGACAAAAACATTAAAAAAAAAAAAAAAAATTAAAAGAAACGTGAAATTAAAAACGTTAAAAACTTTGTTGCCCGAAAAATTGTTTTTTTGAAAACTTTTTTTTTTATTTTAATTTTTCTTTATGATTATTATTTAAGGGAAAAAGTTGTGTATGACTAAATTTCGTATGCGAATCTACGTTTAAATAAAAAAAAAAAGAGTGAAAGAAGAAAAGTCACGCTACGTGTGTGGCACAGAAGTATGTTTGGCATCAGAACAGTAAATCAAAGAGATTTTTTTCGTTACGCGATACGATGCCTGGAAGCTGCAGAATAACAACAACAACCAGAGTTGCGACAACGAGTCACACACAACGAGCAAAAAGGAAGCAATGATTATGATGATGATATCATTTACGCTTGTACAACTTTTGAAAGTTATTATTTTTTTTCGCTTCTCATTTTTTTTGTGTGCGCTCAGTACTTTCCTAACTGCTGTTATGAAGAAGTTAAGTTTTGCCTTCAGTTTTAATATATGCGAAAATCTTGTGACTGTAGCAGCGAAGACGAAAAAAAAACTGTCTTTTAAAATTATTTTTATTATTATGAATGCATTTTCTTGCGGGCCGCCTTGTAAAGCAATGCAACTTACAATGTTAAGAACAATTTTTCGAAAATTAAGCTGCAAAAGTTTTAACATTAATTATATGCGAACATGAGCATCGTCGACGTAACTTATTACTATTAGTTGTCGCTCTACTTTGTATCTTTTTCTTAGCAAGAGTCTAAAAAGAAGAAAAAAAAATTTTTTACTTGCACAACAAATGTTTAAGTAGCATGTAACCACTTGATTTACAACTTGCTTATTAATGTTTTTCCTTCTTCATAATTTTCAGCTCTGATGTAACGAATTTCGTGAAGTGTTAAATTAGCTTCATGAGTGGTCAAATTCATTAATCTGACCACTCAGAGAACTCCTAATTTAGCATTTCGCGAATTTCGTTGTGGTTTATGTCATGTTACATCCGTCAGGATAGTTGCTGAAAACAAAATTAACAGAAGAATTTGTGCCAAAAATGACGAGTTACATATTTGACAAACAGAACAGCCATTTGGTTCATTGACGTTCATTAACGTGACAACAAGAACGATATATTTAGATGAAAACTGGCAACGAGCAACGTGCGGCTTAAGGTGCGACAAATTTTCAGCAAATATTAAATGTTGTTATCAGTAAACATAAACTGTTTACATCATTCATTGTAGAAAAGGTGAATTATGATGTGAGGAAAATTTTTGAATTAGTGAAGAGAATTCGTTTGAACCGCAAAAAAAATATTTATGAGAAATTTTATGGAAGATTAGTGGACCTGTAAACTTTGTTCTACCATAGTACTGCTTAAAGGTATGCAATGAATTTTTCAAAATATTTTTTTTACTGATTTTTTTATATTTTAGACATTTTTAGAAACTGGATTTTAAATGTTATATAATAAAAGAAAGTACAAAAAAAATTAATTTATCAAAAAAAAAAAAAAAAAAAAAAAAACAAACTATAAAGTATGAAACAAGTAAAAAATATTTAAAAAAAAATATTAAAGAAAAAATATTAAAAAAAATAAATCCATTAAATTTATTTCTCTTTGAATTCAAACTAAGCATTAAATATACAATAATTCAGAGATTTTGCCAAAACTACCTTATTATGATTCAAAGTTTTTTTTTAAGATAAAAAAATTTTTCATAAAAATATTAATTTGATTAAAACCGAAATTAATTAAAAAACAAAACTAATTAAAGCAAAATTAAAATAATTAAATTTTAAAAAAATTAAAGCAAACCAAAAATTTAAAAAAAAAATCTATGGAAAAGAATCTTAGAGGTAATTTTTATTTTATTTAAAAAAATAAAAAAATATAAATTTAATTAATTTATTAAAAATTTTATAAATAAAAAAAATTAAACTAAAATTTAATTAAATTCAACAAAAAAAAAAACAAACCGAAATTAAACAAAAAAAAAATCTATGGTAGATTGAAAAAAATTTATTAATTGAAAAAAAAAATGAAAAAATTATTTAATTTGGATTTAATTTAATTAAACTAAATCCAAATTTTATTTAATTTTTTTTTAATTGTAAAAAAAAATTTTTTAAATTTAAACTAATTTTTTTAATTTTTTTTTTTAAATTAAAAAAAAATTATTTAAAATTTAAACTAAATCTATTAAATTATTTTTTTTAGTTTTTTAATCAAAGATTTACCATAAGCTCTTTAGAAGAGATAATTTAAATCAAAAAGAATGAATTAAAATATTTTTTTCTCACCAAAATCAGAATTTCCTCCAAATATCTGTTCATGCAATCACATTTTCCGCCATCAAAAATAACATCCCATAAAATTCACTTGAATGTTCTCACGACCAAATTTATCGTTTTACTAAATCGACACAAAATATAATCCTTCATCTGCAACAACTCCATCTAAATTTACAAAAAAAAACAATGAAACGACAAAACTCGATGCTTGCAACAACAAAATTAGCAAAAATAAATTTGCTTAAAGTGCATCCCATATCAATTATGCCGTTTTGCCGCGCGCGCTCGGAAAAACAAAATGCGAATGACGCTAATTTGTTGAATGCTTGTAATTTACGTGATATTTCGCAGAATTTTTTTTTCTGTTTGACATGATCTGGTTTTGACAAATTTGCGTCTCTCATTAGTTGACGATATGCGATGCAACATAATAAATAAATAAAAAAATGTGTTGCTAACATTTTAATGAGAAATGTTTCCTGTTTTTTTTTCGCCTCTCTGTGTATTTGTTTTGTAATCATCATTGTAGTCGACGGCGCATCATCGGGCACACAAACGAAAGCCACATTTTACAAACAACAGCAAAACCTTGATGCAAGCATCCCATTATGTTAATTTTCAGTTTTAGTCGCGCTGTTTCACAATAAATAAAGTAAAGGATGAAGAGACACAGAGAGAAAAACCTTAACATAATTTATGTGTCGTAATTTGGTTACAAATGGAAAATTTAATTTTAAAATGCATGGAAACGATGTAGACGACGACGACGACGGATAGCGAATTAAAAGTAAACAGCGAACGAATGAACGCAGGCAACATGACTCTCCAACGTTAAATGCATAAAATAAATAAAATTACCTGATGGTGTGCGTGCGGTACCTGTGGTCGGCTGTCATGGATGTGCTGCTAATTATAAACTACCTGTTTAATGATTGATTAAAGGACATCACGTCGGGTGCTTGTATCAGATTTCCTCCTTTGATGCATCGCATTCGGAAACTCAAAAGTGCTGCACTTGAAATTCTTTTGCAGTATTTAACAAAGTTTTCCATTTTTTTTGTCTATTTTTGTATTATTTGCCAAAGCAAAACTATCTCTTTGTACAATTTTGTGAAGTATTTCAACGAGATATCATCATTTGATGCGAGCTACTTGTGCGTGCACACAAAACTTTTTTTACACAACTCTGATGTGCATCACTGACTAATATTGATACAAACGAGAATTATCATCAAAGAACTATGTTTGGAGTGGAAGTTCTCTCCTCCATTCAAATAGTTGAGCAACTTTTGCTTTATCTGGATCTTTATAAAATTTTCAAAACGAATGAAAAGGAATGTCAAAAACAATGAAAACCTTCTTCTTCATCGTCTTCTCTACTGTTTCTTCTCTTTTTAGGATTTTTCGTTTGTATTTTGTAGGCATGTGAAGATAAAGTACGTTTCAATGTGGGAGAAGATTTTTTCTTCTTCTTGTGCGTCAAAATGTACATTGTTGATATCTATAAGCAAAATGATGATGTTTCATGCATATTATTCAATTTCTAAATAATTGTTGATCGAATTTCATACTTTAAATATTTTTTAGTTACGAAGGGAAATTTAGTTTCAACAATAAGATAAAGAGGAATTTGAGCGGATTATTATTTTTTAAAAATTTTTTTAATTTATTTTTTATTTTTTTATGCATTAAAAAAATATTTGAAGAAATAAAAATTTTTAGACGTAAAATTAATGAATTAAAAATTTAAAAAATTAAATTTAAATTAATTTTTTTTATTTAAATTAATTTTAATTTAATTTTTTGAAGGAAAAAATATTTTTTTAAATTTTTGTGCAAAAATTTTTTAATAATAAAAAAACATATTTGGTTTAAATTTGTAAATATATTTTTTTTAATTATTATATTTTTTTACCAAATTTATTTTTATTTTATACTTACTTCTGTTTTTGATAAATTACTTCTGAGTCAAAATTCTGAAAAATAGGTACTTATAAAATTAAAGAAAAGAATGACAAAAACGTAAATGAAAATTTAATTGTTTAAATAAAATTAGAAAAAAATTAATTAAATAAATTAATTTTTAAGTTGTTTAGTTATTTAATAATTAATTTTAATTAATTGATTGATTAATTGATAAAACATTTATTAATTACTAATAAGTTTAATTAAATAAAAAAAAATATAATTTTCACACAAAAATAATAAATAAATTCATAAAAAAAAATTTATAAAATTTATAAAATAATTTTTTAAATCCCAGACTGACAAAAATCACCCAAAAAAATAATTTTTAAATTAAATCTTCCAAAACACGTTAAAAAGTTAAAATATTTCACATGCCATGCCAACAATCGTCATTCAGCGCAACAACCACACTTTGCACTACCAATAAAGAAACTTTATCCTTTATTTATGGAGAGTTTTCAATGTGAATGTTATGCACTTTTATTTATCGTTTTGTTGCGGAAAAACAAAATGAAAATACTTGAGAGCAAAAGCACGAGTTTATTGATAAACATTTATTGGCAATCTTCATTGCTTTTCTCTGAATACGAAAAAAAAAAATTCCTGCCTTCTTCAAAACTTCACATTTTCTCGTGAGTACGCGCACGATGAATTATGACGACGACAAAACTTTTTCGTTGTTTCAATTTATAAATCTCACATCTATAAATTTATAGTAAATTGTTTATTCATTGCCATCTCTTTCGTTCTATCCTCGAACTAAGACATCGTCTTTTTAAAAATAAAAAAAAAATTGTGAGGAAAAATAAATCTTTTTATGTACATATGTTAAAGCGTCTTCGGATGCATTAAAAGGTTTTGCCTGTGATAACTTATCTCTAGCAACTTTTCAAAAGATTTGCATTATAAATAAACAATTTGTGTGAGTGAGTTGCTTTTATAAATTTTTAAAATGCACTTCGCGTAACATGTGAACTTTTTATCACATTTCGTAATTTTTTGCATTTTTTTCGCATTTCAACGGTGACGTCAAAAAATTTTTTTTTAAATCTTCAAAAAATTTTTTAATAATATTTCACTTAATTAAGTCCTACAATTTCCTGCTGTTGGAAAATTTTGTTGAAAAGAGGACAAGAATGTAATAAACTTTTTTTTGTATTTTCCAAATTTCGTTGTAATTGAAGGAAACTTTAGTACAACACAAAAAGGGATGAAATTTTAATGATAAATTCTCTCGTATTTTATGCCGTTATGAACTTCAGATGCTAACGCTCCTGTAAGCTACACGAGAAAAGGAAATTCAAAGAAAGCATTCATCCAGATTTATTTTTCATCTGTGTTTGCCTGTGTTTGTGTGCGAAAACGGACAACTTTCCAAGTGAAGAATAAAAACGGAAAAACACAAAGTAAAATATTAAGAACGACTGAATGAATAATAAAGAGTATTAAATACTATCACCCCCTCATACACACTTCTTTTTCTTCGTTCTTCCGTTTCTGGCATGACAGACTGAGCAAAATATCGGCCAAACGCACAACGACACAACAATACGAACAAATTAATTACACTTCGTTTATTTAATCTAGTAGGTACCCGAAAAGTTGAATACCTACATAAGCTACTGTGAAAAATTAATATCGCATCCAACAAGGAGAGACAACAACAAAGAGAGTGAGTGCCAACGCCAAGAATACAAGACAAAGCAAAACGTTGGAGAATAGAAAGAGGAGGAGGATAAAATTTAATGAAACTTATTTTCATACAAATTCCAGAAGACATTTTGAGTGCCGACGTTATTAAAATATTGAAAATTGAGTAAAAATTTAATGGACCAGTTTCGTATTAAATAATAATGGAGCCGAACCATCCACTCGAACTATTTTGTCGGAAAATTTTCTCCACACACAGAGAGAAAGAGAACGAGAGAGAGACAGAAAAAGAGATTAATTGAAGTGATTTTGCCATGTATCCTTTTTCATTCACTTTTGCGAAACGACTTGGGTTTTCCCTCCACTTAAATATTCATATCATCATTAAAAACAATTTCACTTTCAGCCATCACCAATTCGGAAATTCAATACCTACAAAAGTGATTTCAACTGGAATAAAACTATGAATCCCTTTTTAGGAGAGAAGCCTTTTCTGGTAAATGTACTTCTCCTAAATAAGGAAATAAGAACGTCATTTATGGGATGATGAGATCTAAAATAAATAGAAAAAAATAGTTTAAAATTTGTTTGTTTTAGCAAGTGTAGTAGGAAATGTATCAAATGTTAAAACAAAGAAGCTAATGGCATTGCAAGGCTTTTAAAATAAATATGGTTTCAACATGAATTGGATGTTTACATTTTGTAAAATACTCAAGTTACATTTAATTTTTTGTGAATAAAAAAAATATTAAAGAAACTTAAGACATAAGTTCAAGAAGTTTTTCGAAGAATTTTGTCTAAAATATAAATTCAATTTTTTTTCATTTTTTAAAGACGTAAGTTTGTTAGACTTTCATTAAATTGATTTATGGTTTAACATTGTACAGATTTTAATATTTAGGATATTAACATTTTTTTTTTGTTTAAAAAAAAATTAGTGTAAAATTAAAAAATAAATAATATTTTTGAAAAATTAAAAAAAAAAAATAATTTATTAATTTAACTAATAATTATTAAAAAATTATACTTGAATTTTTGGTCAAAACTGTATAAAATTATTTAAAAATTAAATTTCTTAAATTATATTATATTTTTTTTTATTATTTTGATTTTATTATATTAAATCATATTTTTAAGAACTTATTCATATTATTTATTTGTTTTAATTCTTATTTAAACTTAAATAAATAAAACTTTTAATTAATTTTTCAATTATTTAAATTTTTAGAACTGAAAATTTACTTTGAATTTTTTTATTTAATTTATTTTTTTTTATTATTTAGAGAATAATTTTATTTAGAGAGCAAAAATTATTCCTATTTTATTTTAAATAAACAAATTTTTTATTTATTTTTTTAAAAAATTACTTAATTTATTTTAAATAATTTATTTTGATTAGTATTGTAAGAAAAAAAATATTTCGTAATTTTAACCAACTTCAGTCTAAAACACAATTTTCCCCCTTCTTTCTTACTAAAAAAAATGTTAATAATTCCTTTTTTGTAGCACGATTTTTAAAACGAAAAAATTTAAATATAAATGAATCTTTGAACCTTTGAGCCAAATTTTGACGAAAAAAAATGTTTTAAATATTTTTATTTTTAAGATTTGCCTTTTTTTTCTTCCATCAGTACAAAAAATTCAATATTTACATTATTTGACATCCCCGAAAAAAAAATCAACAACTTTCAATCAACGCAAAAAAAAATCTTAATAAAAATATTTTTTGGGACAAAATTTGCATGCAGTGTGTCACTTTCAACGGCAAACACCTTTCTCATCGCTATTCTTGAGACGACACAACGAACACACACATCGGAAATAAAAAATTCAATTTCCTGCCACACCAACGCGCTAAACCAAACCGCTTTTCTGTTAAAAATGATTTTAATGTTATAACCTACAAATAATTTACCTTTTCCTTTTTTTTCTCTCGCTCTTTGACGTTACTTACAATTTTTGCATTAAAAAAAAAACAAAACATAACAACAACGCCGTCAATCAAAACATTTAAAATACAAAAAAAAATAACATGAACTAAACTACCATTGATTCATGTTCCTGTCAGTAATGTGCAATTGAATGTCGTTTCCATTTAGATTGTTCCACTTCTCTTGTTGTATTTTTATTTCTCTGTTATTTTTATTATTTTTTTTTTATTTTTCGCTAAGCTCGAAAGTCAAACCACACAGAACTATTTCCATGATGATGATGATGTTCCTGGCGATGTTCGACAACATAAAAATTTGTGTATTTTCCTTGAAAATTTTCCATTTATGCGATTTGACACACAAAAAAAATGGGATTCCGGTGTAAAAAATATATATTATATACGAAAAATGGCACACACAAAGTTTGCTCTTTTCCATATTTTGTCATTATTTTCTATGCAATTGCGTCGTATTTAGACTTTTTTTCGGGAGTTTAGGCATTTTTGGAACGATAATATTTTTATTTATCGTAAGTTGCTGGATTATAGGGTGCTCGAAAGTTTTCTCGGGGGAAACGCAACAACGATTGGACATCGTACAAATCAATTTTTCTGCGGTTCGTTGCAAACACAGTCAGGAAACGGCATCCAGGAAATAAAATTTGAATAAAATTTTTAATATAAAACCACATAAACGTTTACTACTTCCACAAACCCATGCCATGCCACGACGACGACGAACGAGTTGACATTGGTTGTTTTGTGTGTATGCGGTTTCGGGTGCATTCGATGTGCATGTGGTTAAATTTTAACTGAACGCGGTATCGTCAGTAGATTAAAATTAAGTTTTTCAAAATAAAAAAATTGTCTCCCGCGGGAAATTTTAAACACAATGACGATCATAATATTAATGAATAATTAATATGGCGTCTGACACCGCAAGTGAAACACTCGGAAGACGGAAATTAAAATGGATCACTGTCTCGAGCGAAACGCGTGTGTTGCCATTAATTGAATAAATAAATAGACAGACATCCCTCGACACTCTTTTGTTTCATCTTTTTCACTTATTGTTATGGATGTCAACTTCATTTCGCGCCCACTTGATAAAATTTCAACACTTCCTATACCCAAAAAAAAAAACTACTATTTTAACTTGGCAGAACACGCTACTAAACAATCTGCGTGATATGACTACTAAACACACGAAGGAGATAAGAAAGAAGACGAAGAAGTGGCAAAATTATGAACACACCCTTTGACGCCACTTGCCACAGATTTGTAGGGAAAATTGTAACTTTTTTTTCGTGTGCGCGCGAGGCAATTCAACATGACTGACTTTTCGTGTTGTATCATGTCAAACTTGATTTTATACTCTTTTTCCATGTGTGTCTGTGTGTGTGTATGAATGCTTCTGTGACAGAACATAGAACATTATTCATGTCTTGCTTGTTGATAATATACATAATAGAAGTAGACAATTGCTCACATATTGAATGCGAAATAAGCTGAGAGACTTGTACGCGACACCAAATAAGCATTAAAATAAATGTTGAAGTTGGCACGGGGTAAAAAGTAATTTCAATTTATGTTTTGAATATTAAAAAAAAAATGAACAAAATTAAAAAAAATAATTTTTTATATGAAATTGATCTTTAACCTTATTATTTATTTTTTTAATTTAAAAATATTTTTTTTTACATAAATTCGTCAAAAATTTATTTTTTTCATTTTTTTTTCAATATTTTAAATTTCAATGTAGTTTATATTTTTTTATAAAAAAAAAATCAGAGATAAACATTAAAAATTTTTTTTTTATTTTTTTTTTAGTTCTAAGCTCAATTTAATTCTTACTTTTTTTATTATTTTAAAATTTTTATAACTTTTATTATTTTTAATTTATAAAACATTTATTTTATAACATTTATATTGTATTTGCCAACAAATTTTTGCTTCTAAAGAGTAATTTTCAAAACCATACGTTTCCGAGTGTATGTTCCATAGAGAAAAATGATCGTCGTAACGTAAGGAACGGTGTAAGCCAAAAAAAATATTTTCATATTAAGATATTCAATAAAATTAAAGTTTCCATATTCAAAAAAAAATTGTCCAAAATTTATATCATTTTGGTAAAAGATAAATTTTGATCTTGACCTTAAAGCTTGTTTCATACTTTTTAGTTCGTTTTTTTACTTTTTTTTTCTAAATATATTTAATTTTTTATTGTAAAGTTAAAAATACCTCCAATACCTTTCAATTTTGAAAATTTAATAATTTACCATAATTTTATTACTTTATGGTACAAATTTCTACAGTTATGAGTTCTATAAATCTAAAATTGATTCTGCTTATTGATTTAACTCTTCCAAAGCTAAATAATTTGATGTCAAAGCATCAGATAATTAAAAGTTCAAACAAGAAGCTTTTTAACTGAAGTTGTTCATCAAACGTTAAAAAAATGTTTCTCTCAGAAATCATTTCCGCACAATAAAAACACAGAAAGATTTAATTCCTCAAACAAACACACACACACCGACCAACCAGGTTTTCCAACAAAACTCAAAAGTAGGTTAGAAAAACAAAGTTGCATATATACGAGGGTTCGTTGCAGCAGCAAACTGAAAAAGGAACATACAGTTGAGTAAATCTCAGCTGTAAATTGAATTTGATGTCATAACAAAAAAAAACAACAAAAAAACTTTTGTCTGCCATATAGTTGTGTAACACTCTTAAATGTATGACGATGGAAGAGATGGAGCGAGATGACTGCAAAAAAAAAAGACGAAGAAAAAGTAGATTGGAAACTTGCTTGCATCCATTTTAAAATGATAGATTGAGCAAGCAAAACACACAAGAACGAAATAAATTAAATTTTAAAAATTTTGCTGGACAGCTTTTGCCACGCAGAAACACGAAACAAGAGAGAGAAAGAGTTAGGGAAATGCCAGATGGAAATTTGCTTTAATTATAACTTTTTGAATTTTTGTTTAAAATATTTCAATTTTTTTTTTCGTACCAAAAAAAACAGACTTCCGGCGGAAAAATTATTACTGCCGGAGATGCCAGAACCTCGCCTGTCTATAAATTCACTTTATTATTAATGTCCCATCTATCGCCATATTTATTCATGTAAGTATCTCTCTTGTGCGCGCCGCCGCTGGCATGTGGTGCCTCTTTAATACAAACGTGCATCATTGAACATTTACAAAAGGCCGTCATCGTCATCTTCTTTCTCCTTCGACAGAAACGAGCCAAGATTGCCACAACATTATCGCCAAAGAATAAGGAAATAGGAAGTTTCAACACCAACAACGAAAAAAAGAAAATGTAAGAAGAGAGTCAGCAGAGAGACGATACAACGAAGTGATAAGGCACAGATGTGTTTGATTTATGATTCGCAGAATTTCACCAAGAATTTCCTTCCGTCGTCATCGTCTCATCTTCCACGAAGACCAGAAGCCAAGAAGTAAATGAAATGATATTTATGCATGCTCGGTGTGTCGTTTTTGTTGTTAACATCATCGGCAGTCACATGAAGAATAGCAAAAAAAACCAGGAAATTTAATATAAAACCATTAAAGAGGACACTTTTAAAGGAATTTTCATTAAAAAAAATGCATGAAAGTAAATAAAAAACTATGTTGAGAGTCACTTTTCAAGTATTTTTTTATTATGAATTTATTTTATTAAAAACCGAAGCAATTTAACTTTTTCCTGAATAGAATGTTTAGTAGATAAAACTCAATTAAAAAGAATGAAAATAAAATAAATCTCAATTTGAGTTTTTATACTGTCCTATAATTTACAAGAGAATATGTTGAGGGTAAAGCAACCATGAAAGAATTCAGAAAAACAAATAGATTTTAATAAAAATTAATTCTTTTTTTGTGGAGTTTTTCTTTGTTTTGTTTTTGTAACATCATTAAATGTCGTTTATTTTGAATGAGCATTAATTATTTTTTTTTTATTTTTTATAGTGACTTTTTTGTGGTTTTAATGATTTATTATATGACATTATAAAATTATTTTTGTATATTTTAATAAATTTGACGCCAAAACGATCTTGAGATCAAAATTAATTGTTGGAGCGAAAGATCGATCGATTAAGAATAAATTAAGAATTTAAAAAAAAATCAACTATGATCTGATCAGATCTATTTTTAATCTGTCTTATTCCAGATTTGATCAGATATAATCCATTTTCTGATCTAAAATTGATCTTTTTAAAATATCACAAGTGATCTAAGCTCAAATGTTTAAAATTCTGTTTTAGCGCCATTTTTTGAAAAGATCGATCAGTTGATCTGATCTTAAGATCGCGATCTTTAATTAAAAATGTTTTTATGTAACTTTATATAATTATTTTCTAATTAAATGTGATTTTTAAAAATTATAAGTGATCAGAGATCAAATTATCAGTTTTGGCGCCATTTTTTTAAAGGAACGATCAGGTGATCTTATATTAACATCATTTTTTTATACAAATGAAATTTTTAGTAACTTTATTTTTTTTATTTTCTAAATTAAAAGTGCTCTTTAATTTAGTTCATAGATGATTTTAAAACGAAACTATTTTTAATATTCAAAATTCAGTTTTGGCGCCATTTTTGAAAGATCAGTTGATCTGATCTGAAAATGACAATCTTTTAATAAACTTTCAATTTCTTTCTTTACTTATAAAAACTTTTCAGACAGAAAAAAACAACAAAGACTTTCTCTCATCGTTAATTACATCTGTCTCCAAAAAGGTCAACGTTATTTACTTTTCCCTCCCAACCACGTGTAACCTTATCCGATTATCTTATACTACATATCGCGCATTAATTGCACGAGAGAATCCCCTAATCAAAAGACATACCCTAATTTTCTCACCTGTCACTAACAAATAGCTCTGCCATGTTGTTGTTGACACATTAAAACGCAGCAAGTGTCTCGGCTTGTGTTTGTACCGCGCGCGCACTCTATGATAAATGATTGATCCATTAAATGTATTTGCGGTAACGAATACCATAAATCAACTTAACATAATTCATATATCAAGCTGCTGTGCTGTTCTGTCGCTGATGTTACCATCCTCCTCATTGGAGAAGCCGCCGTTTGCTGGAAATTTCGCTGCATCAAAATTCGTCGCTTTTGGTCATTTTATACAATTATTGTTATAATGATGTTGCATATACAGATGAGTGAAGTGCGTTTTCCGAAATCAAATTACTTTTTTGGATCGTGCGATTAAAAATTTAGAAGTACCCCAAAATTATTGTCAACACACACACACAGCCTAAAATTATTGTATTTTATGACATTTTTGGTTAACCATAGTAAATTAATTGTAGTGGCATGGCATGGCAAGCAGTCTAGCAGCAGCAGCATGCACACATAAATATGATAAAATATATTTTGCTAAATGCATTCGGGATAAATAAATGTTTTTGCGGCGTAACAGGCGAAACGTATAGTTTATTATTGTGAATTTTCCGAGAGGAATGTTGGGGAAAAAGCGTTGTTGTTGCCACCATTTGTTATTATAACGTTATTTGATGTATGAGTTTTAAAACAATTTCGAAATGGTCGCATGGGAAATGCAAAAGAGATGAAAATCTAATAAAATGCGACGGACTTCAAATATTTTTTTTAATATTTTACTCCATTATTAGTTTTTTTTTTCGCTATTTTTTTTTCATAACTCTTTAATAATAAAAATGAAATAGAATAGTAGATGGCACAAAAGAAGATGACACAAACTATTTATTTAATATTTTATTCCATTTTCTACTTTTTTCCGTGAATTTACTGACTTGATATCAAGGCACTCGTGGGTGTGTGTGCAAAATCATCTGAAAAACTTTTTCATACAATTTTTTTTGTCTGTGAATTGAGGAAAATTGTACATATTACGTCCAACCGGATTCACTGAACGAACAAACGTTTCAAAAAAAAAAGTTTTTTTTTCGAGTCGTTTGTTAATAAATTTTGTCAATATTTATTTGCTGGTTATGTATCCGCCACGCTATCCTCTTTGTCTACGGTAGATTGAATCACAAATGAGAAGCTATTTGAAATGAAAAAGTTTCCGGATAGTTTTTTTTTTGTCCATTGCACGAATGCCACTGAATTAAATGATAAAATATATGAAGTTAGTGACAGTTTATAAAAAAAGAAGTAAAAAAAAGAGTAGAAAAATATTTATATAGTTAATTGAGTGGATTTTCACTGAAAATTTGAGTTCGTTATGATTTTTTTTTTAAATTGGCTATTGAGTGAAATATCTTGGGGATTTGCAAAGTTTTTTTTCCAATTTAGTCATCAAATGACTTGATCTTGAATGACCAATCAAATAATATATTCACGAGAGAGAATGAAAAAAAATGTAGATGAAAGAAATTCCTAATCGGAGCTCATCATCTTTTTATCCATTTATATTTTTTTTTATTCGTTGCTTCTTGTTCAGTAATAAAATATGGATCCTCTTTACGGAGCAAACATTGACGACGACGTTCAATATTGAAAGGACCGTTTTTGTTATTCTAATTTCATTGGTGCCTTTTTTTATAAATAAATACATATTTTGGCTGGGCAAGGCAAAAAAACATCAGTGTGTTGCTTCCCGTTCCGATGGGAACTGAATTTGCTTGAAAATTTTCTTTTTTTTAAGGGGTGACTGAAGAAAAAGGACTTGAGTGTATTTTTCTATTTTTTTAATGGTTTAAAGTTTATATTTTGATATTTTTTTGTCAAAAATTTTAAAAGAAATTTTAAAAAAAATATAGAATTAAATAAAAATATAAAAGTCACAATAATTTTGAATTTTTCGTTAAAATATTTTGTCTTGTGAAAAAAAAATTATTTAAATTATAAAAAAAAAAAATAAAAATAAATAAATTCATTAAAAACTCTTTAATTTCCTTAATTTAAAAATAAATTCATAAATTTTTATTAATGAAAATTTCTTCTATTTAATTTGAAAAAAAAAATTTATCAAAATTTTTTAAGCCTAAAAATTATCCCCCAAACTTTTTATACAATTTTTATTTTTTTTATTAAAATTATTCCTAAAATTTTCTTAAAAATTTCAATAAAATTTTAAAAAAATATATTTTTCTTCTCATTTAAAAAAAAAAATATTTAAATTTTTAAGAAAATTTTAATAAAAAAAAAAATAAAATTTTTATCAAAAAAAAATTAGAATTAAATTTTTTACGAAAACTCACCAATTTTTAGCAATTTTTTTTCAAATCACAACACAACCAATGAACTGCAGCTTTAAACGGTACATTATTTAAAAATCCAAGGCATGCCGATAGAGCAACATTTGCATCACAAAAGGTTCCCCGATGCCTATCTCTCGCAAAATATATGGCTGTTGTGTCGTGCCAAGCGGGTCAGAACGACGACATTTGGGAAAATTTATTGTTAATAAGGATGACAAGAATCTCTGAAAGGAAGAATCGATTTGAAATATGTCCGTCATTTCATTTTTTTCCTCTTCCTCTGCTTTTTCTTGTGCGTTTATGTGTGGGCGTTCGTTTGTTTGTTATTTTTCCTTCGCTCGTCCTTAGCCACGGTAGCCACAAGTTCTTTATTTCCTTTATTTCTCTATTGATACTTGATAAATTGTTGATGGATTTCAATTTCAATTAAATATCGTTTCCTGACAAACACGCGCTGCTGCTTCGTTCGTGCGCTTGCATGCGTCTGACATGTCAATAACGACGACGACCATCGTGATATTATTACCAAAAAAATAAAAAAAAATGCTTTTTTTCCTGTCGTTGTCTGCTCGTGTCTACGAAAACGTAATGGACAACAATAAGCATAAGCACTCAATTATTTTCATTGATGACTAGCTTTTATTAGTTTGGCAGGTCAATTGTTTTGTTTTCATGAAAAAAAAATTCTATTGCATGATATCTGGCTCTCTCATCTCTGTCTCTCGCTTTCTCGTGCGAAGCCTTGAACTGACATTTGCGAAATTGGGCATCGTTGTGAGGTTTGTGCGTGTCAATCAAACCAAAAATTCAATAAATAGAAAAAAATAATCATTTTTGTGGGTTTGACAGATTCCAGCTCGTGATTGAAAAATTGTCCAAATATTGACCGATTTTTCGCGCGAAAATCTTTTGCGAGGAAACAAAGCTCTTATTACGAGGAAACTTTGGTTCAGTTAATAATAATAAGAATTTTTTCTGCTGTCTTTTTTTTATTACACTAACAGACATGTTTCCACAAACTTTTACTACTTTAATAGTCCTAAATAACAATAAAAGTTTTTCGTTTATACAAACTTGCCTTTCTTCTTGCCTTCCTTTTGTTTGCTTTCCAATCCCTCCGCCAATGTGTTTGTGCATTTATTGAGAGGCGAGTCGACAAGCATGAGGCAGTAATTTACATGCGGTTGTTTTATTATTGGTTGAATTTTTGCATATTTGCTGCAAAAATTCCATTGGCAACGGTGTGAAAGGCAAAATCTTCATGGGAAATTATTTTTTGTGCGAATTTTTACGATGGAAGCTCGTTTCAAGGCATTTCTTCTTGCGTAACATTGTTGTTTTGAAATTTCTGGGGAACAAGACAACAACAAGAAAATGGTTATAGTTATTTTTATTGCACACCTATATAATAGTTTTCTGCACGTCATTCACAAGAAAAATTAAAAAAGTTGTCAGAAGAACGATTAAAACGCATTTTTTTGAAATTACGTCCCAATGCACATTTAGAATTTTTCACTCTTTGTATATTTAAACTTTTGACTTTGAGTTTTGTCTTAATGCCTTTTTTCTTTCAATTCTCATTTTGAATTACCTCTTAGTAAAAATTTTAATTGATAGCTTTCGAAATGAATATTTGATTTTTTTGAACCCAATGCACATTTCATATAAATCCCAAAGCAAATTTATTTTTTTTGCCCAAATCAAATTATCAAAAGAGTCTAATTTTGCAATTTAAATTTTCTCACCCCAATACACATTTCAAATTATGTTAAAGTCCAGAAGCCAATTTGAATTTTTGATCCTAATGCATATTTTGAATTTTTTCAATTCACATTCTGAATTTCTTGCCAAATATATTCAAAATTATCGCCCAAATGTTATTAGCAAATTAATTTAAGGTTCTAAAAAAAAATTTTTTTTGACCCTATGCACATTTATTTTAGTTTTACATCAAAATTTGTGTATTTTTTTAGCCTAATGCACATTTCTACATATTTTTACATTATAAATTCTGATATCAATAAAAATTTCTGGCGATAAAGCAAGTTTAATTTTTTTGTCCCAATATACATTTTTAAATTTTTTCTTAATGCAAATTTTTGCCCATTTGATTTTGAGTAAACAGACAGACTTTGGTCTTTTTTAAAAGCGTTTTCTTTCGAAACACGGAAAAATTTTAAAGAGGAAAGGAGCAAATCGTCGTTATGAATGAAAAAGTGTGTGTCGGAGTGTCAAAATAGTAATTTAAAATTTTTTGTGTGCGTTTTTAAGACAATAAAACAGGTTTCGTACAACTTTCTTAAACATTTATTCAAAAAACAGTCAAAATTTCCATTGAAACTTCCTCTAAAAAATATTCACTTCTCCCGATTTAGAGGAATTTCTTCAACAAGTTGGCTTTTGCAGCGAATTTGTGTCCCAAAGGTCCACGTGGAGGCAAAACGCCAACACCAACAGTGACTTCAGGCTTTGGCAAACTTGGCAACAAATTCTTCAAAAAAGGAGCTTTTGTCGTTGCGGGAAGAACGGCACGATCAACGGTGCGGACTTTCTCAACTTCAACGGGCACATGTACGGTACGTGGCACATGAACTTCGACGGGAACAGGTACACGAACTTCACGAGGTACTTCAACGCGTTTGTGGACAACATGTTCAACGGGCACTTCTTTGACGACTTCGACGGGACGATCGACGTAGTTGATTCGCTCAATTGGGACTTTCTTGACTACTTCAACGGGACGCTGGACTTTGACAATGCGTTCATAGGGCACTTCGCGAACAACGTTGACAGGCACTTCTTTGACGACAGTTCGTTCGACGGGCTTTTCACGAACAACTTGAACTTCGCGAACGGTATTTTTGACAGTTTCTTTGGGGGCGCCGCCGAATTTCAATCCGACAAAGGGGAAAGTTTGGGGTGCATTCCAGCCAAGAGCTTTTCCGAGAAGAAGTTTCTTCTTGAGAAGCAATGGCTCGGCAGTGGCAGTAGCAGCAACCAGAACAACGAGAACTGCTGTAAACTAATAAAAATTGTTAAATGTGCGTGAATTTCAATGCAAATAGGGAGATTTTATTTTACCAATTTCATTTTTATTTGATTTTCTACAAGGAAGGAATGATGTTTGATGTTGTCGATATTCAAATAGTAACTAACGACTTATTGCAATTTCGGCAACTATTTAAACAAAAAAACTCATTTGGTCGTTGTTTACCCAGTAGAATGCAATAAATGGAACTTTCTTCTTTTTACGTCATACATTTCTGGTTTCGACAAAATTATGTCAGTCTAACAATGCGAATGGAACAAGAAAAGGAATGCGAAACACGGCACTTTCTGTCTCTGGTGAATTTCTATGGTGTGCAACGTGCAAGAAATGTGTCAAGGTCGAGGATGATTAAATTGTTTTCGAAATAAATGCAGTTGTGGAGGACTTGCAGTAAATATAATAGTCGTTCATTAAATTATTACGCTGAAATTATATAAGAGTCTGTTATTTTGTGCCATTAAACTAACATGCAAATGCACTTCATAAGCTTTAAACAACGGTATCGCATGAATGCACCCACACAGGAAAAAATGATCCAAAATTCCGAATAAATGTCAATTTTTTCATATTCCATGCAAATTTTTAAACTAAAAAAAATCAGAGGGATATAATAAAATTGTTTGAATTGAAAATCTAATAATCTGTGTGCCTATCGCCTACGTATTTGACATATGTGATCATGTTTCGAGAGATTTAAATTTTTTAGTTTGAAAAATAAATCGATTATTCCAAAGCTGAAGCTAAAAATACTACAACAGGGAAAAAAGCTACGACTAAAGGGGGTGTTTATGGTGAATATACTGAACAACAAAATGAAAAAAAATTTAGCAAGAAGAAAATGTGATGATTATATGAGCGGTTTTTAGACAGATTTTTGGTTAAAGTTTTCTTTGAAAACGATGAAAATAATTTTTCGATAATTTTATAGGTCGAACTTATTGTCTTATTATTATTGTCATTTATTAAAAATATTTTTTCATACAAAATGACATAATTTAAACAATTTATGATCAATATTTTTGCTATTTTTGAAATATTTACATTAAATTTGCCATTTTAAAATATATTTAAAAATTTAAAAAATTAAATAAAAATTTAAAAAATTAAATAAAAATTTAAAAAATTAAATTCAAATTTAAAAAGTTAAATTAAAATGAAAAAATGTAGCAAATTGTAATTGATCATAAATAAATATTAAATTTCATTCATTTTAAAAAAAATAATTCAAGAAAAATTGCCAAAATTTAAATCGGTTAAAATCATTTAATTTTAAGCTTCCATCAACTTTCTAATTTTGTTATTAATTAATTTTTATTTATTTATTTTTTTCGGAAATTTTTAATATCTTTTAGTAAAAATAATATTAATGAATTTTAAATAGTAATTTAATGTTAATTAATTATTGATAAAATTTTATTTTTTTTTATTTTAAATATTAAAAATAAAAAAATTTTTGAAAATAAAAGTAAAATTAATATTTTTTAAATAAAATTTGTTAAATATTTTTTATTTATTTTTTTTAATTATAAATTAAAAATTAAAATATTGAATTAATAATAAATAAAATATAAATTTTAAGTATATTTCCTGAATTAAAATTTTTAAGCATTGAATTTAAATAATTTTTTTAAAAATAAAAAATTTTAAAAAACGGATATACTCAAAAACTCACCAAAATTCATAAAATTTCTTCACAAACTCCCTCAGAAATCGTTCTGTCTGTCATGCTTTTGCCATCGCATGCCTTTCCATGCACTGCATATCCCAACTATTTCTAGCTCGAGTAGATTCATATCTTTCTAGTGTGTATGTTACGAGGCAGGAGCTAGATAAAATCAATGGCAGTGTGCTTCTATTTCTTCTTTTATTTCACAAAAAAAAAAATATTGTAGCATGCACACACACTCCTTTTTTATATCCAATTTAAATACTGTCAATTGCAGATAATTTATTTATTTGCGCACACGGAGCAACGTACAGCACGAACGGAAGCAACGAGAGTCCTCACATAACATTTTCCAAGTGGATACTTCAAGTCCAAAGAGATATTTATTTATTTTCCCTCATGTGCCTTGCCGCTCTGTCTAGCAGTAGTAGTAGCACGTCAAGTACATCATAAATTGCCATGAATTGAAAATTGATTTAGAATTTTGTGGAAGGAAATTTGATGTGATTGGATCAAAAGTACTCGTTTTTTTTTCACTGAAATTAGGTTAAAATGCATCCACTTGTCCATAATAATAATCTCTCAGAAAAAAAAAACATTTTCAGACGGCGATGTGAAAGGGATGATTGAAACAAAAAGCCACGTTGATGTGAAAACCTCAATCAATAATTGCAACTGCATTACGTGCCTTTTGCAAATACTGCAACATTCGCATATGAAATGCAAAATTACCTCAATTTTTAGATATGATGTGTGCTTACGTGACTTTATGGTCAATTTCACCAACGAAGCAGACAGACTCGTCTTTATGATTTATTCATGATAAAAAAAAATGCATTTTTTCTATCAATTTTCCATCCCTTGAACTTTTACGATCCACATCTCTCGCTTAATGGAGTATTCACTCTTTCATCTCGATAAATTTCAAGTTTGCCGATGATCATAAAACAACAACAAAAGCGACAATAAAACCTTAGACAACACTGATTACCGTTTCTTAGACGTTTCTGTCGAAAAGTAATAAAGTCTGATAAGGACAGCAATTTTATTGCCATTAAATGTTTCTGACTCTCTAATTTCTGCGAAAAGCGACGGTAGCGACAAAAAATGCTGAACTTGGCAAATTTGTGCCTCAGACAGAACATTTCTGTGAAATTGTAACTGTAATTAATCATCTTTCAGCTGGGTGTTTATTGTGTAAATTTTAATATTTTCTACGATAAAGCGATGTGTCGCAGCTAAATGACTCACCGAGGACTAATAATAACAATAAAATATATAAGAATATAAAATATGAGTTATGCTTTAAACAAGAGTTCATTTTCGCGAGCGAACGAGCAAACGACAAGCATTTAATTATTGTACAGCGCGCGCACATATATATTTATACTTAATCATCAAATTAATTTATTAGTGTTAAAATTATCTCCTCGTTTATTTTATTATTATTAAATTATATCAAAAATGTTATCACTTATCTTTTCTTTTTACGAGATTCCGTAGCTACGCGATAAATTGCTTGAATTTTCGGCATACTATTGGAAAATTGTCAGAACCAATGGTCCTGCTGTACAAAAAATTTTTCGTCTGCATGAGAAGAAGTTGCGATTTAATTAATTTAATTTATCATTTCTTCGTTTCTTTCTCCAACGAGCTGCGCCATCCACGCGGTGTAGGTACTACTACAAGTGAAATTAATTAACACCATCTGTAGAGGAAATATCGCTTCGGAGAAATTTTCGAAGGAGAACGTTACAAATAATAATAATAATCAAATGAGTCGCAGATGCATATTCTACTAAATCAGCGATGCGTTTTCTTGATGTTCTCGAATTTATGCAATAATGAAAAATTCTTTCACTTTTCTGCTACGAAGGACGGTGCTTTGCTTTATTTTATATTTTTAATGATTATCTTCATTTACATCTCTTGAATTTTTTTCGTTCGTTTTCTCCCGTTTTATATGGAATTAGCCTTTTTCTGTCCTCTTGTTTGAAATATAATACAAAATTTAATTATATTTTCTCGTTTTTGTGAAATTTTGTATGATATTTTGTACACTGTTAAATTTGTTACTTCAGAAAAAAGAAGAATTTTTTAGATTTTTTTTTTCATTTTTAATAATTTTAATTTAAAGTATTTTGATTAATTTCAAATATATTTTTAAAAAATTTTTTGAACATAAAAATATTTTTATTAAAAATATGTTATTATATTGTTATTAAAATAATTTTTTTCAATCAAAATTCTAAAAATTTAAAAATTTTTAGAGCTTTTAAATTATTTGAATAAAAAGAATAATTTTTCAATTTTTTTAAGATTATCCATCAGTTTTAAAAATTAGGAAAAAATAACAAAAAAAAATTAAAATTAATTAATTTTTCGCTAAAATTAAAATTGTTAGAAAAAATAAACTTAAAAGTTATTTTAAATAAATTTTAGATTTATTTAAAAAATTTTTTTTGTATTTTATTTATTTTGATTTTTTATTTTTTAAAAAAAATAATTACCAAAATTTCGAATTTTAAACAATTTCTCAAAAAAAATAATTGTTTTAAAGCAAATACTTTTAAAAATCCAAATTAAATTGAAAATTTCGAGAAAAATTAAATAAATAAATATTTTTAAATATTATTTGACATGACAAAATTTTCTCAGGTAAAAAAAAAATTTTTAACAGTGTACCATTTTGAAGTCCAAATAATCTCGAGTGTTTCTTCTTTTGAAATTGGAACAATATTGGGACATTAATGAGATTATGCAATTAAGAAACGAGATGAAAATCAAGTGGACTCTCTCTTTGTAAATAAAACAATTGAGATCATTAACGTTGTTGAATTTATAATTATTTGTTTCTGTGAATTTTGTGTCTTTTCACTTGTTGGACCGAAATTTCAATTACCTCGCTCATTTCCGTTCAAACGACAAAAAAAATCATGTAAAAAATCACAAACAAACAGCAGTCACGACCTTTTATGTCGATTATTATTAAACGTTTTCAATTTGTGAGCTGTACATTGTTCACATTAATATACATCAGAAGGCACGCAATCTCAGTCTGGGTCTCAGAGCCACAAGTAAAGTACGCATTTAATCAAAAAACATCATCGTCGCATGTAACGTTGTTCTGTCAATATTTCATTTTATTGCTTTCACTCACAGTTTGACGATAAACCGCACTGAAAATATGAAAAATAAAAAAAAAACATAAAATAATATGATTGAACGATTTTCATCATGTCACTCGACGTTCTCGACTATTTTTAGCCATTTTTTTCACTGTTTTATTACTTGCATGGCATCGCAATGTCTATCCATCTTCTTCTTCCTTCAGCTGACAAATTAAACAATTGACCTGGTTGCGAAAAATTTTACTGTCAAGTTTTGCGAAAAGGATTGAAAAGTCTCAGATTCGAGGAAAACCCGCGCAAGTCGATTAAAATACTCGAATTTCGTACAGTTTGACCTTCGACAATTGATCACCACATTGTATCAAGCAACCGCAAATGTTGCTGACAGGCACGTTTGTTCTCGGCAAAATTGCATCAAATTCAATTAATTTAACGGTCGTTTAATACGGCTTTATCTCAGTTTGGGGCTGTCGCTGCTGCTGTTATTCTTGTGAAAATGCGTGTTTATCAATCACAAGTGGATGTACTCCGTTCACGCTTTAAACATCACAATATTATTGAACGGCAATTAAGGCTAATTATGTAAATGATGTAAAATTACGTTGAGTAATCTATTGAAATTTATTGATAATGTGTTGAAAATATGTCAAATTGTATGCATGAATGGACGAGAAGCTATTGTTTTATTTTCGCCCATTGTTCATTGGATTGTGACCATTGACAGGAATTTACAATGAAATTTCGTTTAAAGGTTTTACTAATTAATTTGTTAAAATTTTCAGTTTTAATGAATTAAGAAGAAAAGTCCTTTTGTATCAATTTTTCTTGTTAATTCATTAAAATTGAATTTTTAACATAAACATTAACATTTTAACATTATTGAAATTTTTAATGAATTTTATTTGAAAATTTCGCCAATTAAAAAAGATAAAATTTCACATAATGTCCTATAATATAAAAAAAATAATTCTGTATTAAAATTTTTAAAAATTCAAAAATTAAATTAAATTAAATTAAATTAAATTTAATTTAAATTTAAATTAAATTTAATTTAAAATTAAAGTAATTATTTAAATAAATTAATTAAATTTATTTAAATATATTTTTTTAATAATTTTATTCATTTATTATAAATATTATTTTTCAATTTTATTTATGTGTTTAATTTTTTTATTTAAAAAAAATATTTGTAGTACAGTTCTATTGCTACTTTGTTTTTTATTTTATTCATAAAATAGATTTATTTTTAAATAAATTTGAATTTTAATAGTTTTTTTCTAATTAATTAATTTTTTTTTTATCAATTTATTTTTTTTTTATTCAAACAAAAATATTATTTTATCTTTTATTTATTTAAATATTTAAACAAATTTAAATTTTATTTAAATTATTTTTTTATTTTTTTTCTTTATTTTTAATTTATTTAAATATTTATTTTATTTTTTTTTATTTTTTTTTTTTTGTTTTTTTTTGAACTAATGAAATTCCTGAAAAATTCTGTTTGTCATTAAAAAACATTCATTAATAACAAATTATTTCAACAATTGTTAATTTTGCGCCCAGATGCCGCGCTCAAACCATTTATAATTACTGATTCATTGACCTTAAAAACTGTTCGCTTGTTGTTTTTTTGTTATTGATGCTTCACCTGCACTGCATGACTACATTAAAATTTTATTTTGTGATAACCGCACATTCCCGTTAATTATTCACATTGTATTTACCAGGAAGCATGCCAGTCAATTAATTTTTGTGTTTTAAAATGTTTTTTGCATTGTTTTAATTTTTATTTTTTCTCATCAAAGGAAAACATTTTTTTTTTTAATCCATGGCAACTCATCCGTGAACTTAATTTGGAATTTGCTTTATCGGTAGAAAAAGAAGATACGCGAAACCGAAAATTAACGTCAAAGTTTAATTTTTTTAATTTTTCGCTAAAAATTTGTCTCTTTTCATTTCTCTGCCGATAAATGATTCGTAATCAATTTTTTGCACATGAATTAATCTCAATTGAAATCGTCGATGATATTTTTTGCCTACTTTTCAATACAAAATTTTCAAAAGTAGTACCTGCTTGCTTATGATGGCACACAAACAAAAAAAAAATAAAGTTTACTCGATGAAGGAAGCACGAGAAGATGTGCATAATGATTTATCAAAATAAATTCATAAGGTAGATTTTGCTCTTCGGTGTCTATTTAAGACGCACAAGTGAAGTGCGGAATGAAAAGAGAGAGAGAGAAAAAAGTGAGATTTGAAATGTGTCACAAACAAACCCATAAATTTTTGCCGTGCGCCGCTATTATTTCAATGAAAAATGATAATAATGGGGCTAAGGAGGATTTTTAGGCAGCAGCAGCGTGTGTGACACAAAAAGTGAATGAAAAAGGGCTCGGGATATGTCTGCACAAGCAAAAAAAAAAGCGTATGAAATATAAATGAAATGAATGGAAAGGTAATGAATTTGCAGATAATTTATAATTTTTTTTCTGTCTCCCTATCTCTTCTTGAATTTTCGGTTGAAATACGAAAAAAAAATCGTGAGACAGGATAACGGTTTTTATTTGTGGAGCACCAAAGAAGGAAAAAAACCATATGCCAGGAATATCCGAAACATATTTTGTTTATTTGTACTTTTTTTTTGCGCTGGCACGAGGAGGAAAACAAAAGACCGAGAGGTTGTGATATAGGTTGACAATGGGATTAACATTTAAGTTTGAGAAATTAATTTTCCCCGTGATTTGTTGGGAAATGGAGAAACGTCAATTACTGCAAATGGATATGGATGAATTTTTTGCTCGTTTGATTGAGTTTTATGGTCTTAAGTTGTCGCCGCCGATATAAAGATGGGCATTTAACGCGTTGAAAGGTGTCGTGAATCTTTAAGAAGGAACAGAAAATGCATAAGAAATATTTTTTTTTCTTCAAAATTTTACATAAAATCTTTCTTTGAAGACTTCAAATATTTTTTAAGCTAGGAATTAATGTACAATTTTGAAGAAAAAATTAATTTTATGCATTTTTTGTTCTTTTTCAAAAATTCACGACACATTTTAACGCGTTCAATAGTCTAACTTTGTATTAAAAACGTTAACAAGCCTAAAAAATTAAAATTTGAAAAAAAAATTTTTCAAAAAAAAAATTATTTAAAATAATAAAAATATTTTTAATATTTAATTAAAAATTAAATGATATTAACAAAAATTAAAATTATTTTAAATAATAAATAATTTTTTTAATAATTTTTTAAGCAATAATTGGTTTCACATTTGACGAAAGACATCATCATTAATATCATATAAATTTAAAATTATACCTAAAAAATTTTTGAACACATATTTGTAAAATTCTCATGTGACCAAATCAAGAAACAGGAATTTGACCTCTAAATGACCTTTGTTGACCAAATTATCAAAAAATTCCATCAAATTATTTCGAGAAACACAGAAAACTCATTAAAAACTACCCCAAAAAGTTTCACCTGTTGTCCAAAAATAGCAGCAACCTTTGCTATCCGAAAAAAAGTTTCTTGGAATGTGACAAAAACTGGACAAAAACAAGTAAACTGCTGTTTTCTCTGTGCAAACACCATATATCATGGCAATAATCGTCGCATAGTTATAAAGTATTTACTTTCCTTATCACCGTCATACATCATTTTTACTTCATTTACTGACCATAAAACATAATAATATGCTACGCCTCTTTCTGTCTCTCTCTTACGGAGAGGGCAACATTTAGAGCAAAACTATAAAATATCGGTGCATGGAGTAATAAATGGCCCATAATTCACACTTTTATGTGTCTACGGGACACGAACGACACACAACACAAAGTTCGTGACCTTACAGTTGTTGTTGTTGTTGTAACTCCTGCTCCCTTTGCCTGTTTATTTATTGTTGTTGTTGCTAATATGTCGAACTTGAACCTGTTTGAGAACTTTCTGTGTGAAATCTAGCAAAAAAATTTAACGAAATATTTATTTTTACTTTCCTAAACATAAAGTGAAAGGTGCAAAGGGTGTTTGTTTGGCATGTAATTATTGTGTAATGAACCGGTATGTGGCATCAAACCTGTTGAGTTACTTAGAACTCGGTATAAAAAGTAAAAGAAATTCACAAAAATGCATCATTCCAATTTTTGTAGTGAAAAGTGTTAGATCAAAAAAACAAATTAAAATGAAATTGGTAAGTTTTGACACGTATTTCATGTGACTCACCTTCATGATTTCCATTTTCCCTGTAGTTCATTGTTCTCGTTGCTGGCTTAGCGCTCGCCCATGCCGATCCCGAACCCGAGCCAAAGCCCCTTCTCGGCTTGAAGAAACTCAAAGGAGGCGTTTTCCCCTTCGTCAATGTCAATTTCCATCCAACGCCAGCTCCGTTGCCGGCTCCAACGCGTCACGTCGAGACCCTCAAAGAAGTTGAAGTTGTCAAAGAAGTGCCTGTCGTCAGAGAAGTCTTGAAAGAAGTTCCCGTCGAAGTTGTCAAAAAGGTGCCCGTTGACAAGGTTGTCTATGTCGATGTCCCCGTTGAGCGCATCGAGGAAGTTTTTGTCGACAAAACCGTCTACGTTGATCGCCCAGTCGAGGTAATCAAAGAAGTACCTGTTGAACGTGTCGTCGAGGACGTCGTCGAAGTACCCGTTGAAGTTCGTGTCCCATATCCCGTGCATGTTCCCGTCGATCAAGTCGTGCATGTGCCACACGAAGTCGAGCGTGTTGTGTACCGCGATGTGCCCGTCGAAGCAGAAACTGAGAAACCTTTCACATTCGGGTTTGGACTCGGCAACGTTTTGACCCACAAAAAGTTCCCTTTGTTGAACAAATTCTTCTAAAAATAGCTGTAAATAAATCTCAATTCAATTAAATTTCACACAAATGTTCTCATTTACGGGAAACACTTTAGTTAATGAGTAAATCTTCCCATACGAACGACACAATATTTAATTTATAGAAATCCTACCTCTTCCAAAGTCAATATGGTTTCATGCACCTCGTCACACACACATGAACACATGAAGATAAAGATTTGCAGCAACATTTCAAAATCTGATTTTCATTAAATAAGGCAAATATTAGTTCTTGCATTATTTGCTTTTTGGCTTCTTCATTCACTACGACTTCGTGCATCACAAGACGAAATGTGTCATTTGTCTTGCAACATGCAATTTCCATACTTCTGTCGCATCCCATGACGATATACGGCGGAGACACTTGAAAATCTGGTACACTGAAGAAACGTCTCTGATGAAAATAAATTATGTTTGATTACTTGAGATCGTTCAAGTGTGTCGTCGGAGATGTTCTAACGTGCCTTAGCGTGGCTTTGACCGACATTTTTGCTGTATTTCCGGCTCTGAACCAACATGGGGGATAGATGACGCAAAAAAGGAACACTTGACGATGCATTTTGTTCGAGGGATGTTTAATTTTGGGAAAATGCAACTTTGTTCATGTGTGTCTTTTCTGTCACTTTATTTACATCTGGAGAAGGATAGTTTGAAAATAATTTTAATTATTTTATTATTTTTTTTATATTTTTTTAAAGTAAATTTTTAATTTTTTCAACATTTTAAATTGATAAAAAATTATTTTAAATTTTTTTATTAAAAATATTTTTTTTAAATTTTTAATTAAACAAATTTTTAATCACAAAAAATATAATAATTAAAAATTTTAACTTATTTCTTTTATTATTTTATTTTTTTTTTATTTTCGATTTATTTTTCTTTTAATGAAAATAATCAATTAATTTTTTTAATTAATTAAGTTTTAATTAATTAGGCCGCTCCAAATGAAAATCAAAAATAAAGTCCAAAATTTTTGAAAATAAAAAAAAAAATATAAAAAAAAATTTTTGAAATACTATTTTCATACAAAATGACAAAATTTTTAATTATTTTTGAGTGTTAAATATTTTTCATTTATTTTTTTTTTTAATTATCTTTTTTGAGATTTGCTAATTTAAAATAGATTTCAGAATAGAACATATTAGAGAAAAAAAAATAATTAAAAATAACTGTCAAAAAAATTTGAAAAATAAATTCAGTAATTTTGCAAAAAAAAAATTTAAATAAGAAAATTTATGTTAAATTACGATTTTTTAAACAAAAATTATCAAAAATTAATAAAACTTTTTAAAAAAATTTCTCAAAACATCTTGAAAAATTAAAAAAATACACCTATAAACGGCAATTTTTGATGAAATTTTTAACTTTTTTTTTTGCCCTATTGGATTTTCGACTTTTAAAATGGGGCATCAGTCTTAATTTTTGATTTTCATTTGGAGCGGCCTTAATTATTTAAAAAAAACACCTCGATAATAATCAAAAAATATTAATTAAAATTTTTATTTTATTTTTTTGTGATTCAAAAATAATTTTATTTAAAATATATTTTAATTCAAAAATTTTAAAACAATTTTTATAAAGTTTAAATCGATTTTGGAGCTAAAATTTTTTATTTTAAAAATTTAAAAAAAAAATTAATTTTTTTATTTTTTTATTTAATTTTGTAGGTTTTTGTATTTCCTTGAAGAAATAACATTAAGAAATTTTCACTGAAAGCAAATTCAAACTTTGAAATGTATTTTTAGAACTTACAATGTTTGCACAGCAGTTTATCATCAATTTTACATTATTTATCTTGCTATTAAAACGCATGGAAATTCCTGATTTATGCAGAGATACAACTTCCTCTGGGAACATGGATGTTTTTCCAAAGAAGCAACAAAAAAAAAGTCATCAAACGAAAAGCACTTTGAAACCTATTTATCACCTGATCCATCTCTTCGCTTAATCCAATCACTTGAATCGGCAGCGCAAACACACCCGCCTAGACATCATCCGCATATAATAATAAATGAAATACGTGTTTCTCTTCCTGTTTATTGCCATGATTATCATTTTAATGGCATTGGAGCTTCGTGCACAACAAACATACAGAATTTTACACCGCTTTTATTTTAAGATTGATTTTGATAAATAAATCTTTCGTTTTTTTTTTTTGCTTCCCTGCCTGACGCCTATTTTGTGTGCATGATACGGAATTTCCATGCCATCCAACACAACACATGTAACTCACTTTTATTGATTTTCTGTCTCATTAAATTTGATTTCTCGTACAATGATTTAGTGTTTCATTTCGTATTTTTTCATATTATTATTTTATTTCCAATTCCGGGAACACACACGGGCCACGACACAGCACACAGGAAATGGGAATTGAGGTGAGAGAATTCGTGCATGTAAAAGGTGTCTGAACAATGAACGACGACAACGGCAAAAAGAAAAAGAAGAAAATGAAATGAATGACAAATTCATGGGAAGACATTTTTGATGACAGAGACACAATAAGGTAATCATGTAAATTGGTTTCGAAAATGAAATGACAGCACAATATTTACGTAGGTATATATGGGGGCGAAATAAAGGGTGCCAAAGCAATGAACATGATTCAATTTTAAGAGAGAGATACGTGTCAATTGTTGGTTGTGACTCTTTTTGCAATCAAATCATCTTTCGTGCCGCCGTCATGCCGCCTGCTGCCAGATAAGTGTCAATTTTGCACCGCCACACATAAATTATTAGACATTACTGACAGTTTAAAATTGAGATTTTATTGACTGAACTAATACGTTTCCGCAAAACTTTTTTTCTTCTCACTTTACCCCTTTTGCCATTGCTTTCGTTTCAGTTTTGCTTAAGTTTTCAATTACATTTCTCAGCTATAAATGCAATATGCAAAGGGTAGCTCATGTTCAAATATTTAAAAAAAAATCAATTTTGTTTAAAAATTCAGGTAAAAAAATATTTAAATTGGTAAAAAAATTAAAACTGTGTCAAAAAATCTTATTTTTGATGAAAAATATTTTTTTAAAAATGAATTTGAAAACTAATCAAGAAATCAAAAACTGTGTCAAAAAAAATCTTGCTCCAAATGTATTGAAATTTGTCAGATGGATCTAATTTATCATTTTTAATCATTTTATAACTCAAAACTGCAAAAAATTGAAACTGAAAAAAAAATTTTTCTTTGACATAGTTTTGTTTTGAAAACTAAATCAAGAGCAAAAAAACTGTGTCAAAAACTGTGTCAAAGCAATTTTTGTCAAATCTTGCTCCAAATGGATAAAAATTTGTCAGAGAGCTCTAATTTATCATTTTTAATCATTTTATAACTCAAAACTGCTAAAAAATTGAAACTGAAAAAATTTTTTTTCTTTGACATAGTTTTGTTTTGAAAACTATATCAAGAGAAAAACTAAATCAAAAACTGTGTCAAAAACTGTGTCAGTGCAAATTTTGTCAAATCTTGCTCCAAATGGATAAAAATTTGTCAGAGGGCTCTAATTTATCATTTTTAATCATTTTATAACTCAAAACTGCAAAAAAATTGAAACTGAAAAAATTTTTTTTCTTTGACATAGTTTTGTTTTGAAAACTAAATCAAGAGAAAAACTGTGTCAAAAACTGTGTCAAAAACTGTGTCAGAGCAAATTTTGTCAAATCTTGCTCTAAATGGATAAAAATTTGTCAGAGAGCTCTAATTTATCATTTTTAATCATTTTATAACTCAAAACTGCTAAAAAATTGAAACTGAAAAAATTTTTTTTCTTTGACATAGTTTTGTTTTGAAAACTATATCAAGAGAAAAACTAAATCAAAAACTGTGTCAAAAACTGTGTCAGTGCAAATTTTGTCAAATCTTGCTCCAAATGGATAAAAATTTGTCAGAGGGCTCTAATTTATCATTTTTAATCATTTTATAACTCAAAACTGCAAAAAAATTGAAACTGAAAAAATTTTTTTTCTTTGACATAGTTTTGTTTTGAAAACTATATCAAGAGAAAAACTAAATCAAAAACTGTGTCAAAAACTGTGTCAAAGCAAATTTTGTCAAATCTTGCTCTAAATGGATAAAAATTTGTCAGAGGGCTCTAATTTATCATTTTTAATCATTTTATAACTCAAAACTGCTAAAAAATTGAAACTGAAAAAATTTTTTTTCTTTGACATAGTTTTGTTTTGAAAACTATATCAAGAGAAAAACTAAATCAAAAACTGTGTCAAAAACTGTGTCAGTGCAAATTTTGTCAAATCTTGCTCCAAATGGATAAAAATTTGTCAGAGGGCTCTAATTTATCATTTTTAATCATTTTATAACTCAAAACTGCAAAAAAATTGAAACTGAAAAAAATTTTTTTTCTTTGACATAGTTTTGTTTTGAAAACTATATCAAGAGAAAAACTAAATCAAAAACTGTGTCAAAAACTGTGTCAGTGCAAATTTTGTCAAATCTTGCTCCAAATGGATAAAAATTTGTCAGAGGGCTCTAATTTATCATTTTTAATCATTTTATAACTCAAAACTGCAAAAAAATTGAAACTGAAAAAAATTTTTTTTCTTTGACATAGTTTTGTTTTGAAAACTATATCAAGAGAAAAACTAAATCAAAAACTGTGTCAAAAACTGTGTCAGAGCAAATTTTGTCAAATCTTGCTCTAAATGGATAAAAATTTTTCTTCACATTTCTTCATGAATTTTTAAAAGTAAAATTTTCATGAAATACCCTTTTTCTCGAAACTTGCAATGATGAAAAAAGGTGCAACGAACAACTTTTGTGAAACTCAAGAAAGTTTTGATATTGAAGTCGCAGTCGTTCATAGTCATGTAAAATTCCAAGTAAGGAAGTAAAAAGCGAAGAGATATTCAACTACTTTAAAAGAAAAAGAAAAAAAACTTGAAAGAAAATGCAAACGCAGCCAATAAAAAGATTGATTTACAATGACATTTTCAGTGTGAGGAATTTTTGTCTTGTGCGCCTCAAGAATGTTCCAACTTTTTCTTCGCCTCGAACCATTTTTATGCATTTTTCGCATTTTCTCAGCATATCTTGTCATTTCTTACAGCTAACGTCATCAATATATGCATTTAGTTTATGACGAGCAAAACGTAGAAGTAGAAGCAGAAAGAGGCAAAGTTTAAAATGATTGACAATATGTCACACATGCATAATAGATGATGACGCATGAAAAAGTTATATAATTATGAATGACTTGGGGAAGTGTTTTTTTTATTATTTTCGAATTTTATTTGACTTCTTTTATTATTTAAGGAAAATTCGAGGAAAATATCATCGGAATCAGTTTTTTGCCACGTCACATCAGTTAAATGTTAGGAACAAAAATACACACAGACGTCGGAGTATATCAAATTCCCATAAGAGGAATATCTTTATCGTTTTCAAGCATCAAACATACCTTTTCCAACATGTTTAATTCACAGAATGCTAACTATCTTAATGTGATTATTGCAATTGTCATGTACATTTGCATTTGCCTCTAGTTGTCACATACCTTTTGAGCTAAAAATGAATGAATTTCACGTTTTAGGGAAAAATGGGATGAAGTTCATTGATTTTTAGTTTTTGTCATTTCGTCCGTTCGTGTGTCGTAAGTTTTTGCCATCTTGCTAATTCAACCTCTTCATATTTGAGTTAAAATTAGCATGTTGGCAAGTTCTTTTCAAATGTCAAATTTGACAGCAATTCAATATTTCAAAAAAAAAATACGTTTAAAAATAAATAAATTTTTAAAGTTTATATGCTTGGTTTGAATTAATTGGAATAATTGGATGTTTGAAACTTGTCGCATCAAATTCCTAAAATGATAAAAATTAATTATATTAAAAGATTAATTAGAAAACTTACCTTTTTAGATGTCAATTTAACACCTTTTCGAATATCAGGTGTACGTGGTAGATGCATGTGACATGCCATTGTATCAAAATGTAGCTAAACATGCGAAGAAATTATGCATCACAGTCGTTGTCGTCGTCATTCTCCGTAACTAAAACTCAATTGAAATGTAAGTGATGCAGAAATAATTTGAAGCTGCATTGTTGTCGTCTTCCTAATGCTGCTGCTGCTATTGTCAGAAACTGTCATACATTCGAATTTACTGGGATTTGCTTTTTCACTGGTTTGTTACGTTATCATTAATATTTTAACATGTTCCAAAGTGAAACATATTGAACTCCATCAGCAAATGTCCAGCAGCATCAACAAAAAAGTTTAGCAAAAATGTTTTTTTTTAAATTACCATCTAAACTTTATTTGACTGCGAGACTAATATTTTGATGAAATTCTGCCCAGCAAAAAAAAAGATAAATGTTTGAAATAAACATTCGTTGAAAACTTTTTGATTGGATTTTAACTTTGTCATCACAAATCTCGGCATGTCACGACGAAGACCGAGAACGACACTCATTTGTTACAGTTATTAACAGTTTCTGCAAAAAAACAAAAAAAAAAACTAGAAAAATAAAACGACAAATAAAATAATAATTTATACTAAATGAATGAACGCAAAACATTGTCACTGACTGACTGTTGTCTGGACAGAATAAAAAAAAAAGATGAAAAATTATAAAACCATCAACAACATGAGAGTAGAGTTGTTTGTCTGTTTCTTCTATTTCTGTGTCACATTTTCAGCCAGAACGCAGTTTGAATTTTTAATTAAAACTTTTTTATCCGCTTTTTAATTTTTGTTCTGATTTTGTCAACTTTGTTTTACCTACAGGCCGAAAAAAAAAACGTAAATAAATCACAAAAATGTAGGTCTATGACACCGGAATTGAACATTAATTGAGTTTAAGCTCAATGTTTCGAGTACTTCCTCGTACCGTACTAATGAGTCTGGTTGTAAAATAAAAAAAGTTCAAGCATCCCAAAAAAACAACGAGATATCAACAATGGCAACATCATCATCATCGTGCTGTCGTCACAAACACAAAAGTTGTTGAAAATGATGTCATTCCACTCTGTAAAATGTTTGTAGTCCTTCAAAAATACATCACTTAAAGCCCACTTGTGTGAACAACAACACAAAAAAAAGCAAGACATGAATGGATGGAAATTGTTGTCATGCGATGATGATGTTTAAACATCAATATATGTATGACAGTTTTCAACTAAACAAGGAACAACCAGGCAGATATAATGGATGCTGATGAGAGGATTAGGGTGAGCTCGTGCCTTTTGCTTTGTTTTCCTTCTTTCACATATGACGAGCACTTTTCAACAGTGTTTTTCTACAAATTCTTCTATTTTTTTGTGTTTACTTAAATAATTGCAAAGAGGAGAGAGAAGTAAAGCAGACATCAACAGCATTAACGCAGTAAACATCAGTAGCAGGTATTTCTGCATGAACGACATAATCGTCCACTTGAGCACGACATAGGAGAGAGCACTTGCTTATATTTTTTTTTCTCTTCTTGTGCATATGCATAAAAATAAAAAGTAGGAAATTTATGGAACATGTGTTTTCTGGTAAGAAATTGTGAAAAATTATCCTTTGACAAACTTTTCATTACCGTAGTGTAGATAATGCTAAAAGAAAAAATGTTAAAATTCAAATGAAACGAAAAAAAGGAGATAAATTTAATAAAAAGACAAATTAAATTTTGAAGTCAAGAGAAAATTTTTGAAAATTTTTAACTAAAATATTTGAAATTTCAACTAATTTTGTACTTTTATGTATTTTTATTTTAAAATTATCATTTTTGTGTCAAAAACATTTAAAAATACAACTAAAATTTGTTTAAAAAATATTTAAAAATGTTAAAAATTTAAGAGAAATTGTTTTCTCTTAACTTCAAAATTAGCCTTCTCTTAATTTATCTACATTTTTTCGTTTCATTTGAATTTTAACGGTTTTTTTTTCTCTTAGCATTACGTAGATTACGGTATTTTTTTTACAAAATTTAAAATGATAATTTTAAAATTTAGAAAAAATTCAAAATTAGTTAAAATTTTCCAAATTCAACTTTAAAATAAGAATTTTAAACTAAAAGTGTTAAAAGAATGGGTTTTAACTTCTACTTTTGTTAAGAGAAAATTTTTTATCAAATTCTTTTCGAATCATGTAAAATACGGTATTTTTTTAAAATTTGGTCTTAAATTAAAAAACTAAAATAATTTTTCAAAAATAAAAAAAAACGATTTTTAAATTAATTTAGTCAAAGAAATAATTTTGAATCATATTATTTACAAAAATTATGTTAAAAAAAATTACAAACAAAATTTTATAATTTTTTTAAATTAATTTTAAATTTAATAATTTTTAAAATAAAAATTAAATACCTAATTAAAAAAAATAAATTTAAAATAAAATACTCATAAAATAAAATATTTTTTTTTTTAATTAAAATCTTAATAATAATTTTAAATTTAATCCTAGCAACCAATAAAAAATGATGAAAATGCATTTCAGCCATGGAAAAAGAAAGAAAAACAAGAAAATAAGCTTTTCAGATGTTAACGATCACAATTATTATGCATATATAATTGAGGTATTGAGTACAACAGAAAATGACAACAGAAACTTTAATGAAGAATAAACTGAATGTAATTTACGTTTGAGCTAAATTACGTCTTTGGATTTGTATTTTAATGAGATATTTAAATAGAATTAATTTGGTCTCGCTGTACGGAAGAAAAAAAAGAAGGATATAAAGAAAATGAGATAATATTTACAGAGAACATGATCCTATTATGTCATGCCAGAAGACGATGACGACGACATCGCAGCAGCTCAGCTAAGCTAAGACGATAAGACTGCGAGTGAGAACGCCAAGGAAAAATAATAATAATGAAGAAATTGTGTGTGCATTTAAACTTAGAGGTAAAACTAATACTGCTAAGCATATAAATCTACCTGCATTGCACTTTTCCTGCTGTTTCAATTTGTAGATACATGAGGCATCTTCTTCATCGTTTCTTATATGCGAAGATTGTGCGCCACTGACTGGCACAGAAGCAGAAAATAAATTGCGGTAACAACGACAATATTTCCTTCCTTTGCATTTAATTTTAAAACGGGATTGTGGTTACCAGTGGAATTAAAGTGAAATCTGAAAAGGAAACTAAAATTGCTTTGTATTAAATTTTAATTGCAAAATCTGCTTGCTCACAACGAAAAATAAATACAATTTCATTCAGATGGCTGGCAAATTCAATTTGTTGTGTTTATGTTCTCGCACAGAAATACAACAAACCACCGGATTTATCTGTAGCTACCATCAATTCCATCAATAAATTCTCTTTTATTCTAATTGAAATGTAGAGCGAGAGACTCTCGCCTTTGTTGTTTGACGATCATCATGACGACGACGACGACGACGACGATAATGTAGTTCAATCTAAATCTTTTGTATCCGCATTTTGTGTGTACGCACGGAAAATCGTCCAAAAATATAAATAAATAAATAAACATCTCCGCAGTCGTACGCTTCGATGAACGATTTATGGGAAAACATTTATCAAGGAAATGGAAAGTAAAATATAAAATATGTACATAATCCGATAGTTGATAGACTTTTGTAATGTATATTTTGACCAATAATTACACTTCTCTCTGTCCCGCACGAGTTCCAAAAGGTTTCGCTTAATGGATTCGAGACATAAAACCTTAATGAAGGTCATTTCAGTGTGTGCCAGAGGAGATTCAGGACGATGTCATGTCAAGTCATGTCGAAAAAAACATACGAAAAAAAAAATAAATCTGAATCACATTTATTTGTATTTATTTTTTTTTTTTTCCTTGCCTCATCCTCTTTTCGTTCATTTACTTTTTTATGTTATGCGAATTTCAGCTACTTACATGTGTAACATAAATGCATGCGATGCGAGGGTCATGTCCTTTCTTCATATCATCTTCGTCTTATGAGCAGCAAAGAAGAGAAGAGAAACAAAATATCCGAAAGATCTTGACGATGTGCACGTTTGTCTTCCACTGTCATCATGAACTTTCAGCGAATGTGAACGTGACGACTGTCTGTCATCGCACACATGATCAACGATTTTTTTAGATTTTAAATGGATTTGTAACAGGTGAGTTTTTGTCCTTCCGAGTTATAAAAAGTTCGAGTTGAATTTCTGAAAAATTGATTAAAATTTATCTTTGTTCGTATTAATTTTTTTTACTTAAAAATTTAAAATTATTTAAAAAAATAAATCTGAAAGTTAAAAAAAATTTAAATCAATTTGTAGCTTTTGACCCAGTGCACAGAAAATTTATCCTAAATTTCATAATGTGCATTGAGAAATGATCAGTAAAAATTTTTCGTCAATTTTTTACTTAAAAAATCAAAAATTTTAATTCAATTTGAAATCCTTAAATTTTAAAATGTGCATTGGGAACTGATTTGTGTGTGTGATGTGTGTGTGTGTGTGTGTGTGTGTGTGTGTGTGTGTGTCAGTAACACTGTGCCCCAAAATTTTTATTAGTAGGTATGTACGTGAGCCCACATAATAGGAGGATTTCGGCTGAAATTTTTTTGATCAATTTTTTTTGCTAACATCTTTAAAAAGCTCCTGTACATTGGAAACGCAAAATTTAGAAAAAGTCCAAAACAAAAGTTGTTCCTAATGCCAAAACCTTCAATTTGAGCTGGAGAACCGTGATCTACAAAAGTTGAAAAAATTTTGAAAAATCGGTATGTGAGCCCTCATAATAAGAGGATTTTGACTTAAATTTTTTTTCATCAATTTTTTTTGCTTACATCTTTAAATGGCTCCTGTACATCGGAAACGCAAAATTTAGAAAAAGTCCAAAACAAAAGTTGTTCCTAATGCCAAAACCTTCAATTTGAGCTGGAGAACCGTGATCTACAAAAGTTGAAAAAATTTTGAAAAATCGGTATGTGAGCCCTCATAATAAGAGGATTTTGACTTAAATTTTTTTTCATCAATTTTTTTTGCTTACATCTTTAAATGGCTCCTGTACATCGGAAACGCAAAATTTAGAAAAAGTCCAAAACAAAAGTTGCTTCTAACGTCAAAAGCTACAATTTGAACCGTGAACCGTGATCTAGCTCAATTTTCAAAAATTGGTACCTAATTCTTAGTTATTTGATGACCCTGAAGGTCTGTGGGCAGTCTCTTGGGTTGTGAGGTGTATGTAACCGTGAAATGGTCATGAGGAGTACATAAATGTGAAATGAGAGGAATGAACATGTGACTTGAGGAGTATGAAAATGTGACTTGAGGAGTACAAAAAAGATCGAAATGCGGTACAGTATGTCGTTCTTTAGACGACTACTTTGTCTATTTTTTTTTTTAATTTTAGTTAAAAATCAATTCAAGATAAATTTAACTTAAAATTATTTATTTCAATAAAAATAAAACACAAAGTTTAAAAATAATAAATTTTTATTCAATCTAAAATTCTTGACCCAATGCACAAAAAATCTTACATTTTAAAATGTGCATTGGGAAATGATCACAAAAAACACATGCGCTCATGCCGATCATTTATTTCAAGATTCTCAACGACTTTTTCCGAGTTTTTCTTTATTATCCTTTCAAATAATAATATAAGACTAATAGTTATCTGATTTCCTTTTCTTTACTACATACCTCGAGATGTTTCTGTATTTTATTTGGTACTCTACTATTTATATATAAATCTATATAAAAATAAAATAAAATACAACTGAAGTCGTTGTCGTCCATTCCACAAGAAAAAAACAAGCCTCATAGAAGTAGCCTGTCTATAAGATGATTCGTTTTTTTCTTCGTTTTCTTTTTCATTTTCTACTCGTATTCATTTCAATCAAAAACATCAATAATACGAAATGAGACCATTTTCTGTGTATAATAAAAATATATGTAGGTCTCTGTATACGGGAACTAGTAATGGCTTTTATCTATTTTCATTTATATTTAAATCAAAATGCGACGGAAAAAGGGGGCAGGAGTCATTCATTAACAAAGCAGAAGAAGACCTCTCGGTTTTTTTTTCACTAGTCATTACCTCCCTCAGATTCAAATCAAAAAAGTGCCTTTGAAGTGAATTTCATTCAGGTTAATGTGATAGTGTCATGTGCACAAAAGGGGGACTAGAAGGTCGAGTATATACATTTGAATCATAAAAGGAAAGTTTTTATGACGCGTGCTACCCAATAGTCCCAATATTTTTATTGAGTATCGATTTAGATTTCTTTTCTGACACACCCTTAACCCAGTTAAATTGATATCGTTTGTCGAACCAAAGACTTGAAAGAGTTTGCTTTATCCTTTTTTTTCCTCTCTCCGCTCAAAATCTCCGTTATAAGTAATAAAATGCTTCTTATCAAAACAAACTCAATGGACCGGAAATGCATTTTTATTATTTCAGTCGTTTTCCCCCTTTGTGTACCACGCAGTATAAAGACACGGAATTGACATCTCCTCCTTATTGTTTGTCTCTTCTTCTGAATATTTATTAAAAAACGAGAAGAAAAAAGAAGAAGCAACAAAAGTTAGTTGCACACACTGGATAAATATTTATTTTATCGATCTGAGAAATAAATAAATCTCATAATGTTATTCATGGCTTTGGATGCCAACCATTGTGTATGTGGTAAGGCTCAAGTAAAATAAAATAATAAAAAAATAGAAGAAAAAACATGCAGGAAGAAATTAGATGAAAACCAGATGTTTTTACTTGTTTTGATTTGCAGCAAGCAACCAGTAAATAAATAACACAAAAAAAACTGAAAACAACAATATTTGAATCACAAATGACTTTTATTGGATTTTATTAGATTTTTTCCGAGTAAATTTTTGATAGAAACATGTCAGATTCGGTATTTTATTATTACCATTTCTCGCGAAATTGTTGTTTTTCCACCTACCTGAAAGGTAATGAATATAGATTTTCATTTATTACCTTCAGTCTAGACCAGATAGACAGCCATATGCTATTTCGGTCATAAACATAATAAATAGCTACTCAATTTAGCCAGTTATGAATAAATAGAAGCACTCCAAGGGTTTCCATGAGAAACGTTAGCGACGCAAACAGGTCAAGTTTAAATTGAAAATTTATGACATTTTTGTGCCGAGTAAATTGGAAGGAATCTTAGATGACAACATAAGTCGCGTTTCTATCAATATTACATCAAATAATAACCTCAAAGAGGTTACAATAGCTTTTTCTCGTTGAAAAAGATTCGACACACACTCATAAGAAGATCACGTCTTTTCTCTGTTTAAACAAGGAAAATGACTTGATACTTACACACACGACATATTGAAAGCAGGGTCAAAAATACTCTAAGTCAAAAAAAAAAACTAAAAGCTTTTGCTTATTTAAAACCCTCAATTAAGTTGACTTTTGACTTTAAAGTTAAAAGTAAATGCTAATAATGCTAATTTACTTAAGTAAAAGTTAAAGTCAAAATTGAAAGCTTTATTTTTCAAATAAATCAAAAAAATTTTCGAATTTCGAACAATTTTTCATAAAATTTGAAATTTTTTGAAAAATTTAGCTTTTAATTTTGACTTTTTTGACTTAAACTTCTTCTTAAGTAAATTAGCTTAATTAACTGAGACTTTTACTTAAGCAAAAGCTTTTAGTTTTTTTTTTTTTTTTTTGACTGAAAGAATTTTCGACCCTGATTATAAGAGGAAAAGTTGCATTGTTACTATCTAGGTCTGATGCAGAAATATTGCATTTCACCAACAAGGAGCAGCGGCAAGTAACAACGTTCTTGTATCATTCATTCAAAATTAGCTCCCATAAGGAATAAAAATCATAAAGCTATTTCGTGATCGAATTCCTAATGTTAGATAAATAGTGTGTGTGTCAGCCTACGAACGCAAAGGAGCAAGAACGTTTCTTCAAGTGGTGGTATTAGTTTTCTTTTTCTTCTCAATTTCATAAACTCTTCCTGTGTGCACGTTGTTATGAAAGTATTGATATTATAAACGAAAAAAAAAATACATATAAGAAAGATGCAACTCTGATATTGTTGAAATGAAGCCACTCTTCACAAAATATACTGCATATTACAAAACGTGATTCGTTTCAAATTGCATTTCGCTCACATCCTTTTTGCAGCGGCACTACCATCATGCATTGTTCTATCATTCCATCTTTCGCTTTTTTTTATGGTATCGAAAGAAAATTAAGTGAAATTTTTCCCACTAATAGAGACAATTTCATATATATAAAGCAAATTGAATGGCTCTTGTCGAATGGAGCTTTAAAAGAGGCTTTGCTGTTTCCGGTCGTTGAATAGAAACAAAGTTTTCTTTGAAAGAAGGTAAAGAAATGGATGTGAGACTGTGGAAATTAAATATGTGGATTGAGAAAGTTTTATGAATAGAAATCCGTGCTCGATAACTTCCATAAACACAATTTGTCATTTTGATTCAGTAGAAGAGATTAAAATGCTCTTTTTAAAAAATAATTTTAGAACTGAAGAGCAAAAAATGTAAGAGAATAGTTTAAATTTTGGATTGTTGTGAAAAAAATTTGTCAACAGAATTTCATGCATTGAAGAGAATCAAAAATGCAAGAAAATGGCGGTTAAATAATTAAATTCTGAGTTTCGTGAAAAATTGTATGCGAAAGGTTATCAAGCAATTACATTCGAAGGAAATCATTTTTTCTCACTGGACAAAACAAAATGGGGGATGATATGGATGCCACACTGAATCCAAGATGGCCTGATAACAAAAATTAATGTTTTAATTGATGATTCTCAAAGTCACAAATGATTCTCTTTCTTAAATTTTACCTAGAAGAATAAAATTACATGTTTCTTCGTTCGCTTATTCTTTCAGAGTGAGGTTTATCTTAATTTTTGTGACGTTTAGCGTGAAAATCTAAATCAAATTGTTCATAGGGCAATTTAAAAAAAAAATTATCAGGTAATATTGTTCACTCACTAAGACTCATAAAAGGTCGAATTTTAAGAAAAATGTTTAAAACTAAAAGCATTAAGATGGCATAAATTTTGGTTCAAGCACTGCTTAAAAATTAAGCTAAAATTTTTGAACAAATAATTCAAATCAAAATGAACGTTTAAAACTTATTCCTACCAAATTTTAATTCAAAAGACAAAACTCTCCCAGATTTTCATGGTTAATTTGGCACGAACAAATTCTAAATCAACAATTACTTTTATCGTGCAATCCATCTGGTGATTTTCCTCCAAAACTCTTCTTAGATCTGCAATACAAACAAGCGATAACCTTATTTGCGTTTCGTCAAAAACTTCAATGTACTTACTTGGCGCAACGAAAAGTTTGCTTGTTCTCATGCCTTGCTTTGGCACTTTTTAGCTACACACAAAATATCACATGAAATTATGTAGATTGTGACACAATTATCCTCAATATTACAAGAAACTTTGATTGTTCAATGAGACTTTTGCATGTTTTTGTGCTTACTTGCGTTGCTGCTTATCAGCATGCTACTTGTAGTTACCATACATGACAAACACGACATACCGCCACTATTTGACTTTTAACAATTTTGCAGAAAATTTTCAGTATTTGCGAACCGAGAACATGAACAACATATTCGGAGTTTAAAGTGGAGATATCAACTTGTGCAAACTCATTAAAAGTTTACGAAGTGTAAACTTAATTTACTAAAATTATACGATTCCCACAGGTAATGCTGTTGTAGCTGGGTCGCATGCTGCCAGCAAAACAATGTGATGTACATTTGTGTCTTCTTTGCGTCTCTCTAATCCAAATTGTGCACACAAAGAAACATATGTAAGGATTATAACACACCAACACACACAGAAAGAGAGAAGTACGAGGAAAAACTTAACCTTTTACAATTAGAATGTCAAACAAATAATAAAGAGAAACTCACAGGAAGTGCATGCAACTGCATGTGAAAGTCTATTCTTCGGTGTCCAATTTAGGCAAACAATAAAATAGTAAATTATACAAAATTTTGTGTCTAAAATCTGTAAAAGAGACACACAAACACACACACTGATGCAAAATGGAACAAAAGGCAATAAGTTTATCGTTTTCGATTGCTTTTAGCCCTATGGGCGAAAAACGGGTCAAATTGATCCCTTAAAGGATCAAGTTGACCCCTCAGAAGTCAAATTAATCGTTTAAGGGAATTTTTGATCCCTTAAAAGATCAATTTATTTCGTTAAGGATTCAATCTGATCCCTCAAGGGATCAACCTGATTTACTTTGAAGTTGGAATTCCACAGACCCAAAAAAGTTAAACCCTTCAAGAGGTCAATTTCATCCCTTAAAGAGCACATCACCCGATATCAGAATTTCATCGAAAAAAAAATGGCAGGCGATTTTTTTATGGTTTTGTATTAGTTAGGCCTAAAGAAGTCCAAAAATCCTAAATTTAAAATTCTACAACGAACCAAACAGATTTTAGACATTTTTCAGTGTATTTGGTTATATTCAAGTACCTCTTTGACATACCCGATCTCACTAAAAATGCATAGAGATATTTTGGTTCGTTGTAGAATTTAAATTTAGGTTTTTTGGACCTAACTAATACAAAACCATCAAAAAATCTCATGCCATTTTTTTTTTTCGATGAAATGCTGATATCGGGTGATGAAGAGGTCAATTTGATACCTCAATGAGGTCATGTTGACCTTTTAAGGGATCAAAATGGCCTCTTAAAAGATTTAATTTTTTGGGTCTGCAGATGACAAATTCGGAAAAGGGAATAGGTTGATTCCTTACGGGATCAGATTGGGCCCTTAACGGAACAAATTGATCCATAAAGTGATCAAAAAGTTCCCTTAAGGGATCAATTTGACTCCAGAGAGGTCAACCTGATCCCTTAAAAATTCAATTTAACCCGTTTTTCGTCCATAGGGTACAATGTATAGATTCAAAACTAAAACTCACATTTGCAAAGAAGTCATCAACATCATCCATAAGTGTTTAGCCTTCGGCAACTTTTGTGAGTAGTAGGTGCATAAAACCACATCTAAGATCATTTTAATTGAACAACAGAAAATCTTTGAATTCAACATCTCTCGACTTGCATCGTCCTTCTGCGCAAGAAGTAGTGTTAATTGAACAAGAAATAATTTACTCACAAAAGTTTTTTATGTACTTTTGTCTCTTATCCAAATCCACCCGTAAATCTCGTTCGATCAATCAGCAAAATTTCTTGACATGACGTGAGGTGTTTCTCGAATCAAAGATTGTTTTTTTATGTTTGTTTAAATTTAAATAAAATCCAATTTCAAGGAAAAACATAAACTGTGAAAAAATAACAAAAACAGGAGATGAAAAAGCAGTGTCTCACATGTTGTTTTCGTTAACGGAGTAGCACACAGAGCGCATCAGATAAACTGAAAATAAAGTAAATATCTTTCATTTCACACACACACAAAATAGGCATACGGTGAATTTCATAAAAAAAAAATCGTTCGAAAAAAAGGAGAAAACAAAGTAAAGAAAAACACACACACAAATTCACTAACAGAAAAAAAACGATGGAATGAAGAATTTCCTGAATCCTGATGTAAATCTACGTGCTTTGATAACAATAACAATAGCACTTGTGTGTTTATTTTGTGTGTGTGTTTGGATGTTTCACGTGTGTGTGAGTCTCTTCTTCTTCTTTTTTCTTGATGATGATGATGCTCAAGTTGTTATTATCATATTTACGGCAGCATGTATGAATGTGACATGTTAAGCAAAATGAAGACGTTGATGATGATGAAAATAATGCTCTTTGCTTTCTTTTGTCTGATATTTCGACGTAACGCGCGGCTTCTCTTAGTTGAAAGAAGAAAGCAGTAACTGAAAATTATGATGTGAGAAAAAACAAACAACATTTTCCCATGTAAACGATTTTTGTCTATTTTTTGAAGTGTTTCAAGGTTGAAGAGGTTGTCAAAATTTTTTTCAATTAACTTTTTGGTTGAAAGTTCCTTTAATGAGTTTTAATCATAAGATTTAATGTCATTTTGTGATAAATTGAAAAATTTCAAAAGTTAGTCCAATATTGTGTAAGCGGACAATCCGTTCTCGAAATTCATTTTCAATCAATTTCAAGCATATTGAGCGAAATCAAATAGTTTTTCAAAAGCTGAAAAAAAATAATAATTTTCATTGAATTGAAAAAATCAAAGTAAATACCTAAAAAAATATTTTAATTTAATTAATTTTCTTTTAAATTATTTTTTTATAATTAATTTTATTAATTTATTTTATTTTTATTTATTTTAAAATTAATTTATTGATAAGTCCAATTTTGTTTAAACTTTTAAATATTTTTAAATTTTAATTTAAGTTTTTTTTTAAATTTTAAACAACAAAAATTTTAATTTAAAAATCAAAGTTATAGTTAATTAAATATATTCATAGAAAAATCATTTTCAATCCCATTTTAAACTAAATTTTTTCCTTACCTCAACTGCTTATCCATCATAACAACATACGAAAACTTGATAAACACCGAACAGGTAACTCCGCAACATCCTCATCGTCGTCATTTCTTGTCATAAATATGTTACACGGATATTTAATTAAATGGAATGTGGTTTCACTTTACCACAACTGAACGCAGCTTGGATATGAAATTTCAACATATTTATAATGTTTTCTAGCAACGACGATGGAATGAATGAATAAAAAAAAGAACTTTCATATTTTATAATAGTCGAATTCGTGGAAAGAAGCAAATAATAAAATATTCTTCCATATAAACTCGTAGAAAAAGGGAAAAAACATCTTTGATTTACTTTTGCTTTTAAAATTCAAGTAACTCATTCATTTTGATAATATTAATAAAATTACGTACCGGAGTTATTTTTGTTTAAATATTTACATTTAACATTCTCTCATGGTAAACAATAAACCATTATTATCATCGTAGCGAACAAACGTACAAACATATGCCTTGAGATATAAAATACTTTAGAGAAAATTAAATTATTTTCTAAAACTCTCTAGGTATAACAACAACATGAGAGAATTTAAATTCCTTTTGACGAGCAAATATGTTGCTGCTATGCCTGCCATGCCATGCCGAAAATAAAATAAAATTATAGTCAACCTTTCTCAACTTCTCCGTGAAATTGCGTCGTCATTGTTTGATTTGCCATATGAAACTTTCAGGCGAAAAGTCCTCGAAAACGCTTAATCAGATTTTATATCGTAAGCCAAAAGGTCAGAATTCAATCCGAATTGCCTTCTAAATTAAATATGTCGCTTCGCATCGCCGAACACGCATCAAAAGACAAACCACTGATTTATTTATTGTGTCTAATTGACAAATGTCAACAATTGAACGGCCTGCAGCTCAAAATGTTTTTTGGTCCGAACCAATGACAAAACTACAATCGAAATTACAATAATTTAATAATGACAACAACCACAGTGAAAATTTTACATTATCATCGGACGTCAACGCACCGGGTACTGGTCGTAACAAATGATTGAAATGAGTTTAAAATTTTAAAGGGAACGTGACGAGAATGCAAAACTGAATTTAATCACATGGATGTCAAACGTATTTTGAAACAATAAATTGCAAAAAAGGATCGCTCTCCATATGCATACAACGACGACGATGATGATGATGGCATAAAATAATAATGAATCGTGCGTTTGTATGGTAATAATAATTGAGGTGCTGATATGGCATGGTCCTCGGGAAAAATTTTTCCTATCTGCAAAATTGAAACTGTAAACACGTTCGACCATCTTTATGTGTCCGTGCAAGCCGCATAAATGGAACACGAACAATTTAATTTGGTTATTAAAATATTATATTTTCAACATGTCGCAATTGTCTGAATTGACCGTTTTTTTTTGCTTATCATGTTGCGCCTGCACAATTGCAACTTATTTGACCTTTTAACTGAGCGCATTACATTTTTTTTGTCGTGTTGTTCTTTTGTTCCAACTTACAATAAATTAATTTTATTGCCTTCATTACCCTCGATTTTTTTCTGTCGTCATCAGTTGCTTTTCAATAAAATTTTTATTGAAATATGAAACAATTGTAGTTTTTATGGTTTTAATTGCTTTAACGAAATTTTTATAGAAATTCAAAAATATCAAACTATTATTAAAAAGTTGAAAATAATTCCAAAAGCTCATGTTGAGTGATATTGTCTGAGCAAAAAAAAATTTTTTTTTTCTATACGAAGCTTTATAAAAAATTCATAAGACAAAAACATATATTTCAGCAAGTAGAATGATGTTCAAATTTTTTCTTAAATTTTTAAAATTACTTTGAATTTTATTGATTTTTTATTTAAAAAAAATATTATTTAAGTATTTTTAAACACTTTTTTTAATACTTTTTAAATGTTATTGATTTCTTATTTAAAAAAAAATATTATTTTTTTAATTTAAATTAAAATATAATTTTTACACAATTTTACAACATTTTTAAATATTTTTAATTATTTTTTATTATTTATTATTTTTATTTTATTTATTTTTTTTTTAATTTTCTATAAATTTCTTTCAATCTAATTTAGTTTAATTTAATCTCAATCTCTTTTATAATTTATATTTGAAAAAAAAAAATTTTTTAAATAATTTTAATAATAAAAATATTTTTTTTTTCTAAAAAATAATAATTATTTAAGTACAATTAAATTAAAATTTAAAAATGGAAAAAAAGAAAAATTATAAAAATTTGAAAAATTGTATAAAAATTTATAAATATAATTTTTTTTAACAAAAAATCAAATGAATACATTAAATTAAAATAATTTTAAAAGATCAACGAAAAATTTATTAAAAGTTTTAAGTTTCATACAGTCATATGAAAGTTTTTCTAAACCATCCGTATTTTCTGAGAAATTTGATATTTTCTCTATTTTTCTCTTACTTTATTTATTTATTTTTGATAAATTTTAAAGGATTCCTAAAAAAAAAATAAAAAATCTTAAATTTTCTCAAACTAGTCATATACCAAGATTTTTTAAACTTTCATGAAATTTGATATTTTCTCCATTTTTCTCATATTTTATTTATTTATTTTTGGATTCCAAACTCTTCTCATGAGTGAACCAAACTCTTCTCATGAGTGAACAACAAAAGCAACACTCGAAAGTGTAACACAATATTTATCGCTACAGGAAGCTCTACTGATGTTTAATAACTAGGCCGAAAGCAAATAAATGTTCCATTACTGCGTGTTAAAATGGTTTATGTCCTTCTTTCTTCTCTCTTTTTCGTCGTCGTTGTCGTCTTTTCCATAGATTTTTTTTTCATGTCGCATGTGCAAAAAATGCAACTCTTACAAACTTATATGTGTTTGTACGCCGGACTTTTAATATTAATTTTTCAGCAAAGAAAAAATAAAATTGAATGTGACATCGAAATCAAGGCAGCAGTGTGCAGGACGACACGCAGAAACGAGGACACAACAAATGAAAAATTAAAGTAACATTTTGTTCCGTTTCACTGTATTGTGTCGCTAGCTTTTGCGTATATTGTTACGCTTTTAATGAAAATAAATGACTAGTTTTCATGGCACATGCGATGGACCAGCACGATATTTTTCTCCTCTTTCTTCATTTCATTCCGTTCTTTTTTTTCATCATCAACTTCTTCGTCTTCTTCATTCTCCGTGTGTACATCTGCGACGTGTGTGCATTGAATTTTCAATTGAATTGAAAAATAAACGCAAAATACAAAAAAAGGAGAAATTCATCAAGAGCGAGCACACACGTGTTTTGTTTATCTAAGTGTGTGTGTGTCTGTGCACGAAATATCAGATGATAACAAAGTAAATAGCAGTGTTTTGCTGCCTGTAATTCCTAGATTCCCGTAATTGATTTCTCTGTAGCTCGGCTTTCGTAAACTGCTGTAGTGTGAAATCCAAGAAATTTATTTGAATTCAAGTACAACGGAGTAAGTTGAAATTTCTTAGGAAACACAAGATAAATGATAAACAAGTTTTTGCTTGGTGCTGTTGTTTAAAATAATAAAACTTGTTTTACGACATTTTCATTGAAGATGAATGCAAACAATGCTTTTTCGAGAAATGTTTCGTCTTTTGCACCTAAGAGACGATGTTTTGTTGCTTTTTAGTAGTCTTGTGACAAAAGGCTTTCATTCCTTTTGCAAAATCATTCGGCCAATAATACGAAAGTTTAATTAAATCGCACGCGTTTGAGAGTTTTTCAAAGGGTGTCTCATTTTCTGACTCATTTTCAGCAATTTTATTCAAGGTTTTGAAAAAATTTCTTAAAATCTCGATTTGAAAATTATTTTAAGTTCAGAAAATACAAAAATTCATCAAAAAAAATTAATTTTAATGAAAAAAAGACAAAATATATTTTTAATTAATTAATTTTTGAAAATTAATCTTGATGTAAAATTTTTGAACATTTCTTGTATTAACATTTTTTTAAATTTTCAAAAAAGGTCATTTGAAGGTCAAAAATTAACATTTAAAATTTTATAATAATTAAAAAAAAATAATAAATACGCGAGTTAAATTTTCAAAATATTATTAAAAATTTTAATTAAATTAATTTACCTCTAAACTCTAAAAAATTTTAAAAATGCTTATAAAAAAGATTGAAATCTTAGAAAGAAAAATATTTAAAAAAATTTTTGATTTTTTTAAGTCAATTTAACTTATTTTGATGCAATTGGTTCAAAAATTGTCACAAAATTTATCATAAAAAAAAATTAGAAATATTTTGTGAAGCATTTGAGGTCTGATTTTCCATAAAATTTATAATCAATATTTTTTTTTAATATTTTTTCAAAACTTTGTTAAACCAAAATATTGTAATTTGAGGATTTTACGTGACGTCACGTGCAATTTCCAACACCAAACTACGAAAAATTTGTTCATCCTAATAGTTTTTGCCGACGCTCACCACTTTAGTCAACAAAAAAATAAAAAAACGAAACTTTCGTACCCCCGAAACTCAAAAGCAACACCAACAATACAAATGAGAGTGTATTTAATTACAAATTTACAACATTTTGTGCCTTGTTGAAAATGATATATTATACTATTTTAATTACATTTCAGAACTTTATGATTCTTCTTGTTGTTTCGTGCCGTTACTTCTGATGCTGCATGTTCTTCACTCTTTTACTGCCATACACTATTATTATAAACATATTTATTATTGTCATTTTCACAAAGTGAGCTTTTGTCTCGATCACAGAGAGAAATGATGTGAAACGAGTGCAAGTTGCAGAAACAATTTCTTTTTGAGTCTTTCACACACGTACAACTATTTGAATTGTTGCATTCTTCTGGCTCGAACGTGTTTATCAAATATTTTGCAGACAATTTTTCGGTTTGTAACACATTTTTAGGAACTTTTCGATTTTCATCAAATGTTAGTTCAGAATAGCGCAATGTTTTTCTTTCATTTTTTGGGAATCAATACCTCGCAGATTGATTGAGCGAATGCCGCAATCGAAAAGACGTGTCGTTTTCAATTAATCACGATTGAATTGAATCGCAAAAATAAACAGCTGCAGAACCAGCAGATCCCTTTTTGCTTATCTCCGCGATGTATCTTGCTCAGAGTCGACCCAAAAAAAATTAAAACAATAAAAAAATGTCAAGTTAAACTTCGTGCCTTATCATTAAAAATTCAAAAAGTTTTCTACAACCGGAGTAGAATTACACGCGACGACATTCGTTGGCGTCCTTTCATCTTGTCATGGTACAATAAAAATAAAATAATAATCTACAAAGCTAAGTCGTCCCGTTTTGTGCGTTTTGTACAATTTCAATTAAAACGCCAAAAAATTCATATCTTCTACCTAAATTTAAAATTTTTGCCTTTTGTTTGAGTTTATCCTTTCATTATATCATTTATTATACGTTTGAGTTCGCACAGTTATTAAATTCTTACCTTTTATTTCGCTCGTCGTCGTTCTCGCTGCTGCTGCTTCTTTATCATTTTCCGTTATTAGATTTCCATTGTCTTTTAATTAACATTTTTATTTGAATAACTTTCAACTTTTTCGTGTTTTTGGCGAATAGAGGCCATTCGAAGTTCTGTGACGAACCTTTTTTTTCTGTCGCCCATTTTCATAAACATCTCAATTTGCTTGGGTGCCATGTAACAGTTTGCGCTCAAAATTTAATCAAGACTTTTTCTCCCGAAACCAACACAAACAAAGGCGAAAAAGCATTTTTAAATTAAACTCGTCGGACGTGTTGGCGCACTCGTAGATGCCGCGTCACTTTGTACGTCGATTTTTTTTCTTGCAGTTCCACAAAAATAAAAACCAAAGTTGTGTACGTGATTTTTTTCCACACACACACACACACACTACTTTTGAGTTGAAGTTTAAATAATGATGGTATTTAAAAAATGAACATTTACAAACTATGTTTGTTGAGTTTTGCACGTTTCCTGGCTGATGTGCTGCTGCTGCTGCAACATAATTTTCTCTCTAACACCATTCAAGCGAGCCGAAAGGAGAAAAAAGTTGTGCTTAGATGAAGATGAGTTAATCTGCAGCCAGCCAGAGATAGAAATGAAGACAAAAGGGAAAAGAAGGAAGTTGAAAAAAAAAACGTTAAAAATTGGTCTATAGCATCATCACGGGAAAAATTAAGACGTAATGTGTCTGTAAATTGTGTGTGTGTGACCACGTACATACCAAGGAGATAAAAGAAATTGAGCACAAAAAAAATCGGGCAGTTAAATAAAAGTTCGTGTAATAAATTCAATTATGTCATGCTTAACTATCTACCTGGTTGGCGGTATCTCCCGTATCTCAGATTCTATATCTGAACAAAAAAAAGTTTAAATATCGACTTTGTGGTATATGGGCTCATGCATGGAAAAGTTTTAATTTGTTTTAGGTTTTTTAGAGCAGCACAGTGGGATGAAACAGATTTTTTTGTCAAGTTATCAAGCTAATTAAAAAAATAAATAGTCATCGAAAAATAATTAATATACGGTCTTTACAACTCCGTTGTCAGAATCCGAATGTCGATTTTTTTCTATATTTTATAGAAGGCATTATACTCCATGGTTGCTTTAATTTGACTTTTTTTAAACAGCTTAACGGCATTAACAAGTGATATAACTCATTAGAACGTGTTATTTCACATCTCAAATTGATTCCTGTTTATGTAAAGTTGAAGCTGAAAATAGAAAACAAAATTAATAATATTTAAAAAATTTTTAAACAAACAATAAAAATTAATAAAAAATTAAAAATAAATAAAAATTAACAAAAAATGAAATATAAAATGAAAAAATGAAAAAGAAATGAAAATTGAATAAAATATCGAAAAACAAAATTTTTGGGTCACTGTGAATTGAATAAAAAAAATTAAAAATAATTAAAATTTAATCAAATTGAATAAAAAAATATTGAAAAACATTTTTTTTGGCCCACTGTGACTGCACCCACAATCGCGCATGTAGATGAGATATCGCTTTCCAGGTCACAATTTACTCTTTTTTACGACTACATTACACTTTTTAATTATATTATAAAACTACCTAGACAATTTTTTTCAAACTCAAGCTTCATGGCTCTCCCCCTCCCTCAAATAAAAAACGTTTAAAAGTCAAAACAGGATCACTCATTATTATTATAATTCAACCACATCATGTCCCATCATCTTCTAAAGTGGTTTAATATCAAGCGATGAACGAATAAAAAACAAGTACTTTCCTCCCTCACAAGTCAAGCTGATGATGGAAGAGAGAAAGAGCCATTCAAAAATCTAAAACCCTCATTCATTACATTATCATAAAATTCATATTTTAATTTTGTACATAAAAAAAGTTTTAACAATTTCTTCTCGCAACTCGATCTTTGCTTGCTTGTCTTGTCTTCTCCTTGTTCTTCTCTCACTTTCTGGCACACGATGTTGAAGCTGTCTTATCACCGCTTTTGTCCGTTTTCTGTCTTAAAAAACATTTCCGTACAAACATTCGTTCCCATAAAAAAAAAGTAAGGAGAAGAAAATTCATAATATTTCTTTTCTCTGTTAAAACTTCGCTCATTCTTTTTTTCTTTTGTTTTATGTTCCTCTATTCTATTCGAGGACGACACAATTTGATGACGACGACGACAGAAAGGAAGCAAGAATGCAACCATCATGTCACACAAAACATTTTTCAGGATTGAGTTTTATGTATTCAAAGTCGAGTTTTGTCGCTAAACGGATGAAAAGTTATCGTCATATTTCTGCTGCTGCTGCTTGACAATTATTATTAAAATCATTATAATAATAAATATAGAAGAAGAAAAAATGTTTGATGGAAAAACTTTAGAAAAAAAGACAAATATTGTCATTCATAATTTTTACCCGAAAAAAAAGAAATAAGGCCGTTCCAAATGAAAATCAAAAATAAAATTGAAAGTTTTTGAAATAAAAAAAAATTAAAAAAAAAAATAAAGTAAAAAAAATAAAGAAAACAAAACAAAAGAAAGTTTTGAAATATTTTTTTCACAAAAAATGGAAAAATTTTACAAATTTTTGAGTTTTTTTCAATGTTTTTGTTATTTAAAAAAAGCTAAAAAGTAAAAATTAAATTAAAAATTAAAAAAATAAATTTAAAATTGATTTCAGACCGTTTCAAGTTAAAAATTAAAAAAATAATAATTTCATAAAAAATAATTGTCAAGAAAATAAGTTCAGTAATTTTATAAAAATTAATTTGAGAGAAGAAACTTCATTTAAAAATACGATTTTTAATTCAAAAATTAATAAAAACAAAATCAAAACATAAAAAATTAAAATTTTCTGAAAAATTATTAAAATATTTATATATAGACAAAAAATATTTTTAACTTTAGATTTTTGAATTTTTCAACTTTTGAAAATTGTGCATCGGACTTTATTTTTTGTTTTTATTTGAAACAGCCTAAAATAAACGGAATAATATGAGCAGGTTGAGGTAGCCTCTCGAACAAACTCATTTGTCTACATTAGAGGTTTTTTACCAGACAATTTCTCATTTCGCCTCATTACACATGCACGTGCTTGTCACTCTCGGCTTTACCTTTACAAACGAAAGAAAAAAGGGTTTTTTCGCCATAAATATCAAGAAGCAACACAATGAAGAATAAATTCCAATCCAAATTAAATGTTATCATTTTTCTTGATGTATTACCAGAATTTCGTACATTTTTTTTTCTTTAAAGTCTGACTATTTTTCAACGTGCAAAAGTAACAAAAAAAAGGTGAAAATAAATTGAAAATGTTACCCTTTTTCTCGCATCTTTATTCCCATCATCTACTCTCGCTCTCTCATTTCCTTTTCTTGTTGTGCCTTGTTAGTGTGTTGCCATCGAAAGTTATTGACTGCCAGTGTGCACAAGGAAGGTAAAGGTGAAAAATGATCGTATTTTGAAGCCAAAATGATAAAGGCAGGTGGACAAGATTGAGGTAAATTATAATGATTTTCTCTCTCCTCTCGTGAATTTTCTTGCTGCTTTTACGTCTTATCGCTGTAATAACAGGTCTGACAACGAAAACTTTGCACGTAAACTTGCTTGGATGAGCCATCGGTCAAAAAACGATCCCTTCGTCTTCTTCTTCTGCTTCCATGTTGGCTACAAATTACATAAGAGAATTTTTCACTCGAAACGTTTTCATTCGTTTGTTGCTTGAACGGCAGAGCGTACCTGATTCGAATATTTATTTATATACAATTTTACTTATTTATTATGAGTCTCAAATTAAATTGAATGGATTTCCAATAATACTACCAAGCACATGTGTTTGTGTGTTCACAGGTCGAATATATCTGTAAAAGTAAGGTTTTAAATTGATTTGTGACTTAAAAAATAAATCTCAAGAATCCCAGCTATTACCTATTTTTTTTTTCTTCTTATCCGTAAGTCCATGTTTTGTAACATTTTCGACCTATGCACGTTTCATTATTTTTTTTGTCGTTCCTTCGATTGTAAATAAATTAAATTGCCAGTAATTTTTGTAAGCAATTTCGTACAACAAGAGGAAAAATTGAAAACGAGAACTATTTAATGTTTATTGCGTCATGATAAAAGTAAAAGGCTTCTCCATCAAAAATAAAAAAGTTCATTCGTGTACGTAAGCAATTAGCACAAAAAGTCATATTTTCAATTTTATATATATTTATTTATTTTATCCACGCAAGAGTTAATTAATTAATGGCAGTAAACTTGTTTTTTCAGAGTGGAAGCGTAATTTTTTCTATGGAAAGTTTGATTATTAGATATCAAGTGGCAATATGTATTTGCATGAATTAAAGGGAAAAAAATGATAAATGCAAATGTTTTTGTGTCAAATGTTGATGTACTGTCATTAGTAATAATTAAAAGTCTTTAACAAGGTTTATGTTTTGCGTGAAAGGGAATGTCATGAATATTTTTCTTTGTTTAATTTTTAAAATGAAATTCAAAGTTTTGATCCTCTTAATTTTATTCTGTCTGAGAGAAGATTTTTTCTTAAATATTGATTTTTTTAGTCATATTTTATTTTTTTTTTAATATTGCTTTAAATTTTTGTTTGAAATAATATTTAAATTATATTGAATAAAAAATAAAAATAAATAAAAGTAATATCAAATTTAATTTTAATAAATAAATAAAAATATGTAAATATATAAATAAAAATTAAATGAAAAAAAATACATCAAGGTCAAACACAAATTTAACATAAAAATTCAATACCAATTAAATTAATAAATTTGCTTACGAAAAAAAACCTTAAAAGAATTTAAAAAAGCAATTATAAAAAGTAAATTTAATTAAATTAAATTTAATTAAATAAAATAAAATTAAATAAAATAAAATAAGGCCGCTCCAAACGAAAATCAAAAATAAAGTCCGATGCCCCATTTCAAAAGTCAAAAATCCAATGGGCCAAAATAAAAAAAAAGTTAAAAATTTAACCAAAAATGACCCTTTTTGGGTGTATTTTCATAATTTTTCAAGACATTTTCAAAAAAATTTATAAAAAAATTTCAATTATTTTAATTTTTGTTTTGAAAATCATATTTTAACTTGAATTTTCTTCTCTAAAAAAAATTTTCATAAAATAACTGATTTTTTTTTTTCAAACTTTTTTGACAGTTATTTTTTATGATATTTTAATTATTCAATTTTTAACTTAAAATGATCTTAAATCAATTTTTAATTTGAAAATTTCAAAGAAGATTGATAAAAAAAATTGGTAAAATTTTGTCATTTTGTATGAAAATAAGTATTTTAAATTTTTATTTTGCCCCCCCCCCCATTTTATTTTCAAAAATTTTGGACTTTATTTTTGATTTTTGTTTGAAGCGGTCTAAAATTAAAATAAAATTCATAAATTGACAAAACAGCTGAAAAAACTTTAAAATAAAGTAAATAAATTGGCAGTCAAATTAAAAGTATTTTTTCTTTCAAATTTAGTGTGAAAATGCAAATTCATAAAACTTTGATCTGATCTTATTAAAATTTGAAGTACCTGCAAAATTAAAATTAATTTTTTTAAATAAAAATAAAAAAAAATAATTTAATTTAATTTTTAATTAAAAAAAACAAATTTTAAATTTATTATAAAATAAAATTAAGTTTTTTTTGTAAACAATAAATTACCAAATAAAATTTTAAAAAAATTATTTTATGATGAAACTTCTTTTTTAAAACATTTTTAAAAACTTTTCACATTAAAAACTCAAACTTTTAAAAAAAAATGTTTTTTTCTAAGAAACGTAAACGATCTCACACTTTGTTAATTACTCCTTTTCTCCCCTTTCATTTTCATTCCACAAAAAAAAAATTGCTCGTCATTCTTTTCTTGCGTTTTTCAGCCACAACTTCATAACAAACAAGAAAAATTAACGTGCAAACTACCATTTATAGACGTTGTTGACACCTGTTTACCGCCGCCGTCGCTCGTCAACTTTCCACAATTTTTCATTCCCAACTTATTAAAAGTTAAATTACGATTAAAAGCAATTATACAATTTTTTCTGTGCCTTCAATGTTTGCATTACAAATCAGGCTTCCAGTTGGCTGACAAGGGAGTTCTCATGACATCCACACACACACTCTCAGGATACATTAATATCGAAATCAAGAACAAAATTTAATTTCATTTAAACACCGTCGTCGTCGTGCTCCGTGTTTTGCTCAACATGATTGTCGTTGTTAAGTACGTGCAAAATGGATAAATGTTTGGGTAACATGCGAGGTTCCCTCTCATGCGAATGTGTGTTTGTATAAAGTAAATTACCACAATCAAATACATGTACCTCTGTGTGTGTGTTTTGTCGTTAAATGGCATTAAATTAAGTAACCACAATAATTTGCATCATGCATTAAAATTCACCGAGTAGTCTAGCAGTGAAGTACTCGAGGAACGAACGACGAGCGAGTTGTACAGAATAATGTCAACATGTCATTTATCATGAAATTAATCATTTCTGCTTGGCTTGGGAAATGTGAAAAAGATAGATCTCCGTCGTGTCATGCGGCAAAACGAGTGTTCCTCGGCACGCAGGTGACTACCAAGCAAATAAACGAGAAAAACAAACATTTTCTCAGGGAATTTCGGAGTGAAAACCCGCAAACGGAATGCCAAATAATGCTCAAATAACGGAACAATTGACGAAAAAAAAAATGCAATATTGCAACAAAACAAAAGCATTTATCGCTGCACTCGCACACACACACATGTGAACGGCACAAAGCAAAATAAAATCATCAAACCACTAATGATGAATGCTTTTAACAGCATTTTATCTACCATATCCTGTAGTTTTCTGCATGTTGGCGCGTCGTACAAAACCAAATGTCACGAACGACCCGAAGGAGAAAAATCAAATAATTTGACAAAAACAAAAAATCGAGAATCAACACATTTAAACTGGACATGCGCATTTCGTGTCGTCACATCGCTCCGAACATTTTTTAGTACAAAAAGTGCGGAGTTTCTCCTTCAAAAAAAAACTTTCTCTCTAGAAAAATTCTCATCGTACAAAAATTGCGTTTTACGCTGCGTTTCTCTGAAGCACGAAAAAACAATGACAAACAAAACTCGGGAAAAATACACGGGAATACACACACAGAAAATATCGCTGTCATAATTGAGCGATAAACTTGTGTCGTAGGTCAGGATTGTTTAGCCATTTATTAATCCCAAGAGATATTTGATTTTTTTTTCTGTTTCATTTCATTGAATGATTCCAATTCGAAAAAAAAAACACAAAAAAAAATGTTGAAATATTATCACTTAATTGATTCATCGTTTGCTATTTGATTGGTATTGCTTGCAATGGAATTTAATATGAAACAATTTATGGGCAATATTAATCAAAAACTTCAGAAAAAGCTCTCTTGATGATTTAGAGAAACTCTTTATTTCAATCGAATATGTCACATAAATGTTCAATTTAATTCAATCAGGATGAGGAAGTTTCAGAGATGGGAAAATTATTTATAGAAAATGAATATTTTGACATTTATTAATTTAACTGTAAAAAAAATAATTAAAAAATTAAATAGTTTAATTAAATAAATATTTAATTTTAATATAAATTTTTATTAATTTTTAATTTTATTAATTTAATTTAAAAAAAAATTACATTTTTAAATAATAAAAATAATTAAAATAAAATTTAATTCAATAATTTTTAATTAAATTTTATTTTAACATTTTTTTTTTTTTTCAGTTAAAAAAAATAAATGTAAACTTTTTTTATTAATTAAATTAAATTAAATAATTAACTACGTTAAAAATTAAAAAATTTAATTAAATAATTTTATAAATTTAGTAATTAAATAAAATTTAAAATTTTTTTTTAAATAAAAAATTAAATATTAAAAAAAAAGTATTTTGGCTAAATTTAAAATACGACAATTGATTCAATAAATTTAAAGGTTTTCATCAATTAATTTATTAATTATTAATTGATTGTTATTTATTTTAAATAAATAAAGTAAAAAATAAAAAAATAAATTTATAATAATTTAAAATAAATAAATAACTATTGGCAAAAAAATAATGAAAAATAAATTTAATAATAATTAAATTTAAAATAATAAAAAAAATTAATTTAAAAAAATACAAAAAAATAATTAAATTAATTAATTAATAAAAATATTATTAAATTATAAAGTTAAATATACAATTTTAAATAAAATTTAATGATTGACAAAATATTTTCAAAAATCTTTAATTTATTTTGATCATTTAAATACAATTTATTAAATGATAAATAAATTTGTGAAAATTCATTTAAAATTTCTTGTTAAATATTTATTTCTAAATTTGATCTAAAAATTAATTTTCTTAAAAAACATTTTTGCTCCAATTAAAAATCCAAAGCAACATCCCTGCCTCAATTGATAAGATAGGAAGTTCATTCCAACTCATTTATAGCCCTCTAGATAAAATTTTATGTGATATGTGATTGTAAATGTCACAAACATCGTTCGAAGATAAGAGAAGATCGAGGAAAATATCTCATTCCGTATGCCGTTTGTGCTAATTTCAATTAAAACAAGGCCAAGTCTGGACTCCCAAATTAATTTCCAATCTCTTTGAAATGGCAGCTATTGAAGCGTTAAACATTCCTTTTTGTCTTTTCGCGCACAAACCATCGATATTACTCGTCTCACGTGACATTTTGCTCTTTTTATGGCCAGCTTTATCATTGTCTGTGCGTAATAAAAATAATAATATAGGAAATTTATGAAACAACGTCACATCACAGCAACAGACAACGAGAGAGAAAACAAATAAAAAGATGAAGTTGAAGAAGAAGAGGAAGCAGTAAAGAAGGCAATGAGATGGAAAACAATAAAATAAAACAAAAAAAAAGCGGCATTACCTCCTAAAAATGAAGACGACGAAAGAAAAAACTACGAAAATGAGTTTCATCAATCAACATTAGTGACGCGCTAGTGGATGAAAAATATTTCTCTTTTAACGGTAAAAAAATAATATTTATTGCGACGCTAATAGTTTTTCCATAACAGGACAACAATTCGTCCTCAGGTGCGGCGAAAACAATAAAAAAAATTAAATTTACTTTTAATTGACCCAGAAAACTTTAAAAAAAGAACAATTTTTATTTAGAAGAAATAAGTTTCGTAATTACAAGAACCTTTTTTTATTTTTTTTTTTTTTTCAAATCCAACACATTTAAACGACACTCACTGACGAAGTCGATAATGAACAGAAAAATGTGCAAGATAAAAAATAACACTCAAACACACTTAAAACTGCAGCCTTGTCTCGACTCGTCGGCAAGCAACATAACGCCTCCTCAACAAAAGTTTCAAATGTTTTATAATAAGTTTAGTTAAATAAGTGCAGTTGAGTGAATCTACAAATTAAGTGGTTACCATGCAAAAAAAAAAAGTTAAGAAAAAACCACAATGAAAAATAAAATTAAAACTAGAAAAAAAAGGTGAATATAAAACGAATGAACGAGTCAGTTTTTCATCACACAAAAAATGTTCTTCGTGCTCGAAAAGAGGTAAATTTATGTGGAAAAAAAAGAGCTAGAAAGATAGAAAAAAAAACAAAGGTGGATAATGAGATGTAACAAGAGAACGGAGTGACGTAACATCACTTCTTGAGCTATCGCGGCGAGCTACCGCATTAGAAACCTGCAGAATGATAAAGTTTGTGCAGTGAATTAAGATGAAATTATTTTAAATATAAAAAAGAACCGGAGAGAAAACTTTTGTATTATGCAGTTGTTTTAATGGTGAGCGGCGAATAGCATTTTTTTTATGTTGAGTTTTGAATAAAGTTAGTTCTGTAGTTAAAAAGAAGTGAATTTTAATGATAGATGACACATTTTCAATGAAATTTTGCGATAAATGACAATTAAAGGTATTTTTAATCAAAAATTTTCTTCTATTTTAACTTCTTTAATTAAGCGGAATCGAGACATATTTCTAATTTTAACTTGATTTTTTACTTAAAAATTCTCAATATTGAATAAAAAAAAAGTTAAAATTAAGAAAAAGTAACATTTACATTTTTTGACTTAAAAAAATTTAAGGTATTTTATTTATTTTGTTTAATTTTTTTTTATTTTTTATTTTATTTATAAAATTTTTTTTTTTTTTTTTTTGACGAAAAAAAATTAAAATGTTTTCCACATTCAAGAGATTGAAATTGAAAATAATTTAGATTTAATTTAATTTTTTATTTAATTAAAATTTATTTTTTTTTTTCATAAAACTTTAATATAAAAAAAATTTATTTTATTTTTATAATGATTTTTTTAACTTTCATTAAATTATTAATTTTTTAAAGTGTCTGTTAAAAATAAAAACTCAATTTTGCCTACATAAATAAATGAAAAAAAAATCTATTTTTTTTTTAAATAAATAATTATTTTTTTTTTATTGTAGTTGATTTATGTTCAAAAATAAAAATTAATTTTTTTTTTTGACAAAAAAAGCAACTTGTTTTCAAAATCTCAAAAATTTTTAAAAATAAATTAATTTTTTTAAGTTTTCTTTTTTTATTTTAAAAACTTTTATTTTTTTTTTTTTTTTTTATTTTATTTTTTTTTTTTGATGAATATCTTTCAAAGTTAAAAACTTAATTAGCTAAAAAGTAAAAACTTTAAAAAATATTTTTTTTTTAATTTATTTTTTTTTATTTTATATTTTTTCCAATTATTTATTTTATATTTTTCTGAATTCCGTGAAATTTAATCATAAAACAAGACATCAAACGACATTTTTTCCCGCTCAAAGTAAAGCCATCAACTACCGATTCCCATCTAACGTTCTCTTCTTCATACCGTACAGCTTCTCAAAATAATGAGATTTCCTCAATACATTAAACCATCAACATTGGCATGCATGTTTTTGTAAATAAAAACATTAAAACTTGTATCAAGATTGTCATGAATAAAAAAAAATAACGACGAAATTCCAAAGTTGATCAGATCAATCAATTTTTCATTTGATTTATTCCTTTTTAAACGTCATAATCTAGTATAAAATCTCGTTCCATTATTTTTTTCTCCTTTATCCTTTTCCGCATACACTTTTTTTTTATTTTGGATGAAGAAAAAAAAATGACATAAAACTCGTTTGATTTATGATTTTTATTTTTATTCATTGCTTTTTATGAGAGAAGCCTACGTATTTTTTTAGGAGAGAATCCACTTCAAAAGCCTTTTTTACTCTTTTTTGTGTGTGTGTCGGTCGCAATAACGACGGAATTTTGTCGAAAAACAAACATTTTTGATGCCTTAAAACCATAATTCGCATCGTTTTATCGGCATAATGAGTTGGAATGTGATTTACTGCGAAACTTCCCATTTGAATCCGCTGAATATTTATGTCATTACCTCTGAATACTTACCGAAATACCTTGGGTTTTTAAGGGTAATTATGAGCGTGTTGTTGATGCAAACAAACAGCGAAAAAAAAATGTCCCATCATTAAAATGTGTCATTTAATTACCTGTATCGTTGTTGCGATGCGCCTCAACTCGGAAAAGGGGATGTACGTGATAATGCAAAAAAAAATTTTTTTTTTCGTGAAAAATGTAAAAGTTTGAACAACGAAACTTTTGCTAACAGAAAAAAAAATTATAATAAAAAAAATGTTGCACAAGACAATCAAATTTCCTTTTCAGTTCATTTTATTTTATTTTCAATCTCGGCATTTTCTTCTTCCTCTACTTTTTTATTTTTATTTTTATTTTTTTTTTTTTTGAGAAAATGGAGTAAGCAAATTATTTGATAAAAAAGAATGTGCACAAAAAAATAAACTAGATTCAATATAAAATAAACGTAACACGACAACAACAACTATTCTTTGTGAAAAATCCTAAGAAATTTTTTTTTTTGCCTAACATTTACATGTCACTCGATTGTACATTTTGTGTTTTGTCATTTCATTTGCAGTTTGCACACCTGCAAAAAAATCCGGAGATGGCTCAAGGGATGGCATGACAATGCAAGGAAAAGACAAAAATGTGCTTTGAACAAAAAAAAAAGCTAGATAAGGAATGAAAGGATTTCAATAGACGATAAAGTGGGAAGCATTCAAAAAGTTTTTTCTCATTTTTTTCTGATTCATTTGGGATTACAACCTGATCGGTTGGTTGTCGTTGTCGACTTTTTGCGTCTTGTTAAGCCGTATTTTATTTCAATTTCTCGATGTTTCTTTCAAATTTTATCAATATTAGTGTCAAGATTTTTTTTTGTGTGCAAAGAAAAAGTGTCGTGTCGCATCTTTTGTCTTGTCATTTAAAACTGTCGATGCACAATTGTTATGCATTTTCTTTTTCAGGAACTTTTTTTTGTTTTTTATTCATTCTCATGTCTTAGCGGAAGAAAATTATTGCTCAAATATGTATGTTTGGCGCCAGTTTCTTCATCTTGGATCAGCAAATAACATTTTCACTCGAGAGAGAGAGAGAAGAATACGACAAACCTCAAGACAGACGAAAAGCATTCATGCTAAAGAATGAATGAACATGTTTATTTTGGATTTAAATCAATTTTTCGGATGATTTCACAAAATATATTTGCTCTTACCTTTTTAACTGGCAACATATACACCTCTCTCAATGTAAATTTATCTATAGTTTTCCTTTTCTCTGTTTTATTTGTACTCCGTACCGTATAGTTTATTTATTTGCGGCAAAGACAATTCAATTTTTCTCCATAATTCTGTGGGATTATCGAAAGCAATTCAAACATGCCATAAATACACGATACACTTTAAATTTGTATGGCTTTGAATGACAAATTGCACTTTTTAATGGGTTTATCGAATTGAAATTGGTTTTGTTTGTGGCTTTATGTAACTTTTTTCTGTCTCTGTTAGTTTTTCCTCTTTTCCTTTTAGTCATTTAAAAATGGATGAAAACTAGAAATTCTTGTTATGGACTAACTCACTTGAATTTTAATGATCGTTCTCTAACTTTTGTATTAATTAAAGTTATAAATAAAAAAAACTTTTTTTTTATATATTATTACATCATTTATTACACATTCATATATTTTGAATTTATTTGGAACCTAAGTTTTTCTTTGTTCATTTTACATTTTTTTATAATTATTTTTTTTATTATTTATTTAATTAAATATATTTTTTTATCTCATTAATCATTTTTTTATCTTCCTTTTTTGATTTAAATAATTAATTTTTTCCTCTTAAAATAAAATTAAAATTAACAATCAACTAATTAGTTTCAATTTTCATTTAAATACATTTTTTTATTATATTTTTTTCATTATTTTTTTATTATAATTATATTATATATTAATTGCGTATCATTTACTTTAATATTTATATATATTTATATTTTTGGTTTACTTTCCTTTTTTTATTTTCCTCTTTCTTTCATATATCATATATATTTATTTAATTAACGACGAAAAATAAACGATTTTAATAATAATAATAAAATTTTTTCTTATATAATTTTATAATTTAAACAACAAATCCATATAGATAGACGCTTTTTCTTGTTTATTCATATGTTAATAATAAATATATACTTTGAGTAAATAAATTTATGCGTTTTAGTTTCAAATTCTGTGTGTGTGTTTATTTTTTTCCTTATTCTCTATTAATTAACAGCTCTTCTGATTTACGATCAAACTACGCGCGTTTCTAAAGATATAGATTGGCAATAATAATCGTTGGATTCGAAAGTATTTGCGATTAAAATATATATTTATATTTTTTTGTGTATGGCATTTGTTGTGCTTTGACGAATCTCATGAATTATTGGATATGAATTACAAAAATAAATATAATTAAAAACATTTTTCTTGGATGAATGTTTTTTTTTTTAGTTTTTTGAAAGAACATTCATCTGCGATCTCCTTCTATTACAATTATTTATTACTTGTTTAATTTATTTTTTTTAAATGTTTATTTCATGGTAATAATATTAATTTATTATATTTAGTAATAATTTATTAATATTAATAAATATATGTATATTTTATAAGAAGTATTTTATAATATTTTAGTATCTAAATTTTGTGCTCTCCATTTCAGTTAATTTTTATAATTATTATTTATAATAACTATTATTTTTAATCTTTTTTTTTATTTTTATTATATATGTATGTAGTACTGTATTAGTTCATCAATATAACTACATATCATTAATTACTTAATATTATTTTTATTATAATGTAATATTTAAACATAACGCTGATGATAGTAGTATACAACTTTGTGTTTTTATAAATAAACATTTTAAATATATTATTATAAAAGCAAAAACACAACATTAACAGAAAAGGATAATAATAAAAACGAGAATAAATTAGAGATTAAAAAGGAACAAATGAGATTTTAAAATATTGCACACAACTTACAATACTGAATAGGTTTCAATAACATAATAAATAGTCATATAAAATGTATATAAAGCAACAGGAGATAAAACAGTAGTATTAAAATTTAATGTTATATAATTTTTGTTTGTTACTTAGGCTTTCATTCCTATCATATATAATTTCATTTATTTTTTAATTTAATAAAAAATAATTAATTATTATAATTATATAGGTTTTGATTTATTTGGCAAAAACTGAATAACTTTTCTTTCTAGTTTACTTCTATATAATCATCTTTCATTTTAATAATAATAATAATTTTTTCTTTTAATATACCTTTATATTATTATTATTATATATTTTATTTATTTATATATATTTATTTTTGATCACGTTTTAAAAATTCATTTTTTTGTTGTTTTAATTTTTTTAATAATTTTTTTTTTAGTTTTAAAAACTAATATATAATGTTACATTGACCGTTTTGGCAAAGTAATTGAATTTCAAAACAATTATGTGTTGAATATTCGAATGGTCACGTATTGGTAGATAAAACATTAATTTATATTATATTTTTTTTTTATAAAATATGACTAACCAATGTTTGGGCGAAAAACATCGATTAGTCAATAATTTTTTTTATTTTAATTTTTTTAACAAAAAAAAAAGTCACCATTCAATTTCAACGTGCACCACGTAGTAAAAATTGAAGAACGTGGGTTTTTTCATAAAGTTTTGAAATGTGTTTTTAACGTTCATTTTTTATTATTATTTTTTTTTTAGTTTTCAATTTAATGTTTTATAATAATAATAAACTTTTTGTCGTTAATTCATTATTATTATTTATTTTAATTTGAACCAGTTCTTATTTTTTTATGAGTTGTTGTTGTTGTTTTGAGGTTCATTATCATTATTTATAAGATCTATGCGTATCTAAAATGATTTTTATTTTATTGTAGATCTTTTTCTAAAATTATTTTAATTTCATGCATTTTTTTTGTAGTTTATCTGGTGGTTCGTATTTTATTTTTTGAAAGTTTTTTTTTTATTTTTCGAAAGAAGTTACAGATTTGAAATAAAATATGAGTAAAACTGACTAGATGTTCACTTTTTATTCATTGAGAGTATTTTTATAAATTTTTCGCGTTAATAAAAGAAAATAAAAATAAAATACTGACAACCTTAGTCACTGACTAAGACAGTTGTTGTGCGATCCGTTGTCAAATTTGTGAGAATTTGAGAAAATTTATTTTTTTAGTCTTGTTTTGTTATCCGCAGAAGGTGGGGAAAACCTTCTCACATAACGTTGAAAGGTTACGTCGGTGTTTTTCTTTCTTTTTTTATATAGGAATGGCTTTTTCTTTCATTGTTCGTTAAAATAGTAAAAGTTTTGAATTTTCAAAAAAAAAAAAAAAAATTAACGGACGAGAGTTCTGAGGATTATTTGCATTTTTTAGACGGTTTCTTGCCCTTTTCATGTGACGATGAAAGGGTTTTGGTTGAGGCCTAGCAAACAATCTTCCGTTCGGGCCCGAATTCGGCATTGGTGAACGAAAATCCAGCGAATTCCTCTTGGTTTATGCAACGCACAATGTCGTTCGCTACGGGCGTCAGTACGGGCTCCTCTTTGGTGAATTCCGTGTCGAAGTTTAATGCGTCGCGTGCACTTCTCTGAAATTTTTTAATAAAAAAATGTTAGAAATTTATCATAAAAAAATTAAAATTTAGAAAATTTCTCAAGATAAATGCGAAATTTATCGTGAAAAATTTGGTTTTGTTCTATTTTAAAGCAAAACAAGAAGCAGTTAAGCAAAATTTGTCAAAAAGAATTTTGAGTTAGAGATCCCCACAAGACGTCCCTCCTCGAAGAAAAAAAGAGATGTATGTTTTTTTTTGGTTTGCGTTTCGCACAGACAGACGGGTAAAGAACTCGAGACTCAACTATTGCTAAATTTGTTTTGTTTCTGTTGTTTTTTTTTCTGTTTGTTTTGCGGGAAAAGTTTGGAAAAAGATGTAAAAGTGGTGTGAATGTCAACTAAATATACTTATTATTAAACTAACGACATCAAATTATTCTAAGTTTTTTTTTTTAATTTATTACAAATACACATCAATTGATCTCTGGATCTTCGTCACTTCGTCACACAAAATTCAAATTCACCTTCTTGTTGACGACATTCGAGAAACGACGGCCTGAACTTTTCGAATCCTTGCTCGAGCTGTAACCGGCATCCGAATGTCTCAGGACAGAATCGTCAACTGTGCTGAGTCGATGCTGCGATTCGGTCGTCGCGTTCGAATTCAGGAGGTAGGTTAGCAAGAGATAATAATAAAAGAGTAGAGAGAGATTGGAGTGTAAAGTTATGAGATGTTTTGCGGAACAAGAAGAAGACATCATAGTTGGTTGTTTATTTTTTTGGCTTACGTGTCAATTTTGTGATGTGTAACGACATCAGTTTTTACTTTACGGAGCTCATGCAAGTACGGAGCGGATAGAAAATGCTCAAAAATGCTACCGAGTGAAAAGTTTTTCAACCAAAAAAAATTTTTTCATACATTTTAAGCACTCAAAATACGTTCAAATGATCGAAATTCAACAAAATTTTCATTTTTCGATTTTTAAATTAATATTTTTTTAATAAAAAGATATTTTTAATACAAAAAAAAATATTCCGTAAGTCACTTTTTAAATCTCAAGTCAAAAAGTAACATTAATTTTCTCGTCGAAATTCATAAAAAATGTGTTTTTGTCGTTTTTTAGTCATTTAAGAAGAAATTTCATCAGAAAGTTATAAAAAAGCTATTGAGATATTTACAAAAATTTGTCTTAAATAATCTAAAAATTATTTGTATTTACAAAATACGTTGAAAAATTAAAAAATATTCTAATTTTTTCCTAAATTTTTTTTTACAAGTGAGTGCTCAAGTGTAATTTCCGTACTTTCTATTACCTAAAATTTAGAAAAATTGTGAAAACTGATGTCGCTATTGTGTAATTGTGAATACTTAAGTGACACTGAGTGAATATTTCTGGATAATTTGTTGAACATCAAACCATTTAACTGTGTTTTGTCTTACTTTGTAAAATATTATACAAATTTTTGTGTGTTTTGAGTGTGAGGCGAGCAATATTTAGCCCTCCAAGTACATTTTTTTTCGGGATATTGGTCTAAGTGCTTGAAGCTCGGTTTCTAAAATACACTTTACGATCACGGGCTTGATTTTTTTACTGCATTAAAGTGAAAAGGGGGAAACATCTCAGAGGAGGGCATGCTTAGGCGGGAAGTTTTCTTAATATTTTTACTTTTACAATTTTTTAAGCCGATTTTTTGTCGTGTTTCGTCGCTTGCTTGCGTTTGTTTTAATTATTTTTGCATTGTTTTACTCTAAACATCAAACGTGTGTGTATAATTTTCTAACTATAGAAGCAAAAACAGTCCATCAGCAACAACACGCAGCGCGTACTTACCACACGTGGTCTAAACGGTGGTTTTACTTTACGGTTTTCCAATGCCTCCCAGTCCATGTCCTTGAAAAAGTTGTGAACGCGAATTTGATTTTCGCCATCTGTTGTGCATCCGAGACGACGGGCGGGATTTTTTGTCATGAATCCTAAAATAAAATTTAGAAAAGGTAAGTTTTTGTTTAAAATGTGATTTTTTTCTTACCTTTGAGAATTGAAACAGCTTCGCGTGACAGCCAAACGGGATAAAGGACGTCATCTCGCAAAATTGCTTCGAACAAGTCGTCTTCATTGTCTGCCTCGAAGGGCGGTTGTCCCGCCATCATTTCGTACATCAGCACGCCAAGTGCCCACCAATCAACGGAAGGCCCATAATCGAGTTCCTGCAGAATTTCGGGCGCAATGTAATCCGGCGTACCGCAAAATGTCGACGTCAAATTGCCATCTTTGATGCCCTCCTTACACATGCCGAAATCCGCAAGTTTGCAATGCCCATCGGAGTCAAGCAGAATATTATCGAGCTTCAAGTCGCGATAAATGACGCCGTTTCGATGCAAAAACTGCAGCGCAAGCGTAACTTCGGCAGCGTAGAATGCGGCACGTGGCTCATCGAATTTTCTGGCACGTTGAATTTGGAACATGAGATCGCCCCCGTTCACGTACTCCATAACGAAGAAGAGTCGTTCGGGCGTTTGAAAGCACGAATGGAGCGCCGTCAAGAAGGGATGCTTTGCCGCCAACGCCAGTATCCGTTTTTCCGTCATTGTGCAATCGACGTCGTCGTCTTGCAGGATCGTGTCCTTTTTCAGCACTTTGACGGCGTATACTTCGTCGGTGCCTTTGCGTTCGGCGAGCATCACCTTGCCGAAGGAACCTTTGCCGAGCACCTTGATGAAATTGAAGTCGTTCAGCGAGAACTTGCCCTGACGATGACGCTCCGAATCTGTCGAAGCAACGCTGTGACGACTCGTCGATGCTTTTGGCTCGCCATCGCTATCTTTGAAGGAATCCAAGGACGTGATATCAGTACGGTCAGTGCAAACACTACTCGTGTCACTAATTGACTGATTATACTAAAAAAAAAAACGAAAAATTCGTTAAAAATCACAAAAAATCGATTTTCGACAAAAACTTACTCTTGTCTTCCTGGGCGGAGTTTTGTCCATCGTAATTCCCATTTCGCTCAAAATCTCGGCCAACTGCTTCGTATTGATGCCACAGTTGTTCGCGACGTTATCTTGGCACCGCCGATGGATATTCATGTTGCAAACTTCGCATTTCAAGCCTTGTCGGAAGATGCCGTACAACAACGACCCGCAGTGATCACAGAATGTCAAGCGTTTGAACGAATGCACCGTAAATCGATGCGGAACATTCACATTGAAACGTTGCACGATCTCTTGTTGCGCTTTGTTTTGCTAAAAATTTAAAAAAAATTAATTTTTTTTTTCAGAATTTTCGTAAAAAAAATTACCTCATCTTTCCTCTTTGGACATTTCGTGACGACACTCAGATGGCATCGCTTGTGAACGACACATGTGCACACTAAAAATGAAAAATTGGATTAAAATTTGACTTCAACAAGATTTTTTACAACTATAGAACTGAAAATTTCAGGAGACGATGTTAGTAACACACGAAAAAAGAAGAAATTATAAAGGAAGAGAGCTCGAAAAAATACCAAAAGCGTCAAATTAGTGAGAAAATTGCGAGAAAATAGAGGAGAAACACTGAACAAGATGCTCCAGACACCAAAAATCCGAGAAATCGCTTACCTTGACATTGATAACCTTGTTTTCCTAACCCCCTATTGTACGTAAGGAGGTTCACGATAAGAATAAATGAGAGAAAAATACGAAATTTCATTAAAAATTATGAAGTTTCTTCACGGATTGAGGGGATTTTGCTCAAAATTTCAACGGAAATCAATATTTTCTAACGAAATTTTAGGTTTTTAATCGTTACTTACCAAATAAACTCCCGACAATGAGAACAAAACGTCGGTTGACGTAAAAATGTTGCCATAAATTTGTGTCCATTCACCTGTTGGAGTGCATCAGATGTAATTTTTCATCAAAAAACAATTCAAATTTTCAAAAAAAAAATCTTACCTGATGAACACGCCGTCTCATGGCACCACGTCGTCGATTCAAGAACGGTTGCTCTTTCGTTTGCGTTATCTGACGACGTGACACATTTTCGGCTGCGGTGGTTTCTTGTGTCCATTTTACATCAACTCGTATCTTGATTTTGCCCTCCGGCTCCAGGTCGACCTGCAAAAAGAGATCAAAAGAGAAAAATTTTAGTAACCAGTCGTCTCCTCATTCAATAAAACTCAATTTAACCACAACTTGATACTCTTTAGGTCAATAAGACGTGCACTTGAGAGGCAATTTAATACATTAACCACACATATGCCGAAAAGTAAAATAAATTATAAAAAATGCTAACGATGTAAAATTGTGTGAGAATGCAAATTTTAATATTAACCACATCGTCATCATGATCATCAACGCGGCGCTATCCACACATACGTCTCAATTAGTTATTTATTTATTATTTTATTACGCGAAATTCGGTCGAAAGTTGTATGGCGCACGGTAAGGCAATAAAAACAGAAGAATGATGAATCTCTGAATAGAAAGAATTTCGTTGTTAACAATGACGAGCTGAATTGTCAAAAATTTATGATAAAAATTAATAAAAAGTATAATTTAGAATTTTTAAAGGTTAAGTGAAAATATATTATAAGATTTTAAAGAAAAATCGAAAGATTAAAATTAAAAAATAATTTTTATTTATACAAAATATTTTATTTTCAGATATCAATTTTTTTCAAAATTTTTATTCAAATTTATTTAAATTTATTAATTTTAAATTTAAGAACAAATTTATTATTTTTTTTTTTCAAATTAAAAATTAAAAAAATTATGAATAATATTTTTTTAAAAAATAAAATTGTTAAAAAATAATTAATAAAAAATTCATAAAAAAAATAAATTTTTTCAATAAAACAGTAAAAATAAAAATTATTTTAAAAAAATATTAAAAATTCTCATTTTGTCATGTATTTTTTTTTTTTTAATTTGAAAGGTCATGAAAATATTTTTTTTACAAAAAAAAAATAACTTAAAATATTCTGAAAAAAATTAAATTTGTTATTAAATTAAAATTCTTATTTTGTCAAATATTTTTTTAAAAAATTTGAGAAAAACATGAAAATTATGTGAATTGTTCCAGATAAAAAAAAATAAATTTGGCAATAAAAAATATTTACATAAAAAATAACTGTAAAGAAATTATAAAATAAAAATTTTTTGATTTTTGAAAATTTCTTAAAAAATTATGAATTTCTATATGATTTTTTTTAATTAATTCCCATTGAATTTTTATATTTTTTATAAATTTTTAATTTTTTTAGGACCAAAACTTGAGAATAAATTAAAAAATTTTTTTGAACCTAACTTTTGATCCTTGTAACTAATTCAAAATAAGAAAAATTACTAAAAATCATTAAATTTAATTGCTCTTTTAATAAATTTTTAATTAAAAATGAAAAAATAAATTATCAAATTTATATAAAATTATAAAAATCTATCCAAAAACCAACTTAATAGACCTTCCAACATCTAAATCCGCCACTGACAGTGAACATTAGATAAAAATTGTAACATATGTCATCATCATCAACATAGTCGTCGTTTTTTTTTTGTCTAAATTGACACAAAAGACACATGGTTCAATTTTTTTTCGACTCTTGACTTTCGACGATTTTTTTTTATGTTATAAACTACTACGACGAAAAATGCTCTTAATTGTTTCCTTAATAAAACTCACTGATAACACTAAGCCTCTTGCCTCGTACAACGCAACGACTGACTTAAACAACAATTTATTTTAAATAAGATAATTATCTGATAACATCTTCAAACTCGTCGTAATCGCTCTTTTTTTTCTTCTCTCTTTTAGGAAAAATAAAAAATAAGGAAATTTTTCTTACCCAAAAGTCTTGCTGCTCCTGGTCCTGCCGCTCGGAAATATCGTCGAAAGGTATCGTGCAATTGGCGACAAACACATCTGAGGGCAGCGCTTGATGGAATATTGTGATGCCTAATGTGCTTGCATTTTCGACCTCATGTATGAATGTTTCATCCCATTTTGGATCGTTTGTTTGTTTCTTTGTTGTGGATTTATCTTTTTTTATTTTTTAAGAAAAAAAAAATTTTTTTTTAGTTCAGATATGGGAATTTCTATAGAAAGGCAACGAAAAATGAAGAAAAATCGACAAGGCGTCTCCACGTGATACGTGAGTTCATTAAAAATTTCCCCCCTTTATTATTTATTTCTTGCTTCCTAAACGAAGTGACCTTAATTTTTCAATTTTTTCGCATAATCTATAAGTTCACACGTTATTATTCGCATGTCGTTGTTGTTGTTGTTGCTGCTGCTGCTGCTGCTCGGGCAGAGAAAGAGAGTGAACAACATATATTTAAAATTAATAGGGCATCCACCGTTTTTTTTTATTTCTCTGACTACACTACTCTCTAAATTATATCCATGGATTGTGCAAGAGTTCTATTTTTTTTTTCGAGACCTATGCTAATGCAAACGAAGTGATGTACACACGCCGAGGTATTACAACAACAACAATAATAATAATAATTTTTCTTAAATAGGTGTAGTGACGACGACGACATGTGTACGCGATGTGTGGCTGTAATAAACGTGAATTGTAGTAGAAAAGGCCTTGACCTGTTTTTTTTTCGGAGGGATAGTAACTCAAAAATTTATTTTCTTTTTTTTATGGGAGAAAAAATTTCATGAATGGATTTTTTTTTTTAATTTTCGAGAATTTTTCCGCGAAATCATTTTGTTACTTGGGAAAATTTATATATTGAAAGTTGATTTTTTTTTCGCACACGTAGAACGTACAAAAATGTGTATGTATGGAAAACATGTCCACCATTTTTCATTCAACATTCACTTTTCCAAGGTTTAAATTTTTCTCGAAAAAAATGTTTTTTTCTCTCGAAATTTGGCACTAAAATAATTTTTTCCAACGGAAAATTCACGTGGAATAAGGGAAATTGGTCCGTCGATGCGAGAAAATGTCGAATTTTCCATCGAAAGTGGCAGACATTTTTCCCTCACACAATTGATTTTCTTTTGTCGTGCACGCGCCACGTACCCGTACGTCGTTCTATGGGCGAAACGTTGTTTGTCCATGTATGAGAATTTTCCTCCACTCTTTTTTTTTTGCACACACAGCAGACTTGTAGCAGGAAAAATGACACATTTTTGGCACAAATTGTTCCGAATGTGGCTCAAAATCGCGCATAAATTATGAAACAAACACTGAAAAAAACGATAAAAATGTTGCCGTTTTTTTTCTCTCGAGTCGAATCCGTAATCAAAATAATAATTGAACGGATAGTTGTCGCGATTCATGGGGGCCTTGTGTGTAGGTATGTGTGTGTACATTCGATTTTTCTTCATTTTTTCCGAGGCTGAGGACGAGGCAGATGATGCGAGATTTTACCAATGAACTTTTCGTCGACGTCTATCGAGACGTAGGGATCGAGCAGTTGCTGTGTTGCATCGCCGAGCTTCCCGAAATTGTGTCGTTTTTGAAAGTCTGTTGGCCGTAGTGATGCAGCTTCATGGATTTTCAAACGTAATGTACCCGTAAACATTTTTTTTTATAATTTTTTCTATTTGTTATATTTTTTTGTTAATTATTTTTTTTTATTTATTACTATTAGACACTAGATCTGTTGTGTTTTTAAAATAATTTAATAATATTTATATTATATATGTGTGTATAATATATAAGAATTATATTTTATTATAAATAAGAACTTTTTTCTTCGCGATCTTCGAATAGACTAAAGGTATGTGTGAATTTTCCTGTGTGCGATGTGTATGCGGATCATATGTGTTGCTCATTGTCGTACGTACGCGAGTGTTTCGGAGAGGGTAGTTGCGCATAACTCGACTGCGATGTCGTGAGAAAAGTCGCCCAATGCACTCTTTCGAATTTTCAGATTTTTCCGCCGTTACGCGAGCCTTTCCCATTTTTTCACACAATTTCCTCCAATTCTCATATCTCACGACGACGATGAGATTCGATGATGTTGATGATGATTAATTGAGAGCACTGTTCGTCAAAAGTCCATAAATTAATATTAATTAATGTAATGAGTCAGAGTTTCATGTTCCGGAGATTCACTTTGAGTATTTGTAGCACTTGAGTTGGATGGATTTTCACATAAAAACCGTGAAATAAAGTCACTTTCATTAAAAATTATCGAAAAATCACAGAATTTAAGATAAAATTTCGCTTTTATCATACTCTCACATACCGAAACAACAATAACACTTTTGACACATAACTGTGATTTGTGCATATGGATGGCATATGTGAGAAAATGTCATGATAAGAAATATGCAGTTTTGAGTGTTTTAGTGTCTGTCTGAATTTTTTTATTTTTTTTTTTTTTTTTTTTGATAAATAATTATAAATTAATTATTATATTGAATAATTTTTTTTAATTAATTAATTTTTTATTTAATTTTTTCAATTTAAATTTCAAACAAAATCTTTAATATTTTTATCTATAAGAATTAATTCAACAAAATAATAATTAGCTCGAAGTAATTATTAAATATAATTGAACAAAAAAATAATTTAATTAATTTAAAATATTTAATCATATTTAAAAAAAATAAAATTATCATAAAAAATTAATTTTTTTTTTTTAATTTAATAAACTAAAAATTGTTAAATGAATTGAAATTAAAAAAATAATAGTTTAGCGTATGAATTAAAAATTTTTCATAATTATTTAACTAAAGTATTAAATTAAATTTAAAATAACTAATTAATTATTTAACTATTGGAGTAAAAATTTTTGAATTTTGCATTTTTAGTTTTTTTATATTGAACATTGAATGTTTAATTATTCAAAATATTTCTGTAAGTTACAGACTGTAACAATTAAAAATAATTAAAATATAAAAAATATTAACAAAATATTTTTAATTTTTTAAAATATTTTTATTTTTTAAAAATTTTAAAAAAATAATTAAAATTATTTTTCAAATACATTTTTTTATTAGTTTTAAAATTTATTTAAATTTTTTTATTAAAATAATTAATTAATTAATTAAATTAATAAATAATTCATAATTAAATTAAATGATTATTTTAATAAAAATAATTTAAAACGTTTAAAATGAATAAAAATATTTTTTTTAAAAAAAGTTATTTATTGACAGAAATCTCAAAATGCACTAAGGTAAATTTTTTATACGAAAACACGACGACTTTTTGCATTAGTCATTCTCGCTTCACACACACAGGTGTGGCAAACACAAAAAAGAAAGAGTCCAAATCACTGAAAAAATTTCATCCAAATAAACCTTGCCAAATACACAAAAAATCCCCAAGAATGGCTGCCACGCTAAAGCCCTACTTGACGGCGGTTCGTCACACGCTCACTGCTGCAATGTGCCTTGAGAACTTTTCGTCTCAGGTCATCGAGAGGCACAACAAGCCCGAAGTCGAGGTGAAAAGCAGCAACGAGCTCATCCTCACGCCCGTCATAATATCGCGCAACGAGAAGGAACGCGTTCTCATCGAAACCAGCATCAATTCCGTGCGCATCAGCATCGCCGTCAAGCAGGCCGACGAAATCGAAAAGATTCTGTGTCACAAGTTTACGCGTTTCATGATGATGCGAGCCGAAAACTTTATCATTTTGCGACGAAAACCCGTCGAGGGGTACGATATCAGTTTCTTGATAACGAACTTCCACACGGAACAAATGTACAAGCACAAGTTGGTCGACTTTGTCATTCACTTTATGGAGGAAATTGATAAGGAAATCAGCGAAATGAAGTTGGCGGTGAATGCACGGGCACGAACGTGCAGCGAAGAGTTCTTGAAGCGCTTCTAAAACGGCAAACTTCCGAGTGAAATAGTGATTTACGAGCATTTTCTTTACGTGTAACATGCAATTCCTCGTCGCTTTTTGCGTTTAAAAGTGAATTTATTGTTAAGGAAACTTTTTGTACTGAAATCCAACATTAACTTTTTTTCTTAAAAAATTATTTTTTTATGTTTCGATTAACTCTAAATAAAGTCAGCATTATATTTTTTTGTATTATTATTATCAAAGTTGAAATAAAAAGACTCTATAACTTACTTACGAGAACAAAAAAAAATGTTAAAAGTGACTTTTGTTTTATAAAATATTTTATTAGACTTTCTAAATAAAAGATTCGGAGATGTTGCGACTTCCTGATCTCGATCCTGAACCTGATGAATTTGCAAAAGAACGAAAGGTGTTGCTGCTGTGTGTTAAAAATTGCTTGCTGTTGAAGGTTTTTGCAGTTTTTGATGGAATCACAAGTGGCGTCGACGACTAGGTGTTAGAGAGAGGTCATTTTTTGCTCTTTTTCAGCTGGAAACCCTGTCCCGCGAACTTTTCGAAAGGGCTACTGGCATTTGCCGCTGCAGTCTTCTCAGCTTCCTTCTTTGGATCGGGCCCATCACTGATCGGTCGTATGCTCCGATCGAATTTTATCAAGCCATACGGATGATCGTAGTCGGGAATTCCGCGGGGACGTGCAACTTTCGGCGCACTCCCGCTCGATGTGGATGGTCCGGCGCCGCTATCACTTGAAATCGAGTCATTTTTCTTCTTTTTCCCGTCCAAACGCATGCCGGATCCCTTAAATGCGACAAATCCCGTCGGTTCGTGAAAATCTTCCTCCTGATCGACTTGCATTTCCTCCTCCTTCGCTTTGTGATTTGGCTCGACGTAGTCCAGAGGCGCCGCAAATTCGACATTCATGTCACATTCGATAATCGTGACGGCATTTGCGGGTTTTGTCTCTAACACGCAAAGCTCGTAGATTTTGTTGTTGTATCGAATGGCAACGAGATCGCCCGTCGTGAGACACGCAAAGTTTCGCAGGCAATTTTCAAGTACGGCCTTTGGATTTGTGATATCGAGAAAGTCCACGGATTGCGGTTGGAACTTGGAAAAAGTCGCAACTGGCATCGAAACACTCTCAATTTGTACAATATCGCCTTCTTCGAGCAACAAATTCCGCATCATCCAGTAGGGCAAGTAAATTTTTCCTTCGTCTGCGACAAATTCCAAGACGCCCGCGTGTGTGATTCTGTTTTGTCGGCGATTTGTGATCTTAAAGAGCATCGGGTACTCGACATTTAATCGCGTAAGTTGATCCAACGCTGACGGAGGCATAATAACTAAAAGGAAAAAGGGGCTTCAGACACAACAACAACAACAAAAGAACAGCTGATACTCACTTTTACCACCGTTTTCGACGTCTTGCCGCTCGTTGCCCGGCAACATGCTCACCGAGTAGCATTTGTATGTGTTGGAGAAGGGTCTCGCAAACTCCGGGAACATATTGAACCCGTTAAAGTTGAACTAAAAAGAAAAAAAATACAAAATGTCAACAACACTTTTCGGACAATGATTCAACAAAATTTCGTCAGCGACACAAAAATTGCAATTCTCAGCGATGCGAGCGCATTACCATGATGCTAGTTGCGTGTATTTGTCTCTTCTCTGCAATTTTTCTATCGAATGTCTCCTTGATACCGTCTCTTTGTCTCAAAATTTGGAATTTTCTTGCTCCCTTTTCGGATCTCTTTGATGACAACCGTTTGACACAAGCCAAATACTCAAGTCAAATACCTCGGCTTCGTTCATAAATAACGAAATTCAGTCAAAAAATCAACTTTTTTTTAAATTTAATTATTTTTACAGAAAATGACGATCACCGATTACTTTGGAGGCTTAGCAGACAATCCCTATTTCGGGGCAGGTTTCGGGCTTTTCTCCGTGGGACTTGTCACAGCGATGGGACGCAAAGGCATGCAAGCCGGATTCATCCTTTTTCGCAGGCATTACATGATAACGTTGGAGGTTCCGTGTCGCGACAAATCGTATCAGTGGTTGTTGCAGTGGATCACGAAGCGAGGGGCACGAAAAACGCAGCATTTGAGCGTCGAAACGACTTTTGTGCAAAAAGATACGGGTCATGTCTCGACGAATTATGACTTTATTCCGAGTGTTGGGACTCATATCATGTGAGAAATTAACCTTTTCCATCAGAATTTTAATAAAAATTATTTTTTTAGGTGGTATAATGGGCATTGGATACGCGTTGAACGCACACGGGAGCAACACACGCTCGATCTTCACATGGGAACACCTTTTGAAACGGTAACGCTCACGGCGCTGGGTCAAAATAAGGAAATGTTCTACAAAATGTTGGAAGAGGCACGACAACTTGCCCTGAAAGAGACTGAAGGGAAGGTTGTCATGTACACAGCGATGGGATCTGAATGGCGTCCCTTTGGGCATCCAAGGAAAAAGCGAAATATCAACTCTGTGATCCTCGATGATGGCATTTCCGATCGAATTGTTGCCGATTGCAAGGAATTTATCACAAATCACAAATGGTACACAGACCGTGGAATCCCGTATCGTCGCGGTTTTCTCTTGCACGGACCTCCAGGATGCGGAAAATCGAGTTTTATCACTGCCTTGGCGGGAGAAATCGAATATGGGATATGTCTCTTGAACTTATCTGAACGTGGATTGACTGACGATCGCTTAAATCACTTGCTGAATGTCGCGCCGCAACAAACGATCATTTTATTGGAAGATATCGATGCGGCATTTGTCTCGCGGGAAGATACACAACAACAAAAGGCAGCTTACGAGGGTTTAAATCGAGTTACGTTCAGTGGTTTACTGAATTGCTTAGACGGAGTCGCTTCAACAGAGGCAAGAATTGTATTTATGACGACAAATTACCTAAATAGACTCGATCCGGCACTGATAAGACCCGGCAGAGTCGATGTTAAAGAGTACATTGGCTATTGTTCGCAGTCACAGTTGGAGCTGATGTTCCTGCGATTCTATAACGGCACCGAAGGGGCAGAAAATGCGAAGAAATTCGCGGAAAAAGTCATGTCTTTTGGCAAAAATGTGAGTCCGGCACAAGTTCAAGGCTATTTTATGGTGCATAAGATGTCGGATCAGCAAACTGTGTTAGAAAATGTCGCTGATATTTGGGAAAATAAGTAAATCTAGTCGTGAATTGCATAAAAAATATAGGAAAAAAGTCAAAATTTAATTAATTACTAACATTTTCATTCAACGGCAGTGATTGCAAAACGATAAAAAGTCATTTATTCACCCCCTTCTTCGCCCTCATCGACGTAATCGCCCTCAAACTCGAACTGGGGCACTTCTTCGTCGTCATAACGGGCTGAAATTTTGATTTCCTTCAAAATTGCGAAGACTGCCATGGAAATTGTTGCCACAAAAGCTGAGACAATGTAACGTTTCCGCACTTCTCGTTGCTCTTTTTCCTGTTCCGCCGTGTAATATTCCTTCGAACTGCTTTTCGGCGTGTTTTCTTCTTTTTTCATACTGCTAAAAGCCTCTTTTTCAAAATATTTTTTCGTTATTCGTTGCACGTATTTCGTCAGTTTGGGACATTGTTGCAAATGCACTTGCAAACTGTTGTTTGGCATCTTGTGATTTATCAAAATTGAGCAAAAAGCGTAAATTGTACAGTCAACCATGCCGGGCGTATTGTCTCCTAACCATCCTTCAGGCGTAATTCTCTCCTCCAACAAGTTCAGACACTGTTTCGCTTTGGCGGCAATTTCAGCAATATCATGTTTCGCAATCGGATCGTCGAAGGAAAAGCCACAAATTTGTTGAATTGTGTTCTCGGCACGCTGCAAATACTTTTTCGGCGTGTAAAAGTTCAGCGGAAACTGGATACGATGGGCGTAAATAGCTCGCGTTTTGTCAATATTCTCGGGACACCACAGCAAATATTGGAAATACGGATAAAGATTGAGACGAACGAATCCTTCGTCGACTTCCATGGAAGTTGCAGCGGCTTCATCTTTCAACGTGTACCCCAAATTGTTCAAATAATGAATGATTTTTTGAAATCCGGCAATTTTGCGGCCCTTATGTTGAAGATATGGCAAAATCCCATTGGGAGACCAAATAACTCCATTCGAAATTTTGATCTCAACTGGAGCTCCGGTGAGTTTTATGAACATCTACAAGCAAAAATGTCAAAAAATTTGACCGGAAAATGAAAAAATCAAAAACTTACAAGAGCTTTTAGGCAATCCAAGTCAATTGAGGGCAATCCCCATTCTCCTTTGTACACGTAAATCGATAAATCATCAGAAGCCATCCTGTGGAAATGAAAATTTTTGATATTAAATCCAATGTTACTCCGATGTTTTCGATAAATATGTGTCAAAACACACAAAATGTGGTTCGTTCGCGAAGAATTGCGAGTTGTCGTCAAGCCAGTTCAATTCTGACGTGTTTTTGTTGTTAATTTGTTCATGAAATTTCAAACGATTCACACGAAAAACATGAAATCCTTAATAATTTTGTTAATTTTAACGTCTTTAATTGGGGTGATTGCCCCCACAGACATCGTAGAAGACAACAAAACCTTCGTACCGACAAAAGAATGGCAGGAAATCAAAAAAGGTATGAAATTTAATTCAAAATTTTTATGAATTTCTGATGAAATTTACCTTTTTTTGTAGGACAATCAATTCCGCCCGGCTTACATGTCAGAATGAACTTACAAACGGGCAAAAAGGAAGCCAAATTGCTCGAAGAAGACCCTCCGAATAAAGAATCCGCATTAACTCTAACTGACAATCCATCAGAACCTCCATCGGAAAGCGCTGAAGCAAGTAAAGTTCGTTTAGAAGAAGCTCTCAAAGGAATTCCCACAGACGATTTCGAATATTCTGAGGAAAAAATCAAAGAAATTACGAAAAAATTCCGTTCTTACGAGACACTCAAAGAAGATATGGCTTCCTTGAACATGGGAATCAAAACAGATTTTGAAATAATGTCGGAGCTTTTTGCCAAATACGAGGAAATTCGTTCTCGGGAACACTCAACGAGCGAATTGAAGGAAATTTTGGATGCTTTTCGCGAGATGTCACATCAAATCGATAATGCAAACGAGTTTTTACTCTCAGGCGGGCTCGAAAAACTCATTTTACCGAATTTAAAGAATCAATCAGAGCCTGAAATTAAAATCAGTGCGATTCGTTTGCTCGGTACGATCATTCAGAACAACCCAAAGGGACAAATTGCGGCATTCGAGAAGAACGTAGGTCAGTTACTGCTGAAAAGTTTGTCCAAATCAACGGATAACAACGAGTTATCGACGACAATTTTCGGTTTAGGCGGAATTTTACGCAAATTTCCGATCGCGCAGAAGGAAATCCTGAATAAACCTGGCTTGAAATTGCTCGTTGAACTGCTGAATCGTCAAGCAGTCGACTATAAAATAAAAATCAAGTGTCTACGATTGCTCGGTGATCTGATAAGCGATTATAATGATGCAATTTTGGATGGTAGCCTTGATAAGATCAAGCAATATAACGCAGCAGACATCAAGGGACGTCTCTCGGAAACGGATTATTGCAAAGCCATCGATGAAATCTTCACAATTTACCGAAAAGATTTTTTGGAAAGTCTTTATGCGACGGAGGACATTCTCGAAGTGCTGAAATTATCAAAGGACATGTGCCAAATTGAATGGTCCGAATCTCCGATACTGCGACACACACTGCTCGTTATCAAAAATCACTTTGACCGGATACGAGAAACAGATACGGACTTGGATAAAAATGACGTGGCGAGCGTCGTACGAGATCTCGAACACTTGAACGAATTTCTCTTCGGTCATATCGTGATAAAAGATGAATTATAGTAAATCGTTGATTTTTTCTTTCACTCAAATTTGTTTTTTACTGCCTTTGTGTGAATTAAAATTAGGTCACGTGTGAAAATTTTATTTTTGGCAGACTATTATTATTGTGTTTTTCACAATCCGTACAGAAAATGACCAAATTTTCCGTCTGTATGTCATTCTGTGAGGGAAAAAAAAGTTGCATAAGCTCAAGGTATCGAAAATTTTACATAATCAATGCTGTTCGTCGTGGAATGAATGAACTCCAAAGACAAAATTGGGACATGTGACGCTCGAAAAGTAGGTGAACGTCTCGTATCGGATCGTTATCTCAGAATGTGACTGTGTCTGAGTGCGATTACAAGGAAACGAAAAGATGACGTCGTCGTTTTATTTGTTTTTTTCTCGATCTACGGCATTGTAGAGTAATAAAAATTAGCACTTTGTCATGAGAATGCGATAATTTTACGTGCGTGATACGAAAAATATGGGTTTTTAAGATTAGATTTGGTGAGAAGATGCTCAGAGGAAGACAATTTGGTCGTTTTGAGGCTTCAATTGTAATCAAAAATTAGAATTAAAGAAAAAAAAGAATCGAAAAAGGTGCAAAGTTCAATAACGAAGGTCGTTGCTCTTGAAAAAATATCAATTTTACATCGACTCAGCTGATTTTAAATTTTTTTTTAGTTTTAAGTCAAAAATTTTATAATTATGACTTAAGTTTAGAAAAAAATCACTTAAGTTTGACTTAAGAAAAATTATTTGACTTAAATTAAAGTTTTTTTCATTAAATTTTTCAAATAAAAAAGATATTTTTTACGAAATTTAATCGAAAATCCAAAAATTAATTGATTTTTGACTCATATTTAAACTTAAGTCAAAGTTTAAGTTTAAGTCATTGAAGACTTAAGTAACTTAAACTTAAGTTTAAGAAAATTTTAACTTTAGTTTGAGTTTAAAATTTAAAATAAGTTAAAAATTTTTATTTTTTCGATAAAATCTCATGAAAAATTTAATTTTTTTTAAATTTTCTTAAAAAATTAAGTCAAATTTAATTAACTTAAAAACTTAAGTTTCATTAAAAATTTCAATTGAATTTGGCTTCCAATAAAAATTCTAATCCACCTCAAAACCTTGTTACGTATAAAAATCAATAAAATTCGACATTGACCTTAATTTGATGCCCCATTTTGTAACAACTCGTGTAAATTTCTCGTTTGAATAAAGGAAAATGCAAAATTTCTACGTTTGGATCATACAATAATCACCTTAAAGTTTTATTTTCTCTTTATTGATTGAATTTTTCCATAAGTTGCTCGTCTTTCTTCGAAATAAATTTATTTAAAATAAAATTAAACTATTTTTGTTTGTCCATTTCTTTCTTTTTTTTTGCCTATCATCAATTGCAATTATAGTAACTTAAGCTAAGTAGTTAGTTAGTGACTTTGAGACAACAACAAATAAACGACAGATAACAGAAAAAAATGCAAAAATAAAAGCTCTTGACTCGTGTGAGGGATGGGGTTCTCGACATACACATTTTTTTCGTTAGTTATAGTTTACGGGGAATTTATTACATAATTATTCTCTAATGTTTGTAAATGAACAAAAAAATAAATTTGATCTCTCTCTTTTCGTTTTTTTTTTAAACTTTTTTTTAGGAATGAAGTCTGATCCTGTGTGTGTGTTTGCGTGGTAAAGTAGAAGAGATTTTTCTGCGATTAAATGCCGAAACTATAATTGCGTGAACGTCCTAAAATTCGTCAATTGCATTAAACTTTATCTATAAATTACTGTATGATAACATTTTGCGTTTTTTTTAACGGGAGTTTTTTTTTTGAATTTGTTTTTTTTTTTACTTATGTAACTGCGTTTACTGCTTGCATCGATAATACAACTTAACCCAAGACCTTCTTGATTTCATCGTAGAATACTAATACAAGAGCGCCGCCAGTACCACGGAGAACGTTGGAGAAAGCGCCCTTGAAGAAGGCAGTGTGGCCCTCGGTCTTGGCGATCTTAACCCAGCAGTCCAATGTGTTCTTGTACATAATTTCGGACTTGGCGCGACCCGACTGCATCATCATACGTCTTCTTACGGTATCGAAGGGATATGACAAGATGCCAGAGAAAGTTGTGACAACCTATTAAAAAAAGACAAAAAATTAATATTTTAAGAAATTTTTTTTAAAAAAATACTTACTTGAGCAATAGCCCATGAAACGAAGAAGCCAGCGCTCTTGGGATCGGGCAACATACCCTTGGCAGTATCGAAGCAACCAAAGTAGGCGGCACGATAGATGATGATACCTTGTACGGATACGTTGAAGCCACGGTACAAACCAACGATACCATCAGATTTGAAGGTCTTCTTCAAGCAATCAACGAGACCGGTGTATTGACGTTCAGCTCCGGCACGTCCAACGTCAGCGCCCAAACGAGTACGAGCGAAATCCAAGGGGTAGACGAAGCACAAGGATGTTGCGCCAGCAGCACCACCAGATCCGAGATTACCCAAGAAGTAGCGCCAGAATTGCGTCTTTTGGTCAACGCCGCCCAAGAAAATCTGTTTGTAGACATCCTTGAAAGCAAAGTTCAAGGCTTGTGTGGGGAAGTAACGGATGACGTTGGCCAAGTTACCTCTCCAGAAAGCTCCGATACCTTGTTCCTTGGGGATACGGACGAAGCAATCGATGATACCTGCGACAAAATTTGGCGAAAAATCAAACGTTATGTAAAGCTAAGCATTTTTTCTGACATGTATGACAACCGCCCGTGCTCCGTTTGCGTACGTCATTTCTGTAGAATCGCGTGTTACGTAACCAATTTACACGAATTTTGCCAAAAATTGTGACGTAAACTACGGAAAAACTGAATGAAAAGTCAATTTTCCCTTAAAAAATTCCTTTTCTTAAATTTTCATCCACTTTTTCACTGAAAAAAGCCATTTTTTCCCATTCATCGATGACCTTGAAAGGCATTTATGTAAGAATTTCCAGGCAAAAGTGGAAATTAATTGGTTATGTAACTCGTGTAACGCACGAAAAACGTGAAAAATCCCGTGAAAAACGCCCGTAAAGAGAGAAAAAATATTTTTTTCTCGCAAAAATTTTTATTACAAATGGCGTACCTTTATATTGGTTTTCCTTTGCGATTTGCTTTGACGCGTGTTGGACTTGCAAGAGCAATTTCACACGTTCAATTGGAGCTACAGCAGTCTTGGAGACAGCAGCACTAATTCCGCCGGCCATGAAATCCTTGGCGAATGACATAGGATCCTTTGCTTTCTTGGCTTTAGCTTCACCCATTTTTGAAGGTTTTTTCTAGTTTTTTTCACTCCTTGAACCGTGGAAATATGAGACCGCAGACACGCGTGATGTCGTGAATCGTGGTTGAAACAGAAATGACCGGATTCTGCGTCGTGCGCAGCGTCGTATGAAATTGATGAACTCAATTCGCCTTCTTGCTAATTCACTCTCATCACTTTCATTCGTCTCAAATGAGGTTGCCAGAAAAATATCATTTTCATTCGTCTCAGATGTGATCCGGCGAACAACAAACTCCGGCTTGGGTTGTAAACCGGACGAAAACCTCACTTTCGCGCGTTTAAATTCGGACGAAAACATTACACTGATGATTTGAGACGAATGAAATTGATAATTTGAAAAAAAAATTGTTACGAAAATTTAAATTTTTTTAATTATTTTCACTGAATTTTAACCAAAATCATGAAAAAAAAACTAATTTAAAATTATAAAACAAATTTTCAATTAAAAAATCATAAAAATTTGTAATTTTCAAACGTTTAAAATTTTAACCAAAATCTCAAATCAAAACAAACAATTAGAACCATCAAACAAAAAAGCAATTTTCGTGAATTTTCTCAATTTTCCAAGAAAATTTCGACCTTTAATCTCTGTTAACCCAATAATTCACAAGAAAAACATTCGAATTTACCCAAAATGACGATCGGAGCACAGAAAATCGCACAACGCAAACGAGATGAAAAATTAAAGGCAGCATTCCCGAACGGAGCAAAGTGTCAGAAATGCCTTGAATACGGTGAGTTTCCTTAAAAATCTTTCCAAAACTAAGAATTTTTTATAAATTTTCATCTTTTACAGGACATTGGAGCTACGAATGCAAAGGAAAACGAAAGTACGTTCACAGATCGAGTCGCACAAAAGTATTAAAGAAGAATTTGGAAGCCATCAAATCGAATGAAGAACCGCCAGAAAAAGTATCCAAAGGCGAAAGTTCAAAAAAGAAGAAAAAAGACTCGTCTTCTAGTTCTTCCTCGTCGTCAAGTTCAAGTTCTAGCAGTTCAGATTCAAGCAGTGGCTCAGATTCAGATTCGAGTAGCGATTCCGAGTCAAGCAGTTCTTCAAGCAGTTCATCGTCGTCGTCATCTTCTTCGTCATCGGAAGAAGATTAAGAAAAAAAGTCGCTTTTAATGGAAAAAAAATGTTCTTTATTTAAACAAAACTTCTTAACAATATTTCGTAAAAAAAAATAAAAACTTATGTTAAAAAAAATACTTCCAACAAGGAATTTACTCCTCGACGCCCGCTTCCGGAACAATTTGCAAGATAACTTTCCGCGTTGGTTCGTACGTGAAGCCATTCGTTTTGAAAATCTCGCTTTCGTAGAAGGGTTTCAAGCTGAAAATGTCAATTTGCTTTGCACGTTCAGCCAAATCGCGTTCCATAATTTCGATGTGTGTCGCTTTGGGGCCTTCCTTGCACCGCAAATAGGTAAGTTGGTCGAGTGTGAGTTGGCGCAAGATGAAAAACAGCAATTCCGAGTGATCTTTTTGGAAGGACAGGTACTTTTGGAACGTCGAACGCATTTTTTTCATGACACTGAACTTTTGGGCTTCAATGAAACTCTCGAGCATCATGCGAATTGCCATGTTGACGTCAACTTCTTGCACCGAGTCACGTAAATGCATGCGAGCATGAGCTTCAGACATGCGGATAACGCTTTCAATGTGACGCACGGTGATGGGTAAGCTGCCCGTAGCGAGAGATTCTTGACGGAGTTGGGCGTACATCTTGGCGATTTTGTCTTGATCCATGTTCTGAAAGAGAAAAAACAAATAAAAATTGTTAAAAGTTATTTTGGAAGCCATTTTTGTCAAATCTTGCTCCAAATGGATAAAAATTTGTCAGAGAGCTCTAATTTATCATTTTTAATCATTTTATAACTCAAAACTGCCAAAAAATTGAAACTGAAAAAAAATATTTTCTTTGACATAGTTTTGTTTTGAAAACTATATCAAGAGAAAAACTAAATCAAAAACTGTGTCAAAGCAAATTTTGTCAAATCTTGCTCCAAATGGATAAAAATTTGTCAGAGAGCTCTAATTTATCATTTTTAATCATTTTATAACTCAAAACTGCCAAAAAATTGAAACTGAAAAAAAAATTTTTTCTTTGACATAGTTTTGTTTTGAAAACTATATCTAGAGCAAAAAAAACTGTGTCAATAACTTTGTCAAAGCAATTTTTGTCAAATCTTGCTCCAAATGGATAAAAATTTGTCAGAGAGCTCTAATTTATCATTTTTAATCATTTTATAACTCAAAACTGCCAAAAAATTGAAACTGAAAAAATTTTTTTTCTTTGACATAGTTTTGTTTTAAAAACTAAATCAAGAGCAAAACTGAGTCAAAAACTGTGTCAAAGCAAATTTTGTCAAATCTTGCTCTAAATGGATAAAAATTTGTCAGAGAGCTCTAATTTATCATTTTTAATCATTTTATAACTCAAAACTGCCAAAAAATTGAAACTGAAAAAAAATTTTTTCTTTGACATAGTTTTGTTTTGAAAACTATATCAAGAGAAAAACTAAATCAAAAACTGTGTCAAAAACTGTGTCAAAGCAAATTTTGTCAAATCTTGCTCTAAATGGATAAAAATTTGTCAGAGAGCTCTAATTTATCATTTTTAATCATTTTATAACTCAAAACTGCCAAAAAATTGAAACTGAAAAAAAATTTTTTCTTTGACATAGTTTTGTTTTGAAAACCAAATCAAGAAAAAAATTAAATCAAAAACTGTGTCAAAAAAAATTTTGTCAAATCTTGCTCCAAATGGATAAAAATTTGTCAAGAGCTCTAATTTATCATTTTTAATCAAATATTTTCTTTGACATAGTTTTGTTTTTTGTGCTCTAATTTATCATTTTTAATCATTTTATAACTCAAAACTGCCAAAAAATGACTTGCTCTCAAAAATGGATAAAAATCTTGCTCAGTCAGAGGGCTCTAATTTATCATTTTTAATCATTTTATAACTCAAAACTGCCAAAAAAAAAGAAAAAAAATTTTTTCTTTATAGTTTTGTTTTGAAAACTATATTTCAAAAACTGTGTCTTTTGTCAAATCTTGCTTAAATGGATAAAAATTTTGAGCTCTAATTTATCATTTTTAATCATTTTATAAAAAATGCCTTTGAAAAAAATATTTTCTTTGAACACCTTTTGAATGGTTCTCAAGCTTGTCAGAAACTGTGTCAAAAAAATAAAAAAAATACGTAATTTTCATTTTTAATCATTTTTTGAGAGCCCATTTGATGGTTTTTGAGCTTGAAATTGAATCAAAAGTTATGAAAAATGTCAAATCCTTTGGATGCTCTTTTGGATGGTTCTAACTCAAAAGCTTGAAAAAAAATTGACATAGTTTTGATTTGAAAAAATAAAAAATACGTAAAAAATACGTAATTTTCCTTTTGAAAATTGAAACTGAAAAAAAATTTTTTCTTAGACAAATTTGAAAACTATATTAATCGCCCATTTGATGGTTTTTGAGCTTGAAATTGATCAAAAGTTATGAAAAATGCCTTTGAACACCTTTTGGATGGTTCTCAAGCTTGAAAATTGAGAAATAAAAAATACGTAAAAAATACGTAATTTTCCTTTTGAGAGCCCATTTGATGGTTTTTGAGCTTGAAATTGGCCAAAATTTATAGAAATTTTATCAAACTTTAATATTTTCAAATTTTTAAAAAAAAATGATCAATTTTGTAAAAAAAAATATTCATTCCTAATAAAAAAAAAAATTAAATATTTTTAAAACTTACCGTAATTTTAGGCCGAACATTCTCTTTGGAGTAAACAATGTACTTTTTGAGCAAATCCTGTGGAATTTCCAACGTATTTCCATCTTCCGTTGCTGCATCGTCTTTCGCCTCGTTATTCGGATGGTGCTTCATGTGCGATCCAACGACAAATTTCGCCAAATGCTGATCTTGCATCGGATCAAATTCATCCTTAACGACGCATAAAATGTCAAAACGTGACATAATTGGCTCCGAAAGATTCACATTTTCCGAAAAAGTCAAACTGGGATCGTATCTACCTCCGATGGGATTTGCTGCGGCGATTACGGCACATCTGGCTTGCAACGAGGTCACGATACCTGCCTTGGAGATGGAAATGGATTGTTGCTCCATGGCTTCGTGAATTGAAGTTCGGTCCTGATCATTCATCTTGTCAAACTCGTCGATGAGACAAACGCCCTGATCCGCCAAAACCAAAGCGCCTGCTTCGAGAGTCCATTCTTTGGAGACGGGATTACGTCGCACATAAGCTGTTAAACCGACAGCACTTGCTCCTTGTCCCGTCGTGAAAACAGCACGAGGGGCAATTTTTTCCGCATACTTGAGAAATTGAGATTTGGCAGTGCCGGGATCGCCACACACTAAAACGTTGATGTCACCGCGAACTTTGTGTTTTTCGCCAGCATTTTTTGATTCTCCGCCAAAAAGTGACAACGCCAAAGCACGTTTGATAAAGTCATGTCCGTAAATACTTGGAGCCATACTCGCGATAATACGTTCGCTAACACGAGGATCCTTGCTGAGCTTCTGAATTGTGTGGATATCTTCGTCTGTGAGCGATGACACGACCTGTTTCGAGTCCTTGACGACGAGATGATTCGCAATAATGACAGTTGCGAACACAGGAAAGCCATTGTCAGTGTTCAAAGAGCCATCATAGTTGTTTGTGTAAATTCCCGTAACTTCAATCTCATCGCCTGGCTTGCACATGTCACACAAATCCGCTAACAAGATGCAATCTTTGCTGCGTGGAATACGACCAGCGGGAATTCTGCCCGGAGATTCTTGCAATGTGATTTTTTGGTAGTTGCGGTACAACGTTTGTTCCATATTGATCGAAAATGGTCCGCTGGATTGACATTCGGGGCAAGATCCTGGCTTTACTTCGGCATTTTGGCTTTGAACAAATGGCCCAAGTACATAACCACATTTGACACAATCGTATTTGACGACAGAAAGTTGCGGTAAGACGCCCGTTGTAGCAGTTACGACACCAAAAGTGCGAACCAATTGATTCAAATGCAATTTTCGGAAGGTACGGAGCTCTTCGATCAACGGAAGTTCGGAAATTCGAACGTGAATTTCGGTTGTTACGCGTTCATACCACGGAAAAATGCTCAAAACCATTTCTTTGGCGACGGCATTGAAGATTTCGAGGATCTGGAAGGGAGCTTCAGGCAAAAAATAGGCAAGCACATGCTGCGAACTCGCCAAATCCGTGTAAGTTATGACGAAACTCGATTGATTTTGTTCGCACATTCGCTTGATACGTTCGCGATAAATGTACTGCCCTTTCGGATCGACAAAGGTACGCAAGAAACTCTTGAAACGATTGGAGATTTCGGTGCGGGGACCCAACATGGAAACCCATTCCTTGACCGTATGCCCTTTTGTGTCTTCCAAATTTTCAATCGATTCGATCATTTCTTGGTCCTCAACTTCGCCATCAGCTGCTTTTTCGGCGTCGCGACGACGTTTTGCACGAGGAACATCGTCGTCGTCGCCTTCCGAGTAAACCAAGTCACGATCGTCGCGATGAATGCCAGCTGCCCGATCACGACGAGCCATTTCCGCTTCGGCAGCACGACGATCTGCCTGCGAAATATCGCTAAAATCTGCTTCGTCATCCAAATTTTCGGGGTCATAACGATCGAGAGCGGGATTTGGCAAGTAATCACGTTCCATGTCGTCTCCGAAAAGCTCCTCGCCATCATCTTCCTCTTCGACGACGGAGTTTTCGCCCAAAATTTCGGCTTCATCTTCGAAGGGCTCAAAGTCTCCGACGGGAGAAGTCATTGTGGAACGCATATCCGCTAAACTACGGCGATCACGATCGCTTGGAGTATCGGGAACGGGTGATGTATCTCTTGCACTCTGAAATTTTAAAGAAATTTCAATGAGTTAAAATGATTTTTGCAAAAAAATTTAAAAAATTTACCATTTTTGATAGTTTTTCGATAAAATTTCACGTGAATTAATAGAAAATTATAAAAAATTTAAGACAAGCTGCTTTTTTGTTGTTTCCTGTGAATTTTGGCGCGTATCTACGACGAATGTCAGTGGGTTGGCATTTGACACGTGAGCATCGTGTGTCAACTGGTGCTGACATTTCCGAGGAGCTAATTGTTTTTGGAAGCGATTTGTGTGATTTCTGCGAAAAAATGTAAGTTTTATCCGTTTTCAGGGCAAATCCCGTCGTTCAATTGTCTCCTAACCCCTTCCTCCGTCCGCAGATTATAAAAGTTTGTGCCGCAGCATGGAGAATGCCGAAGAAATTCAGTTAGTATTAGAACGCTATTCGCGTCTCAAGCCAAAGGAAATTCCCGAGGCACTCGAGGAGTACATGAGTTTCGTCGCCAAAACCGGAGATACAGTATTCAAATGGCCCCTGGTGCAACACTTGTTCCGCGAAAAGCTCATGAATGTGATAACGGAGTTCCACGATAGCAGTCCCTCGATTACGGATTTGCCGCATTACCCGAACGTTGATCCCTTTAACTTTGACCTCATGAAGAAAAATCTCATCGAACGCATGGAATCGTTTTGCGCGGCGCCCTTTACCATCCAACGGATATGCGAGTTGCTGACAGAACCGAGAAAACAGTATTCGCGCATCGATAAATTCATGCGGGCGATCGAGAAAAACATTTTGGTTGTTAGTACGACAGAACCTGGTAGACAGAGACACGAAAGCGAGAACGGCGAATCACTCGATTCCACGGTAAATGGCGATATGATGTCGTCCGAAGGTAATTTGGATGTCGGCAGCAGCGAAGAGGAGCAAAATATAACAGATAATCCCTTGCCCGCGACAGAAAATGCTAATGGGACAGAAACGACGACAACAACAGAGACTCCTGAAACGACAATTGACCCATTGACAGCCGACATTGAGATTCCGCTGGAAAAACTCGAGCCAGAAGTGAATGTGCTCACGATGGAGAACAGCGATCCGATTGAAACGACAAGCGAAAAAACTGAAAACGTTCCAGAGACTGAAGAAACTTCGACAGACGCGACAGAAACTGCCACAGAACAAACTGCCGAAGAGGAAAAACCCGAAGAATCGGCAAAACGTGAGATTGAGGGAGACGCCACAGATATTCCAAATGACGAAAATGCCAGTAAAAAAGCGAAATTCGAGGAAGACTTTGAAACGCCAACCACAGAAGTTCCCGAACAGCTTCTCGATACGAATGCGCCGCCAGAAGAAAATGCCGCATCCGAGCCCGTTGAAAGTGTTTCCGAAAGTCCCGTAATTGTTGCTGTCGAAACAACAGAACCCGTTGTCGCAGCTGAAACAACAGCAGAAGTATTAGAACCTCAACCAACTTTAATCCTCGATGCTATTGACGCAACAACGACGCCCCCTGACACAACAAATGACGCATCTCTGCAACCCTTGCCGCCAATTGAGACGATTCAAGCGCAAGAAACAAACATGGAACCCGAACCTGTCACTCTTGCAGTCGAAGAATCCGTTCCCGTTGCAGAGCCGGAAACTGTCGAAGACTCCGAGATGAAAGTCGAAGAGACAACGCCTTTGGTAAATGCCGAAAATAAAATGCAAACAGACGAAATTGAGGAAACAGCTGCGAATGCGATGGACATTGACGAATGTAGTGCCGATTTTACCATGGAATGAAGTGTTTCTGCGCGAAAATCCATCAACGTTATTCCATTTGTTTTACATTTCTTTCTTGCATCACTCACTTATTATATTTTTTTCATTCAACAAGGACGATCCAGCTTAGTAAAGTGTCGAGCAACGTAGATTATTTGTGTAAATGACGATAAAAAATTAATAAAAAAAAATTTTACTTAGATTTTTTTCTTTATTTTTCATTTGCTAATTTTTTTTTATTTTTGACTTACATTTAAACGATTCTATGGATAAACTGACTCAAATATATAATAATAGTGGAGAAGGAATACTAGATACTTTTTTTATTTGTTAGTTTGCGAAAAATATTGAAACAGAAAAAAAAACTGAAACGTAATTCTTGGTTCATCTGTACAAAAGACAAACAAGTTTGAAGCCACGAATACGAAGAGACACATTTTTCTTTGTTGGTTCTGAGCAAAATTTTTGTTTTTTTTACCATTCAGCGTCGCCATTGGACTTTTGAAAGACATAATCCTTCCCGTTTACGTTCATGATGCCGTCTTTTAAGTAAAATTTCCATTTGTTACGAGATCTGGTTATCTGAAAATAAGAAAAAAAGTTTTTTGAATTAAAATTTATTAAAAATCAAAATTAGATAAAAATTAAACGCTGAACTTTTTTGCAAGTCATTTTTGATCAAATTTCAAAGCTAAAATTGAATAAATATTCATTCTAAAGATTATTTCCATCAAAATCTTCTTGATTTTTGAAGAAATAAAAAAAAATTTTTTTTTTCCTTGACCGTTTTCCGGAAAAAAAATAAAAACGGTCATGAAATTTTTCAAGTCAAGATTTAACAAACTTTTGATGGATTTCAAAGCTAAAATTAAATAAATATTCATTCTAAAGATGATTTCCATCAAAATCTCCTTGATTTTTGAAGAAATTTTTCATGAAATTTTTCAGTTCGCTTTTTTTTCAAGATCTGAAAACAAACTTTTGATGGATTTCAAAGCTAAAATTGAATAAATATTCATTCTAAAGATGATTTACATCAAAATCTCCTTGATTTTTGAAGAAATAAAAAAAAAAATAACAAACTTTTGATGGATTTCTAAAGATGATTTCCATCAAAATCTTCTTGATTTTTGAAGAAATGACGAGACAAAAATCAAGAAAAAATTCGGTTTTTTGAATTTTCGGTCAACCGTTTTTCGAAAAAAAAAATTTTTTTTTCCTTGACCGTTTTTCGAAAAAAAAATTAAAACGGTCATGAAATTTTTCAAGTCAAGATCTAACAAACTTTTGATGGATTTCAAAGCTAAAATTAAATAAATATTCATTCTAAAGATGATTTCCATCAAAATCTCCTTGATTTTTGAAGAAATAAAAAAAAAAACCGTTTTTTTCGGTCATGAAATTTTTCAAGTCAAGATCTAACAAACTTTTGATGGATTTCAAAGCTAAAATTAAATAAATATTCATTCTAAAGATGATTTCCATCAAAATCTCCTTGATTTTTGAAGAAATAAAAAAAACAGCGTTTAGACGTTCAAAAGAGATTGTTTAAAAAAATACTCACTTTATCATATTGACACACCACAACGTTGTCCGTTTCAAATAATTCCGACGATTCTTCGTCTGTGACGTCATCTTCGCTATTTAGCGGCTCCTCTTCCGCCCCATCCATATTCTCGTCGTCACTTTTTTCCAAGTTGTCATCGTCATTGTCGAGATGATCGTCACTAATGTCACTGACGTCTTCTTCATCGGAGGTGTCTGCTGCACCATCCATTTGTTTTTGTACTGAAATGCGATCTACAAAGCAACAAGAAAATTAAAAGTGTCAAATTTCTCCTGAAAAATCCTAAAAAAAATCTCAACTTACTCATATTAACGTTCTGTAGTTGTGAGTTGACATGTTGCTGCAACACACTTGAGGCAATTTGCGGTGGTAATGGCATAATTGATGTAATTATCGGTCCCGTGATCACTTGATGCAACTGATTCTCCTGCAGCGCCGACGCAGGCACAGTAATTGTCAGGACACGTGCTTCGGATCCAATGACGCCCGGCATGGCGGGCAGCGTAATTTGTATCGGCACAAGTTTATTCGGATCGAGTCCGATAACGGCAGCAGGCGGGGCGGGAAGTGATGTCGACGAAGCTGTCGTATTGCCCGTCATCATTGTTTTGTTGTCGTTGTTGCTGGCGGCGGCTTGTTGCGCAGCACGCGATTTACTCTTGGAGCCGGATTTGCTGCTGCTCTTTGGATTATTTGCCAACGATGGCGGCGGCACGGGTTGTTCTGATGGATCGGGCGCCATTTCAACCGCTTTGCTTGCCATCAACTTGTTTGTCCATACCTGTTTGAGTTCTTGCAGCACTTGCTCGTCGACGCCCTCATCCATGAAGGGATCACGAACGCCCGCAATTACATCGTCAATCACGGTGTGATACAACTTTAGCTGCAAAAAAGTAAACAAAAACAGTTAGGAGCGTCGCGCATCACTGAGATAAGAAAAAAATAATCATTTATTTACGACAAACAAAAATTACTTGTCACTCATAGAACGATGAATTAAAAGAAAAAAGCGAACATTACACAACGGCGATCCGTCGAATGAATAATTAGGTGAAAGTTAACGTCATATGCTACACAACAATACTACATTGTCTCGAATGCGAACGCGAACCAACAACCAAGAAACCAATTCTTCTTTAACTTATTGATTTTGCGCAACAAGTCATTCTCGCAAAAAAAAAAAAAAATAGCCGTTCCATATGTTTCGACCGTTTTTCCATTCAAATCACTCCCAATGACGAAATTTTAATGACAAAAACAGGTTATCGGTAAACCAAATCCATTGTTTCGTCCAGAATTAACATTTCATGCATAACTGTTTCGTTCTCTACATTCTCGGGTAACACAACGCTCGCATTGATAATGAAACGAAGACGAGCTGCTGATTAATTTCCGCACTTGAGACACGCAAAAGTCATGCATTAGTAATTAATTGGGACTTGCAGCTTTCAATTTCGCTCTAATCGTATCCGTTAGTCGTTCTTGGAAGGTCTCCGGAGGAAATTTCACGGAAAATGCAACAACTTTACTCACCACTGTCGACTGACTCAGTGACATATTGTGTCTGGTTTTTTCTGTTGTGCTTCGGGAAAAGTCCTGAAAATGCTGGATTGGAGCTTTTTTTACCAATAAATCACGTAAATCGCCTAATTTAATCCTCTCTAGTGTGTCTGTGTAGTCCAAAGTTTGCCAAAGTTAATTTACGGAGGTATTTCCGGTTTTATGCACTGTTCTCCACGTTGAGCACTTGCAAAAGCACATTCGGTACGCGTTCGATGCGAATTCGAGGCCTCAATGGAGCTGCTTTGCGATGAAAATCAGAGAAAATCAGAACACAAAACTCAATATGCCATAAATTTGTGTTATCACTTTCATTCGTCTCACATGTCTTTTGAACTATATGAATTAGCAAAATGGAGAATTTGTTTTTTTTGCATCCAAGTTTATTGTACAAGTGTTTACTCCAAGTTTTTTTTTATTATTATTGAATTTCGCTGCTGAAAAAATCACAAAATTCCCATAGAAATAGCTCTTAATTAGCCCGAAAATGTTGCTTAACTCCGTCAAAGTGCTCAATTGCGTGCGGAGTCAGTGTCGTGGTTACGCTTCAAGACTTGGTAAGTGATTTTTTCATCAAAAATTCGTTTTGAGGTTAATAATTTCTTGCCTTGCAGACCGAAAAAAAGTTGTCACAGTCCTAAATATCCCCAAAAAGGGCGAAACACTTGATCAACGATCCTCTGCTGTGCCTCCCAACTACCGTCATGTCTACCAAGAATTCCTTCCGGACCCAAAAGTCGAATGGCGCAACAGTGTGAAGGAAAAACTCGAACGCCAAGACATGCTAAATCGCCGAAAACACATTGACATCCCCGAATTTTACGTGGGATCTGTGCTCGCAGTGACAACATCTGATCCGCATGCCGAGGGAAAGACAAATCGCTTTGTCGGCATCTGCATCGATAAAGAACGTTGTGGTTTGCGGACGGAATTTACGCTGCGTAACGTCATCGATCATCAAGGTATCGAAGTGCGATACGAAATGTACGATCCAACCATCCAAAAAATCGAGTGTTTGCGTCTCGAGAAACGTCTGGATCCGAAATTGTGGTATTTGAGAGATTGTTTGCCCGAGTACAGTACCTTTGATGTGAACATGGAGCCAGAAATTTTGCCTGAAGATGCACCGGTGCCCGTTAATCCGATCAAAGTCATCATGAAACCACGACCTTGGCTCAAACGATGGGACAGATTGGATCTTCAAGGTGTGGCAAACATCAACGACTTCTGCAAGGAAAAGCATCGCATCAAAACGAAGCGTATGGAGCAACCGTGGGAGAAATACGACTTAATGAAGGAATATCGCAGATCGATTCCCGAAGAGGAACAACAGGAAATCTTGCAAGAAGTGCACGCGCAAATGCATAGTCTCGAGCATTCGCGCAAGCAGCAGAAGAGAAAGCGAGTTTTCAATAAACCACAAAAACTTGCATAAAAAAAACAATCCGTAGTTGATAGGAAATGAAAAAATTTTAGAAAATACACGAAAAATTTCAATTTAAATCGTTTATTAATAAGTTTTTTTTATGATTTCTTCTCTAAAGTTATGACATCTAAATTAATTTTAATCTTTTTTCTTGATTTTTCGTCTCTGACTTTATCGTGGTATGTACAAAAAATGTGAAGAAACTTAACTCGTCAGCAGTGCAATGTTAATTTCCTTGACCATCTTCACGCGATGCAACATTTTTGCGAGCGAATGTCGATTGAGCGGCTGCGTGGAGTACCAAACGGGAGAATCGGGAACACAGGAACGCTCAGGTTGCAAGTAAAAAACGTCGTTGCGGGTCTTTACGCTTTCAGGGCTGAAAAAAAAACAAATTTTAAATATTTTTTCTTTGATTTAAATTTTTTTTTAATTTTGAAATGCAAAAAATTAATGGAATAAGAAAAATATTTGAAAAAATTCATTTTTATTCATCATTTTTTCAACTAAATTTTTTAAAATAATTTTTTGAGTCGTCATTTTAGAAATGATTTTTAAATTTTTATTAATTTTTTTTTTCATTCAATAATTTTTGTTATACTTTTCATTAATTTTTTTAATTTTAAATTAAGGCCGCTCCAAATTTTTTTCGAACTTTTTGTCCCAAAAACTTTTTTTCAAAATGGGGGGGCAAAAAAAAAAAAAATTTTGAAATACTTTTTCATACAAAATGACAAAATTTTAACAGTTTTTTATCATTAATCAATATTTTAGTTAATTTTGTGGTTTTTACATTGAGATTTGATAATTTAAAATTTATCTTAAGTATTTCAAGTTAAAAATTAAAATAAAAAAAATATCATAAAAATAACTGTCAAAAAATTTTGAAAAATATTTTTTTGAAAATATTTTTAAGAAAAAAATTCATGTTAAATTTTGTTTTTCAATACGAAAATTCTTAAAAATTTGAAATTTTTTTTTTAAAAATTTTAGGAAATTACTTGAAAAAATATGAAAAAAGACCAAAAAACGTTCAATTTTTATGTAATTTTTAACTTTATTTTTTATTTTGCCCCATTGGATTTTCGACTTTTGAAATGAGGCATGGGACAAAAAGTTCAAAAAAAATTTGGAGCGGCCTAAAATGCGTAAAAAAAATCTTGAAAAATAAATTCTCAAAAATAAAAATTCTCAAGTTCTCCAAGGTCAAAATTTTTTCTTAAAAAAATATATTTTTTTATAATTTTTGAACATTTTTTAGAAATTTTTTTCTTTAAATTTTAATTTTTCTTAAGTTTTGATAAAAATTTCTCATTTTTGCAATTTTTATTATTAAAAACTTTTACTTTTTTGGATTGAGGAGCTACTTTAATGAAAAATTTCTTACCATTTTGAGAGATAAAACTCGTAAAGCTTCACGGGACAACGTAAAGGATTCTCTTCGTTCTCCTGTTGCTCATAAACTTTCTTTTTGCGAGCATTTGCAGCTATAAAAGATAATTTTTCATGAAAAATATCTCTTAAATTACAAATTTTTGTGAATTTCTTACCCAAATATGCCTGTGGAGGATAATAACGCAGTAAAACGTTCCGACTTCCTTGATTTCCGCCTGTTCCGGAGCCTTTGCCGCCTTGTCCTGGATTGCGCTTCCAATGTTTCATGATGTGAGAGAAGGACAAGTCGATATGTTCCTCAGCCTGAACTAAATTGAAGAATTTTGTGTTGAAAAACATCAAAGTGCTCAGTAAAACGTGAGGAGAATGAGCTCCGAGTTGCTTGCATTCCCACAAATGTTCTTCTTCGACGCGAGTTACGATGTATTCTACAAAGAAAAATGTTAATTAAATATTTTTTATTTATTTCAGATAAAAATTTAAAACTTACGAGAATCATTGTAGAGCACTGAGAACTTCTTTGCGACTTCATCCAAGCAATCGGTGAACTTTTCGTAATAGATATCCGTGAAAATGTTATCAATTCGTCCATTTTCATACAAATATTGCTGAATACCCAAAACCAAGTAGTAAATTGTATCAGGAGCATATTCGCTTCCATTTGGTTTTCGCACCTCTTTGACGAACAAACACAACGAATAATTGAGTTCATCGGCTGTCATTTGCAAAATTTCCGTTTTAAACGGTTTGCGACGGAATGAACTCTTTTCCAACTCGGCATTTTTCGTAACGACCCATTGTTTCCACGCATTCACCCCGAAAGTGTATTTCAAGCACATATTCGCATCTGGTTTCTCCGCCGGTTGACGATGCGGTTCAACCATCGCCGGCATGTGATGCGTCGGTTCAGACTTGATTCGTTTGCTGGGTGCTTTAACAGGCGCCAATTGAGGTCGTTTTCTTCCGTAATCCGGTTGTTGCGCATAACTGTTCATGTCGTAGTCATTTGTGGCCATTTTCAGAGCCATTTGCACGATATCTTCGTCAAATTGGGGATTATCAAAGTTGTTGTCGTCAACACTTTGGGGTTCATCGGGTTTTTTGGCTTCTGCGCCTGCCACAGCTTCCGCCATCATCAAAAGCTCCGCTTCGAAGGGGTCTGCGGGCGCAACGTCGACCTTTTTGTTCTTTTGCACGAGCTTCATGACACTCGCTGCCGTCGATTTCGTGATGGGAATGAACACGGGCACGGGAATCGGAAAAATGAAGGGCTTCGGCACGGGTCTCGGAAGTGCAAATGATCGAATTGGTGTCGGAATGAAAATGGGAACAGGTAAAATGCACGTTTTAACTTCCTCCAAATCGGAATCTGTTTGAAGTTCTTGCGTTGCTTGTTCAGGTTTGACATTAACTTCTTGATTTTCCGTGATGACGTCGCACTGCGTCGACATATTGCTCATTTCCTTGACTTCGCGCGGCATATGGACGACATATGTTTCGAATTCGATTTTTGGCGGAGGTTTGCGAGGCGGCAAATATTCACCGTCTTCGCCGATGACGACGCGCGTTGAGGGAAGTGTCGGAAGGGGTTCCAGTAAGACGCGAATATCGGGACACGGAATGCCTTTGTAGTGCTTGCCTTTACCTTTGCCCTTGCTGATGAAGGGAGCCAATGAACGGGCATTCGTGATGAGAGGTAATGGCGGCAAACGACCTACGGGACGAGTCTCTTGAGGTCTCGGGGGAGTGTCTAACGGAGAAATTTGACGTTAAATAACTGAAAAATGCTAAAAATGAGAAAAATTTACCTCCGTAGTTGCGTGAAAGCGAAAATTGCTGCAAAAATGAAGTTTGTGTGCGCGAAGTTGAACGACTTTGAACTTGTGATTGTACTCGAGAAGCATCTGAAAATAAAATTTTGACAAAATTTATCGAAATTCCATAAAAAAAAATTAAAATTAAAAAAAAATCTTGAAAAAAATTAATAAAACTTCAAATAGACGACTAATTTTTCGTTTTTTATTTCCTTTTTCAAGTATTCTAAATGAGAGCTACAATCTAAATTTTAAATTTACATTTTATTTGATTATCATCTTTTGTTATCATTTACTTTTTTGTGAATTTTTAGAAAAAAATGACATTTATTTAAATTTACGTTTTGGTTGCATATTGACTCGCATATTTACAATCCAACTTTTTGTCTTTATTAATAATTTTTTATTTACAAGCTAAGAAAATTTTCGGAGCTTTAACTCGTCAGTAGAGCAATATTGATTTCCTTGACCATTTTGACGCGATGTAACATTTTGCAGATGCCTTCTTTAGACATCGGTTGTGTCGAATACCAAACTGGCGAATCGGGAACACATGATCTCTCTGGTTGCAAATAGAAGACATCGTTGCGTGTTTTGACGCTTTCAGGACTAAAAAAATATTTTTTTTAGAAAAAAAACTTGAAAATTTAACAAAAAATTAATTTTTACCATTTTGAGAGATAAAATTCGTACAACTTCACGGGACATCGTAACGGATTTTCTTCATTTTCCGATTGTTCGTAAACTTTCTTTTTGCGTGAATTGGCAGCTGAAAAAAAAATTTCAATTTAAAATCGGTTTTTTATGATTTTTTAATCCAAAAAAAGTACCTTGTGATGACTGTGGAGGATAAAAACGCAACATAACGTTCCGCGTTCCTTGCATATGTCCCTGACCTTTGCCTCCTTGACCGGGATTTCGCTTCCAATGTTTCATGATGTGCGAAAATGAGAGATCTTGATGTTCCTCGGGGCTTACCAAGTTGAAATGTTTCGTGTTGAAGAACATTAAAGTGCTTAACAGGACATGCGGAGAATGAGCTCCGAGTTGTTTGCATTCCCAAAGATGCTCTTCTTCGACGCGAGTGACGATGTATTCTACAAAAAAGTATTTTTAATTAATTTTTGGGGAAAAAATTATTAAAAAATTCAAAAACTTACGCGAATCATTGTATAACACAGAGAATTTTCGGGCAACTTCATCCAAACAATCCGTAAATCTCTCGTAATAGGGATCCGTGAAGATGTTGTCGATACGCCCATTTTCATACAAATATTGCTGGATACCCAAAACCAAGTAGTAAATCGTATCGGGAGCATATTCGCTTCCATTTGGCTTCCGTACCTCGTTGACGAACAAACATAAGGAGTAATTAAGCTCATCGGCGGTCATTTGAAGAATTTCATTCTTGAAAGGTCTTCGTTTTGTGCCACTTTTCTCGATTTCCGAGTTTTTCGTTAACACCCATTGCTTCCATGCGTTCACCCCGAATGTGTATTTCAAGCACATATTAGCGTCAGGCTTGATTTCGGGTTCTCTCGGAGGCTCAGGTTGCGGAATATGATGCATTGGCTCCGATTTGATGCGTTTTGCGGGCGGCGCACGACTTTGAACGGGTCTTGGAGCGCCAGATCCGCGTTTTCTGCCACGTCCTGAAGTTTGCATCTGTCTTTGTTGCTCCATCATGAGCAGTTGTTGATGCTGTAACAATGCCGGATCTTCGTAAACTTGCTGTGTCGGCTGATGCGTAATCGTATTTGCTGTCATTTCGTTCTCCAAGTCGACGTTGTTGTCTCCGTACTCGGCAGTTGCCATTTTCAGCGTCATTTGTACGAGATCTTCGTTAAATGCGTTCTGATTGTTGTAATGTCCGAGTCCCGTTGTGCCATCGTCGTCTTCAGAATCAGATTCGCTATCGTCGTCGCATTTGCGTCCCGACACAAAATCCGCCATCATCAGTAATTCCGCTTCAAGAGGATCGGAAGGCATTTTTTCGTAGATTTTTTTGATCTCTTTCATGATGCCAGCTGCCGAATTGCGATTCGTTGGCACGAAAATCGGCACGGGAATTGTCAGCGGAATGGGAACAGGAATCGGAATGTCAACGTTGTACATGCCAACGGGAACAGGAACGTAAACGGGCACGGGAATTGGCACTGTGCGTTTCCTTTCGAGACGCTTGCATGTCTGAAGCTCAACCGAACTATGCGCCGGACGACAACTAACAGCTTTTGTCTCCGTAAGTGGCTTCGTTTGCAGGATTTTGTTGGCAATTTGAATTGTTTTTGCGGGACACACGACGAGATTGATGCGTTTTTCGACTTCTGGCTCGGGCGGAGGCGGCGGTAATTTAGATTTTTTCGGAAGTTCGCCCAATTCCAAGCCCAAACCGTTTTGTTTGCCGCTCGCAAGAGATTTTACGGAAGCAATTACAGGAACAGTTGTCGATCGTTTTGGTCGAGTGTGCGGAATTGTGTCTTCGGGCGGTGCTTGTTGTGCGTAGTTGAGATCTAAAGTACATTTGAGATACCGTTAAGGACATGAAAGACTGACAAATCTTTCAAAAACTCCTAAAAATCGCCGAAACACTGCTTGATTTTTTTTATCACTTTTCACTTTGACTTTAAAAATCCCGAAATCGAACTTTTTTCATACTGCGCAATGTCTCAAAGCACCTTTCTTAATTAAAACGCATTCATTTGACGCAAAATTGATCGGTGCTGCTCAGTCATTGCTCAGTTTCGTACTTTTTTGTAGATTTTTTTTTTTTTTTGAAAATTTCGCGTGATATTTAATCAAGCAGCGCCTCACGCGAATCAATTAACAAAGGAGCTTCTGAAACATTTGCGCAACACATTTGTCATTCTAATTTTGTCTTTTTTTAGTTATAGACTGTCAATAGAATTATTTTTCTAGCCTTGGCTTTTATGACATTTTTATGACAAAAAATTTAAAATATCCTTTCGTCAGTAAGGCAAAAAACTCAAAAAAATTTAAGGAAAACTCACTTTTCTTCACTCGTTTTGGCAATCCGGTGGGCACGGGCGCAGAAATTTCGCTCTCATTCTGATCTAACGTCAATGGCTCCTTGCTGAAGCGACTTTGGAACGACATGACACACTGATATGTGCAAAAGTTGCGAATTGAATTGTCTGACATGGTCAAGTGATATTGAGATTGTTTCATCGCCTTGCATTGGTCACATTTGACTCTGTTGAAAAAAAAGAAAAAATAATTAAATTTTATTAGTTTTTGAAGGTTTAAAATAAAAATCTACTAAAATTTTTTTTTTTTAATTTTTAATTTTGAAATTTTTGAGAGTTCATGTTTCTTTAATTGATAAATTCAGATTTATTATTTTAAAAAAATAAGTTAAAAATCCAAAAAAAATAATAATAAAATTGTCAAAAAATTTAAAAAATTAATTTCAGAAAAAAAAATTTTTGAAAGTGAAAATTTATTTTAAAAAAAATTAAAATTGAAAGTTTAAAAAAAAAATTCAAAAATTATAAAAAAAATTTTTATATGAAATTTTAATTTTTTTTCATCTCAAGGAACAAAAGTTCGAAAAAATTTAAAAAAATTTCTTAAATTAATTTTTAGAAAATTTTACCTTGTTTGCTGCATTGCATTCACGGATAGTTCGCACAGCGTAACGCAATTGAGGGAACACATGACGACATTTGTGGTTATCTTCCTGATCATATCAAAGTCGTATTTCTTCACTTTACACCACTGACATGGCACAATTTTGCGATTGCTCGTTATGTAAATGTTCATACATATTTTCGAGCAAAAAACAACGAATTCCGTCGTCCCAGGATACAGTGTGAACGCTTCATTCTCCTTCCGTTCAAAGTGTTTGCAGCACAAACCGCACTGATCCGTGACGACATTGTTGACAAACTGAAATGCCGACAAGCAGGAACTCGTACAAAAGTTAAGCTCTTTGTTGTCGAGTGTCACTTGCACACGTGACGGCTTCTCGACTTGGCAAACGGCGCAAATGGCATTGTGGGTGCGTCGTTTTGCCGGCGGCGTCGTGACTTCTTCGTACTTTTTCATGCAAACTTGCGTACAAAAGTCCTTAAATTGTCCCTTTTCGCCGACGGGAGCAAGAAATCCGGGCTCGTCAGCACCAATATCCATCTGGCAATAAGTACAAACTTTGACGCCCTTCTTGTACTCGTTCAAGCACTCGCTACGACAAAATTGACGCACTTCAAAGCCGAAACGAACGCAATATTTGCCGAGACTCGTAGCAGGAACGGGCGAACTACAAGTTGTACATGTCGCCCCGATGACATTTTGATAGGCGCTCAAGCACTGTTCATTGCAAAAGTCCATCGCCTCCCAATTGAGCGTTCGCGGATCGAGTTGAATGTCGTTTGCGCATTGCGCGCATCTCCGTACAAAGCTATTTTCACGTTCAACGCGTGCCGTTTCCGCTTCTTCTTCTGTGCGTGCATTGAATTTATTCGCTTCCGGATCAACTTCCATCGCTTCTTGACTTGCTGGGGTCTCACGAACACGTGCCCGCTTCACACGAATCCGATCTGCTTGTTCCTCGAGCAAATTGTTCAAACACTCGTCTTCGCACAGGAAAATTTTTTCGTCTTCTTGTTGCACAACGAATTTGCATACTTTTGATTCTTCGCATTGCGAACAGACATTTTCCTCTGTGGCCGATGGATTTTCCTCCGCGACATATTTTTTGCGACGAACGACGTATTTTTTGTCAGTTTGCTCCGCAGTGAATGCATCGACGCACGATTGCCCGCAAAAGTAGTTGGGCTCGTCTTCGTTTTCTTTCAAGCGGAAAGCGCATGCCTTCGTTTCTTTGCACTGATGGCATGGCGCGAGTTTGTCGAGCACGTAAAAAATGTGAATGGCGGATGCATCGACGTCGTCTGTTAAGTCGACAGTGGGTTCGGGCTCGTCTTCCTCGAGATTTTCGTCGTCAGGAAGGGTTTGGGGTTGATCTGCCTTGTCAGATTCTTCACGTGCTTGACGAGCACGTTCTTTGTCAGCTTCGGAGATTTCACGTTCGCAATCGGGAAGTAATTCGACGTGTTCGTTTTCGCCGTCGTTGATCTCTTCAATGGCATCTAAGGGGAAAAAATTATTAAAATCAGGAAAAAAAATTTTTTAAATATTTTTTACTCAATTTAAAAAATTGTATACAATATTTTAAAACAATTTTTTATTTGTTTCTGAACTAAAAAAATAATTTAAAAATTCAAATTTTTGTAAAAAATTTAAACTAATATTGTACCAAAAAATTATTTAAAAAAAAAATTTGTTTCAAAAAAAAATATCTCAAATTTCAAAATTTAAAAAAATTTTTAAAAAATTCATCCGATAAATAAATTTAAAAAATATAAGGCCGCTCCAAATAAAACTCATTAATTTTGTCCGATGCCCGATTTTAACAATCAAAAATCCAATGGGGCAAAATAAAAAAAAAGTTAATAATTTCATCAAAAATTACCGTTTTTTAGTCTTTTTTTCATATTTTTTCAAGGAATTTCCCAAAATTTTTTAAATTTTTTTTAATTTTTAAGAATTTCCTTATTAAAAATCGTATTTATCAATAAATTTTAATTTTTAAAATTTTTTTCAAAAAAATTATTTTTCAAAATTTTTTGACAGTTTTTTTTACGAAAATTTTTTGTTTAAATTTTTATCTTAAAATATATTTTAAGAGATATATTTTAAAGTATCAAATCTCAATGTAGATACCATAAAATCAGCTAAAATATTGATAAATGACAAAAAACTGTTAAAATTTTGTCATTTTGTATTAAAGAGTATTTCAAAAAAAAATTTTTTTATTTTGCCCCCCCCATTTTGAAAAAAAGTTTTTGGGACAAAAAGTTCGAAATAAATTTGGAGCGGCCTAAATAATTCTTCGCAATTTCCTTTTTTAAATTTAATTCGTACAATTATTATATTTTTTATTTTTTCATAAAATTTAATTTTGAAAAAACAAATTTAAGAAATATTTTTTTTAAACAATTTTTCTAAGCGAATTTTTTAAGAAATTTCTCATTTTGGTAATTTTTTATTAAAATTTCTACTTGAAAAATTTTCGTTTTAATAATTTTGAATAAATTTTGACGATTAAAAAATAAAAATAAAAAAAAACTCACCATCAGCTACTTCTTCAGTCTCCTTTTGATGACTAGTTTCTTCTTCGTGTTCTTCCTCGTCAGCTTGATCTTTGTCTTCAGTTGTAGCATCTGCAACTTCTGTAACATCATTGTCGTTATCATACGCCGATGTATCAACATCATCATTCGTTTGTTCATGTTCCTCCTGTTCTTCACTTTCTGGCACAGCTTGTACATTTGTCGCATTCAAACTTGTATCCTCGACATTCGATTCGTTGTTGACACTCTCGTCATGTGAGCTCGTTTGTTTCACCGCGTCAAACGGATCAATCGCCGAGCTATTGTGCAACGTGACATCCATGGACTTTTCCATTTGTGCGACGGAAGAATTGGGATCTTGGTCCGTTTGTTGCCCGTGTTCGTGTTCGGGCACATCATGAATTGCCATCGCGTGCGGTTGTTCGCCGTCGTCTTTTTGCTCATTTTCTGTCGTTTCGTCGGGCGTTTCGCCGACTTCTTGTTGATTTTCTTCGGGAACGTCGTCTGTTGACATATTTTTGAGTTCTTCACCTGTTTCAGGCTCGTCTTCCGTTGCTTTTGGTGCCGCTTCCAAGTCAGTTGGAGGACCCGCAATTGACTCCAAAGCATCCTCGAACGCCGCATCGTCAACTTCCATCGACGAATCGGCAGGTTGTTCACTTGCCACTGCAGGCGGATCAACGGTTGCTGCTTCAGGTGTCGGCTCTGGATTTTCCTCGTCCATTTTCTGCACAGCGCTCACGTCACTTTGATCATCCATAGTTCACTTTTGCCGATTTTGGGATTTACATGGGATTGTTAAACACTGCAAGAGAAGAAGAAGAAACAAAGACTTTTTAGTTTTGCTTGTTTTCACATGCTACGCGATGTTTGTTTTTATTCTGTCGAACCGGCTACGGGGGGTCGGAAAAGCATTTCGTAACGCGAAATTTTCCTGCATAAAAATGCGCGGAAACGAAGCGAAATCACAGACACGGATGAAAAAATGCAAAAACAGCCGGAAAAATGGCAATGAAAATTTTATCGCGTTACGTGAAATATGAACGACCCCTGGCATCGCGCCCTGACGCTGTCGGAAAATATTTTTCTTTTTGCCCATTTTCGCAGCAAAGTCTTGCGAATTTTTACACATCACTTTGTCAAAATTGTCCGGTAACGTTAATTCTTTAGTTTTAACATCACTTTTGCAGCACAAAGCGGTTATTTCACGAGAAAATACGATTTTTCAGCAATTTTCACCATGTCAGGAACAAAACATCATTTTTTGACGCGCTTATGCAAAAATACCGCATAAAATGGAGAATTTTTGCGTTTTTTCGTCGCATTACCTGTTCAACTTGAAATGTATCACGTTTTTCCGGGCTTTTTCGTCGAATTTTCCGTGAAAAATGCTAATTATTGGGGGAAAATTAACTTTAGCAGCGCACCAGAATGGCGTTTGGATGATTTATCTTTTGCATTCGTCTCAAATCGCAGAAATGTCAATTTTTTCAAATCGACCGTTGATGCATTTTTGCAATTTTGTGTTAAATGAGGCTTTTTTGAAAATTTTAGGTGATTTTTAGAGAAAATTTTAGTTTTAGAATTATAAAAAATTAAAATTTCAAAGAAAAAAGTGCAAATTTATCCAAATTTTCAATCAAAAACTTACATGGCGTCGTTCATATAGCATGAAGCGCTTTTAAAAACCATAAAAATCTGAAAAAAATTGTAAAAATCATCAAAAATCCAATTTTTATGATTATATTCATAATTATTTCCTTCTATTTCTTCATTTTTACGATTTTTTGTCCATTTTCTGTACTTTGCAGCACCCCATAACTTTCGACGTCATTAATGGATGGCTTCATTCGACGAGGACTGTCATCAGGGAACAATAAAAAATTATTTTGTTGCATTTAACACCTAAAATTCATGATTTTCTACTAAATTTCTACGAAAAATCAGTCGATCATCGAAATAAAAAAGCACTCAAGTCGTGAAATAATCAAAAATCATGTCGATAAAGTCCCAAGATGACATTCCGCTGGCAGATGCTGATGACCAAGCCATTTTCGAGGAAGACAACACAAATAATTTAAGAACAGGTTGAATTTTTCTCTAATTATCGCTCGAAAAATAGATAAATTAACATTTTTTCTCGTTTTAGGTCAATCTATGGACTCCATTCCCAGCTCGTACAGCAGCTCCGATGGTCAAGATTTGCAAGACAACACGCCAGATGAGCAGGAAGAAAAGGCGAGGCTCATAACACAAGTGCTTGAATTACAAAATACTCTCGATGGTAGATTTTTCTCAAATTTTTTCATAGAAAAATCTCTAAAAATTCCTTTTTTCAGACCTCTCACAACGCGTCGACAGCGTAAAGGAAGAAAATCTCAAACTCAAATCGGAAAATCAAGTGTTGAACCAATACATCGAGAATTTAATGTCTGCCTCCTCAGTATTCCAATCGACAAATCCCAATAATGTCAAAAAGAAGTGAACTACGAACAACATGCTGCCTGTTTGAATGACGAAAAACGACCATTTAGGAACTTTTTAACAAAAAACTAACAAACCAAAGAAGAAATTTCACTTAAAGTCATTCAAGTTGCTTCAGTTTTATCCAAAATGTGCACAATTTCCAGAATTACTACTCACTAATTTTAAGTTATTTTAAAAAAAAAAGAGCCTGCATGACATCAACTTGGCTCGCAATCCAAGCAATGCTGTTTTGAGATTTTTTTTTCTTATTATTTATTAAGACGACTAAACATTACTAGAGACTATTCTAAATCAAATAAATGCTTTGAATGTTGCAAAAGCTTCAAAAAATCAGGATTTTCTTCCTTGTAAGCAGTTTTGAAAGCAGTTTTACTTCCATTACTTCCAATATCACTTCCATTATTCCAGGCTGGAAGCGTGTTTCTATACACATACACGGTACGGCGTCGGAAATTATTTTTTTTGCACTGGGATTTGTCGGAAATTATTTTTTTTGCATTGGGACTGAGTGCCGTGAGTGACTTTGAGTTACTTTGAGTTACTATGAGTTACTAAAGTTTCTGTATCTCACGAAAGATGGCGCTTTTTCCGGAAAATATCATGAATTAGCATGAAGCGATTCAGTTTTATCACTTTAGTTCGTCTCAAAAGTACTTGAATCGTAAACAATAATAAATTAATTCGTAAAAATTGAAAAACGCGTCGGAAAATAATTCTGAAAATCTCACGCGAGTATCGGAATTGCAAAGAAAACCATCGTAAGTTGTAAATCTCAATAGAAAAGCCTGAAATTAAAAAAAAATATTAAAATATTTTGTTATTGTGAGACGAATGAAAGTGATAAGTACCCAGTTGACATAAAAATTCCAAAATTTGAACTGGGATTTCATTATCACTTTCATTCGTCTCACATTTGGGCAAAAAGTGTTACCGCCTGGTACTTTACTTTTTTTGAGATTTTCAAATTTTCACGAAAATTTTAAGCCTTCATCCATTAAAGAAGTCGAAAAAAAAGAAAATTTTAAACTTGAACGACATCATTAATGGATGACGCCTTAGATTTCGGACTCTCAAAGTGAAAATGCTCTCGAGTCGGCGCAGTGGCGTAAATCACATGAAAATTTGTGGAAACTCCGTGTAGAGAGCGAAGAAAAACTTGTGTCCTGTGTCACAGAGAACGAAGACGACGAAGAAATTGTGCGAAAAAAGTGAAAAAGTAAACTGAAAAAAATCCAAAAAAAAATTGTGAAAAGTCTCAAGAGCCTCGAGAAAACGCGAGAATCGACAAAATAAAGGAAAATACGGAAAAATAACGCGAAAAAATAGTGAAGCTACGACAAATCGATCGCAGAGAGATAAAAAAAATAAAAGAAGAACGTAAAAGAAAAATATAAAGAAAAATAATGTTTTCGGGAATCACAAATCAATTTACGAATCTGCTCGGCAAGACTGGAGCAGAAGGTGCTGAACAAGCTGGCGAAGCTGGCGCGGAAACAGCAGCTCCAGCAGCTGAAAATGTCGCCACAGCTGCAGACACAGCCGAAGCAGGTGGCGAAGGTGCAGAAGGGTAAGTTTCGTGTCAAATTTTCCTCCTGTTTCATGAAAAATTCTCCCAAAAATCTCGATAAAATTGATTTTTATCACTTTTGAGTTGGAAAATTTTCATTAACTCTCCATTTAGTTGGCGAACAAAAGCTCTCTGAAGAAAACTCATGCGTGCATAGCTATGCTACAGCTACACAAGTCCGATCGATAAAGAAAATTATAATAATATGCATGGCACAAAAGGCTGTGTGTGTGGACAAGCGTGCCATTTTTGCCATTTTTCGTGTTTTTTCACGCCATCAACGTCGTCATTTCCAGCTGCAAAACTTTTTATCAATGAAAATTGGAAATTTTTAATACCAGACGCCTCCATATGCAGCAAGTCTCTCCGTTTCGCCTTGAAAATGTCATTCTGACCAATTAGTTGGCCTCGTGGGACATCCTTTTTCCATATTTATTTAAATATTTAATTAAGCTTTGCTGATACAAGTGCTCGAAATGAGCAATAAACAATGGCATTTTACACGAAGAGGCATGACGACGTCTTACTTGTTGAAAATAAATGACATGGATACTTTAATTAAAAAATTCCTGCGTACACTTTTTCCCGTATTTCATCGATGGAAACGGCAAAATGGATTGTCATCGCGCCTGTGAGTGTGAAAAAATTGCAAAAAGCGATGCGAAGACGCAAACAAGATAAACAAAACAATATAATTAATACACCAATTAACACATTCAGCATCGTCTTGCGAAGTCTTAAAACTGAAAGCAACTCGCAAATGAATTTAATTTATCCAAAGTAATATCCTTTTTAATATTTTTCATAACAACTTTTTATCTCTCGTGTTTGTGTGCGCGCGCGAGTGGGAAATTAAATAAATGGCAAAGAGGAAGAAATGTGTCGCCAGCAAAGTGAAATCTGTTGCATCACTTTTTTTTTTGTTCGCTCACTTTTTTTTCACATGAAAGGGAATAAATTACGTTTCAGGCAAATAAAAGTTGACATGCATTATTTACCTCAATTTTACACGAGAAAATGGAAATGAATGGATGTCATAACAATAATAACGGCAAAACATAAAATATGAGTGTGTGTGTGTCAAAAATTAATCTAATATGTCTTGTAAATTGTAAAATAAAGGGGAAAACACTACATTTTCCGGTATTGGAGAGTAGTCAACAGGATGTTAGCGAAGTATTTTCATTATTTTTTCTAAATTTTGTGGCATCTGGTATTGAAAATTGAATGTTTTTGGTCAAAAATATTCAAAAAATACTTAATTTTTTTTAATTTATTAAATATTTTTAAAAATTTTCAATTTTTCTTTTATTTTTAATAATTTTTTTTTAACATTTAAAATTACTTCAATTAAGCCATTAAGAGAAAAAATATTTAAAAATTATTGAACATGTTGAAAAAATTGTAAAAATTTCCCTTAAATTATTGAAGTATTTTGAGCTATTTTTTAAATTTTGGTTTTTTTTGAATTTTACTGAAAATTGTATAAAATTATTTTACTAAATAATTGTTTTAAAATTTGATAATTGTTTAAGAAATAATTTTGTTTTGTTTCCTAAAACTTTAAAATTCTGAGGTTAAACTTTTTTTTTTAATTTTACTTGTATTAATTTTTTATAATTTTTATAAAATATTTTAATAATAATATTTTGAATAATTTTATATGTATGTATTTATTAATTAATTAATTTATTTCAATTTATTTATTATATTTTAATTTATTTTTTATTTATACAAAATTTTTTTTTATTTTTCAAAAATTTTTATTTTAATTTTTATTTAATTAAATAAGATTCTTCATAAAAATTTTTTAAATTGATAATTTATTATTTTTTTTTTAAATAAAAATTATTTTTAAATTAATTTAATTAAATTAAAATTTTTAAATAAAAAAATAAATCTAAACTCGTAAATAATTTGAGCTAAAAACAAAAAAAAATATTTAATAATAATTAAAAATAAGTGAAACAAAAGCTAAAATTACTCTTTTGGTAGCTTTTGCTTTGTAACCTTTGAATGAACTCAAACCAATTTAAACTCGAAAAAAACATCATTAAATATTGATCAAAAAAGCCTCAAGTCAAAGCATCAAATTGTACAACAAATCCACAAACATCAATTTCTCATTAAAAAAATTCCCCGAAATAGCACAATTTGCCATAAAATTCAATCTTTTCGTGTTTCTGTCATTATTCATTACATCAGAAATCTCGTCTGCAAATCCCTTAAACGCGATTTGCTCTACGTGATTTTTTTTCCTGCAACATACTTCAGGCTTATCATTCATGTAATCGTAAATTATGTCATATGCGCGAAAAAACAGCAAAAAAAATGTTGTTTGAGAGTAATCAATACTTACTGACAAAAATATTGAAGGTGAAGGACCTTTTGAATCGTTGAAGTTTAAAATTTTTCACGAGAGAGTTAAAAAAAATATCAAATTTCAAGCATTTTTCAATGAATAAAAAGTTTGAAAAATTTCGAGTGTCTGTCAAAATTATCTGTGGATTTAGGATACTTGAAAAGGTTTTATTGACTTTGAACGCGATACAAAAAAAAATGTCACACAAAGTTTCTCTTCTTTTTCATCGTAAAATGAGAAAAAAATATTAAAAAAATAAAATAAACATAGAAAAAAATTGATTTTAATTCAAGGACATGCTACTTCAAAGATATTTCTCTCATCTCATAAAAGTATCTTTTTTTTCTATCTTCCTCGTCTTTTATGTCCGTTAGTTAGACATTGAAGTAACATGAAAGAAGAAAAGAAAAAAAAAAGAAACAGTGTCAGTATTTTTTTTTTGTTTGATGGAAATTACTTCCTGTTACATTGTCTTTTATTACTCTTCGCATCGTCTTGAGTGCGCTTCGTTGCTCGCCTTCGCCATTGTCGTTGTTTTCGCTGTAAATGAAGGTTGATTAATTGCATGTTTGCATTTTAAGCAGTAAATTTTCTAAAATCAATTACAGCGGCGTCGACGTTGTCATCGGTGATGGTAACAAGTTGCTCGACGTTTTGCGCGCAAAACAAAAAGAAAGTAAATGAAATTGAGTTTTCACAACATTTCATAATCTAATTAAACCCATAAAATAAAGAGATACGTGTCGCTGTATGGTTTTCTGCATCCACATTGCCTGGCAGAATCCTATTCATCATCACAAATGTATTTATTTGTGCGGGGCATGTGAGGGTATAAATAAAAGAGGAAATTAGATTTATGACTATTTTATGAAATGGAAGTATTTTTTTTTTGTTTTTTTTTACTGGTCGTTTCTGGGTACGACGTCTCTGTCACTCTCGTACTGCAAAAAAGATGAAAACATAAATTGGTCTTGTCATTTCAAAAAGAAAATTAAATTGAATGGGATATTGACGTACTCACTGACCTCATCATTCATCAAGCAACTTCCCTCATTTTTATTCCCATAAGGTTGCTCTAAATTTATTTATTAGTTTTTGTCCCAAAAAAAATTTTTTTTCTTTTATGAAAAAGAAAAAATTAAAAAAAAAATTAAATATTTTTAAAATAATAATAAAATATTTTTTTACATAAAATTGTTGAATTTATATTAATTTTAATTTTTTTTTTTTATTTTATTAATTTTAATTTTTCGCTCTAAGAAAACTTTTAATTTTTTTTTAAATAAAAATTAAAAGAATTTAAAAAAAAAATTAAAATTTTTTCAAAATACTAAAATTTTTTCATTTTAAAAAAATATGAAATTAAAATTAATTATTAATATTCGATCGAAATCCAAAAATATTTAATTTAATTAACAAAACATTTTTTTAATTAAAAAAATTAAAATAAACGGTTCCATGATTTTTTTTTTAGATTTATATCTCTTATATTACCTCATAAGATTTTTTTTTCTGAAAAAGAAAAATATAAAAATAAATTCGCAGCAGAAAAAAATTATAAATAATAAACCCATAAATTTTTTTCCCTGACATCCCGTCATGCAATCACGATCCATAAATTAACATTTTTCCCTCATTTTTCCTTCTTTTGCAGTGCTGCAAAGGCAGGCGGTGTTTTCTCCGGCGTGTCATCCAAAGTCGGCGGTTGGTTGAGTAATGCTCCATCGATGCCCGCGATGCCAGCGATGCCAAATATCTCGATGCCGAACATGCCTTCGATGCCATCAGTATCCATACCGGGCTTGCGGAAAACACAAACGCAAGACGAAAGCGCCGGAGTCGCCAACGAAGGACTGGAGGGCGTACAACCCACAGAACGCACAGAGGGAGCCGACGATGATGACAGATCGAGGTACATTAGGTATGGGTCATACACACAATCAAATGATATTTTTTCTGCCACGACGCAGCAAAGACACACGTCCTGTCAAGTATGGAACAACCGCAAAATAAATTATATAGATGAATTTTTTACCTTTTACAACTTTTTTAAAAAAAATTATTTAAAAAAAATTGTAGATTTTTTCTTAGCAAATTCTATGATAATTTTTGATTTGTTTGCTAATGCTCTCTCATCTTTCATTCAATTCAACTTAATTTATTAGTTTCCTCGTCTGCAAGTTAAGCTTCATATTCATTTTTTTTCCTTTAAAATTTTTCACATTTTTTAAAAACCACTCAAAAATCATCTTTTTTGCAATTTTTTTCTGAAATGTAAAAATATCATCTTTTACAACTCTCATGAAAAAAAAAATTAAAAAAATACAAAAAAAAATCATTTCATTTGTGTATGGCCCATTCAAATCAATGTTATTAATTAATTAATTAACTAACATATTTTTTAAATTTATTACATTTTAAAACAAAAAATTTTTATTTTTAATTTAATTTATTGGTTTCTGAAGAAAAAACGCGTTTCCGGTGGTCGTGTTCTAAATAAAAAAAATTAATTTATTTGTAAAAAAAAAATTAACGTGCACGTAACAATTAAAAAAATATTATTTAAAAAAAAAATAATAAAAAATTGTTAAAATATTTAAATTAAAGAAAAACACTCTTATAGCTTTTAAATGTAAAGTAAAGTAAACTCTATTGACAAATATTTTCTGTATTTAATACTTTACAGACCGCATGAAAGGTATATCTGTTTTCTTTTCTTATCTTAAAATTTATTATTATTCAATTTTTCCAATATCTATATTTTTTTCTCTCGCATTTTCGCACATCTCGCACAGTCAGTCATTGAAATTTTTTACATTTTTTTGTCAATAGAAATATTTTTAGAGCACATTTTGCGTGAATTTTATATTTTTTTGATGAATCCTTCATGGAAATACTTAATAATCCATAAATATCGTCGCATTTATTGATTAAGTTATAGAAAATGCCTCGTGCTTACGTGATTTAATTTTGCTCTTCGATATTTTTTGCTGCTACGACGAACCAATAGTATTATAATGGCAATGAATCAAGTACATGAAAAAATTATCTTCCCATCATATCTCTAAAATAAAAGCAGAGCAGCATCCCATGTATTGATTTTCTTTTCAATTTCAATTATTTTATTACGATGTGATGTGAGGAGGACTAACACCTACTTTACCAACTCCGACTAACTTGGCACCATACAAAATGAATAGCAAAAAAAAAATATTTTTTCTCATTTTACCTCATCTATAATTCAAACGCGGCATGAGCACAAAAGAACGGCGCAAAATAAAATTGATAACAAGTTAATCTAATCTACATAATTCTCTCTAATACTTGAAATGAAAGGATTTTCCCGTCAAGTCACAAAGTTAGTTTTTTTTTCGCATCAAAGGGGATTTGTGTCCAGGTCCAAGGCATTTGATTGATTCATCAAAAATTCACCTCTTCTCGTTTTTCATGCATGAAAAAGCTTTTTCTGTTTACTTTACTCTACAAGTTTTTTTTTATTTTTTTTTTTTTGTTTTCTGAACTCATTCACTTGCATGATGATAGTTTGTTGTTGTGTATGTCTTTTCAATCAATTTTTAAATAAATTAAACGCAAGAACATGAAACCAATTAGAGACCATCGATTCAAAATTCTTCATAAACTGCATTAAATAAAAAGTTCAATATTTATAATTTTTTCTCTTTTTTAATTATTTTTGATAAATTAAATGCAATTGACCACAATTTTTTGATAATATATATTTTTTATTAATTAATTAATATTTATAAAAATATTTAATCAAGATTTTGAATTAGAAAAATTTTTTGTGGCAACTTTTGTTGTAATTATTATGTTAATGTTCCTAATTTAGCGCTACTGGCGGAGCTGACTCGCGTCCCTTGTCTCCCACACAATTAGAAGCTGATGCTGAAGCTGGCGGTGTCGGAAATGGTGAGTTATTTAATTAAATATTTTTTTTATTTATTATTTTAATTTATGGAGCACGTAATTAAATAATTAAATTAAATATTAAAAAAAATAATAATTTTAATTTTTTAAAATTAATATTCATTTTATTAAATTTATAAAAATTTTAAAATTGAAAAAAAAAATTAAATAAAAAAAAATTGAAGTTATTTTTTAATTAAATTTAATTTAAAAATTTTTTAATTAAATTTAATTTAAAAATTTAGTTAACTAATTATTTCAAAAAATTTAATTTAAAAAAACAAAAAAAAATAAATTCAAATATTTTTTTAAATTTAAAATTACATTTAAAATAAATTAAATTTATTTGGAAGCAATAAAAAAATTGCGTGCTCCTTTTATTAAATAAAAATTTTATTTTATTTTTTATTTAATTATTTTAAGTTTTTAATTATTTTTTATGTATTTATTTTTGTATTATTATTATAATTTTATTATTAGTTATTAAATCAAAAGGCCTTAGTTTATTTAAAAATTTCCAAAAAGAAGTATCTCAAGTAGATGTTAATGAAGGTATGTAAAAATCCTCCCCTTTTTATTTTTTATTACTTAATTTTATTTCTTTTTATTATTATTTCACGTGTTTTTTAATCAATATTTGATTTTCTTTTGTAACGAAGATATAATTGACAATTTCACTCATACAAAAAAAAAACATATTTAACATCAAATTTCCTCCATAGTTACTACAAAGGTAACAGCTGGTGCCAAATCATTTGGTTCATTCTTGTTCTCTGCCGCTACGAAAGTCGGTGACAAAGTTAAGGAATCTGTTGTGCATAATGTGAGTCATTTTCATTCATTTTCCCTCATTGCTTCATTAAATTCTCATTGTCACGCATTTTGCCTCGCTTCGTCAATTTGCAGCCAATTTTGGATAAATTCAACAAAGAGCAAGACGCCTTCATCAAGAGTCAAGGCGGCGGCGCATCCGGAGGCTTGCCATGGGAAGGACATCAGGCTGCCGACAAAATTAAGGAAGAAATATTGGCATTGTCAGCTGTGAGTGCTCTCCTAACAACGTTATGTGTTTCCGTCTTAGAGTTTATTCTAATGAAAAAAAAAATTTGTGTCTGTGTATTAAAATATATTCTAGGACCGACGTAACTTCGTTAGAGCTCCACCCGCTGGCATTGAATACGAATTCAACTATGATCAGTCATATCCAGTTGCTTTAGCTATCATGAATGAAGATAAACAGTTAGAGCAAATGCGATTTGAGCTCGTACCTAAGATGTAAAGAAACTTTTTTTTTTGCTTGTTTTTCATTTTAAAATTATTTTTATTGACAAATTTACCTTTTTTTCGCAGCATCACCGAGGAGAACTTCTGGCGCAACTATTTCTACCGCGTGTCACTAATAGTTGAAGCTGGCGACTTAGGAACCTTGGGTAGCGAAAACGAATTCACTAAACGTGCATCTTCTGACGAAGGTAAGTTTTCCATCGCAATAGAGCAAACTCACATCCAACACTCGCCGCAGAAGAAAAAGTCATTTTATTTTATTTTATTTTCCGTTAATTATTATTTTATTCTTTGTTTCCGTTTTAAACGTTCCCCCTGTTATCGTAACGACCGCATAAATAGATCCAAAAGACAAAATTGAACCAAAAGTGCCTGAAAAAGACAGCAATAAAGAAATCTCAAGTGCAAAACAAACGAATGCCAATAAACGCGATACCTCCGCAAATAATAGCAAGAAAAAAGACAAGAAAGCGAAACGTGTAAGCGAGTCGGAATTCGTCTCAGACACATTGCAAACGAACGAGGCGGATCTCGATGAAGTGAAAGAGGGCATGAAGAAATTAGGTATCGATTCGTTGGCAAAGCAGGCACTTGAGACCAATAAAAATGGTAAGAGAATGACGAGTACTAACAATGCCGTCGCGTCGTCTACTAACAATTTGCGAATTTTTGAAACCGCAGTGTTTGGGAGGGTATCTCGCACATGTGCAATTTTTGTCTGTTGAGTTTTTTTTTCGATTTTTTCAACTAAAACTTTTGAAAAAAGTTAAAATTTTAAGGAAAAAAAATTTTTTGAATGATAATTTCTTAAAAAAGTGAAAATTTATATCAAAAAAATTTTTTTTCAACAAAAATATTTTAAAAAAATTAAATTTTAAATAAAAATTAATTTTTTCTTCGAAAATTTCTTGAAAAAATAAATAATTCAACTGAATAAAAAATATTTCTGATAAAAAATAATAATTTAAAAATAATTAATTTTTTTAAAGAAAATTTTTTATCCAAAAATGTAAAAAAATCAAACTTAAGAATTAAAACCCAAAAAAAAAATAAAATCTTTTAAATTAAATTTTAAAAAATATTCAAAAAAATATTTTTTTAACAAATTACTAAATTGTCCTTCAATATATTTAATATCTCACACAAATTATCAAATTTATGTGATGAAAATATTATTAAATAAAACTTTGACCCAAAAACACTCTTTAATAATCCCAAAAGTAAATTTATACCAAAAAGGTACATTTTAATACATTCGCACATGTGAAAGATATCCTTCCATCTACTGCGACTAACTTCGATACAAGGAACGGGGGAAATTTTTACTTTAAAAACACATATTTTTTCATTTATTTTTATGTTTTGTCAATACATTTTATAATTTGAGCTGATTCAGCTGCATGTCCATTTTTCGCAATCATTAAAAATTGAAAAAGAGCCATAATAGGGTTGCCAGATATTTTCCTTTAGCCAAAAAAAAAAATTGAATATCTGATAAATAAATAAATTTTTTTTTTTCTACTTTTAAAAATTAAATTTTATATAATGCTGTTGATTTTTTTCTATACTATAAAAAAAATTGTTAAATTAATTTTTAATTATTAATATTTGTTAATTTATATGTAGTTGGTTCTTTAGGCTGTTGTTCCTCTTCTTCTATCGTGAATTTTTAGGAATAGTCGCATAATTTTTCTAGTTGTTTAATGTTTTTTTTAAATGTTTTTATCTGGCAACCCTTAAAATAAATAGTAATAATGGAAAAATCCTTTCGTGTTTCAATCAATCATCATCAGATTTTTAATCATTTTTTAAAAAAGAAGCTTATTTGTACATACCTACATACGTTTTTTGTGTTTTTTTTTCTCTTTCGCCATATTATGTCATTTATTTACTATTTTAAAGTAGGACATCACATGTACATCCATAACAATGTCCTTGACATACCTTTTAGTACATTATTATTATGTGTTTATGTTTTGTTTTTTTTTCCTTTTCTACAAATACATGACACAGAACCCTTTTTGAATAATAATAATAATGACAAGAAAAACTTTTTCTTACTAATTTTCTTTCTCTCTCTCCCATTTCTGGTATTTTTTGCGTGCGTGCAGCCTAAAGAAACCATCTACTCATACTACCAAACAATAATTAACAAATTATATTTATAATTATATATCTTTGAAATTTGTTTGTAATATTATTATTGTATCAAAAATTAATAATTATTATGAAAATTTGAAACAAAAATTATCATACAAAACGAAAAATAATTTCCTGAAGGTAAAATTTAATTTAATGATAAATATTTATCCCCCTAACCCAACGTAGATAAAAATAAAAGAAAAACTATAATAATAATAATAAAATATATGCGATCGTCAACTTGGCTACGATTAAATGTTAAATATATATAAAAGATGAAAATTGAGGCATTTTAGATAAATCTAACAATGTTCTAGTCTAGATAAATATATAAAAATAAATACTATATATATATTAAAAATAAAGAATAGGAACAAAAGTTAGAAGAACTGTTTAGGGAATGTGCTATAAAAACAAAACAAATATAAATATTACATGTTATTGACACTCCTAAAACCTAGAATCATCATCAAATGACAAAAAAGGAGTTTGCTCGTTATCAATAATCATCTATCTCGATATCTAAGACCTACATAGAGACTTAAAAAAATATGTAAATGTAATACGTATATCAAACATATACAATTTACTTTACATTTTTTGTTCAAAACATATGAAAATATATATATTTAAGATAACGAAAAGGAAAATTATATAAAGTGTTTCAAATCTACATATATATTATATATACATATGTTAAATATATATAAAATACTATTAAAAAAAATTCTCTTTACAAAATTTCTTGCAATATGTCGTAGAGATCCTTGTTGATACATTAATTAATTATTAATAAAATTCCATAAACGTTCCAATGTTTGTCGTTTTTAACAATGAAAAGTTACATACGAATGTCTTTGTTATTTAATTATCATAAAAAACATATATAATAATATATATATTATAAAAAATATTGTTTTTTTTTCGCTCTTGTCAATTACCAGCCATTATTGTATAGAGCTAATCTTTTTGAACATATTCGGTTCGAATATTTTCTCACAACACCCACACTTTATCTTCTTCTCTCGAAACAGTTCTCTCCAAAAAGCGGCTCCTATTTATCGCAGTATTACTTTAAACATTTATTATTGTTATGAAACAAAATAGTAGCGTGCTTTCGAATACTTGCAGCAATATAAATTAACAATAAATATTTATTAATAGAAAAAAAATCAACAACATTATAGCTTTAAAACGAAATTATATTTTGTAGAAACAAATTTTTATTGATTCGAACGATGTACATGTTACGTAAAATTATTAAACAAATTTAAAAATATAAAAAAATAACATTAGGACATAGGAAAATTATTTAATGTTCATTGACAAATCCACTTGTTATTTATTATTTTTTTAATAATTTATGTGTAATTTCAATCAAATTAGAAGAACAATGGGAAAAGGATCTGGAAGCCGAGTTACAAGACTACGAAGTGGTTAATGATGGCAACGACAAAGTCAATTGGGAAAAGGATGTCGAAGAACTTCTCGAGGAAGAGGATTTAAAATAAACTTTTTTTTTTCGTAAAACTTAATTTTAATTAATTATAAATATATGTATAAAAGAGCAAAAATACAATCAGGGATAAATGGCCTGAATTTGACTTTTTTCTTATATTTTTTTTTTTATTTTTTTGTGAATATTTTAAACAAACAAAAATATTGAACACCGATTCCCCAAAAAAAGATAAAAATATATTTAAAAAATTAATTAATCTTCCAACATATTATAGTATACATATTATTATGAAAAGAGAAAAAACATGTACAACACAAACATACAAAGTTCTATTTTACGAAAAATTTAAAAAAAAAATATTCCTTCTTTATTGTACATACACTGAAAAACACACAAATTGAAAATACACTACATAGAAGGATTCTATTCTTTTTAAGTTTGTTTTTTCCTCAGTTGATTTGAAACATCATTAACATAATATTGGATCATAATGAAGAAAAGAGGAAATATTTGAAATAATGTTTAAAGAGATATAAATAAACTATATATTGCATTATTAACTATAAATGTCTTATCTACTATGATTAATTAAATTAAAAAATAAATTATTATAATTCTTGTGGCGCCTATGAAAAAAAAAGTAAATTGAAAACAAAAACAATGAGAATAAATAAAACTTAAACAAAAAAAAAATCTTGAAATTAAAAAAATAATAATAATAAAAAGTTACGCTTTACACGGTGTTAATAAAAAAAAATATTAAAATTAATAAATATAATTAAAATAAAAAAAAAAACATTCCACATACATATTATAAACCATATTCAGAGCATCACAAAAAATATAAAGAATAAATTACAAAATTTTAACAAAAAAAAATAATAATAATAATGAAAATTATTATTCAGTATAAGTTTATCAATTATCGCAATTATACAATATTTTCCATATTTAATTGTCAGCAAGGGCGAAATATTTGCCGGCAATGACATATGAAAAGAATTGTATTACCAACCTACATGATAACTCGATAAAATATTGAATAACAATGAATATCAATATCAATTAAAACATAAGATAATACAAAATTTTAAATGAAAAAAAAAACATTGAATTTGTCTAATTAAAGTTATTATTATTAATTATTATTGTTCGAGTAATTAATTCAAGAATTTTTAAGAATTTCACAAATTCGATGATATTACTACAAAAAAAAAAGAGTCAACTGACATTAAATATATATGATATATCATACATATGAACATTGTGTAATCTATAGAAAACAAAAGATAAAAAAAATCAATCTACAGAATAAAATGATATATTTAAAAAAAAACTAATAAAACATGAATGAATGGATTAAAGTTAGTTTGCAGAATCCAGTGAGACTTGAAGAGTGTTTAAAGAAAGTAGAAAAAAATATATATAATGTGAATTTTATTCATTGATTCATGTTTTAGTTCAGTCTTATAATAAAAGTTAATGAATAACAACAAAAGAAAACATAGTTTAATGTATAAGAGTCAATAAAGTATATAAAAATAAATAAATAAACAAAAAAGAGGAATATATAAAAATCATAAAAAATAATAATAATTGAGTATCGAACAAAATGTTTTTATTTTTTTTCTCTATTTATCAAGTGTCATGATCTAGCGAAGATGCTTTTGTTGTTAAAAATATGGTAAGTAATAGTGTCTGCTGTATTAAATTAATTTTTAATGTATTTCCGAAAATTCATTCAACCGCACTTCTTGTGTTGTTTATTATGTATTATGTACAACATATGAAACATTAAAAGGAAATTTTATTTTAGCAAATTCGCGAAATTCCGCAAAAATTGACATTGGAAAAATTTTTAAATCAAGGTTTTAATGCAAAAAAAAATACAGGAAAAATATTTAAACAGGAAAAATTAATTAATTAAAAAAAATAAATAATATCAATAATTGTTAATTTATCAAATTGCAAAAAAAAAACAATATTAATTTTATTTTATAAAAATTAATTAATAAAATAAATTAAAATTATTTTAATTAAACATTTTTATTAAAAAACAATTAAAGATTAATAAATTTATTTAATTATTATTCATTAATTATTTTTTATTACAAATGATTAAAATAAAAATTTATTTATTTATTATTAATAATAATTAATTATTTTTTTATTTAAAATGCTTTAAAATAATTAATTTATTTATTTTATTATTAATAATTAATTATTTTTTAATAAAAAAAAACATCCGGAAAAATTAAAAAAAAAATAGCATTAAGTGATGTTATTTGTTTACCCAAAAAATTTTTATTTTCATAGAAATTCTTTAATATTTAACATAGCATGACGCCTAGATTTCCTTAAATTGCTGATTCATAACAAAATTCTAAGTTTTTTTTAACAATCTTGATCAGAATGACATTAAGAAGGAAGTTTTTTTGACCCGATCTATTTAATGCATAGACACAAAAAAACCGCCGGCTCACACAACATGCGATTTTTTTTTAACAGCAACAACAAAAAAATCGCGGATTACACACACAATACACCTTTCACGGTACTCCATTGTACATTGTTACGTACGGCAGAATAATTGTTACCACCAATTATTTGGCTTTGCAGAACAATTTTTCAATTTACTGTTTCAGTTGTTGATTTAATTTGCGACCGACTGGATGTGTTACGCGAAATTGAAATAAATTACAGTAATTTAAGGAGAAAATGACGAGAATTTTTTACGTGATACTGACCTATCTCATTGTTGTGAGCTGCTGTGACGCGAATTACACAAAAAGTGATTCAAATTATATTTTAATCGATTTGTTGAACCGAGTTTCGGCTAACGGCAGCAACGTAATTAGCGAAAGATGCCAAGAACACATGATGTTTTTGAAAGAATCAATTGACATGCGACGAATTTGGGCAATTAAAGGTATTATTTTATCATCAAGTACAAAAAAAAAATTAAGAATGCACGTCAACTTGTTTTGTTTTGACGTCTCTTCGTGTGTTTTACTTCTAAAAAGTGCAAAAAAAAAGTCTAGAAGACTAAAAATTTATGAATTAATTTAACGGACAGTGATTAATTTTTGTCGACAGCTCTCGAAGCGTCTGCGACTCTTCCTTCGAGCTACTTGTATGGCAACAACTTTTGGATTGGCTCAAAATGGGAATGTGAGATGATCTCGAATCCGGAGGCACCAACTTTGAGTAAGGATTATTACATAAAAGCGAACGAACATTTGATGGAGGCACCACGTGAGCTGACTTTTGTGTATAAAGTTGCACGAGCGAATTATTTTTCGGCAATTCAGGCAAATACGAGATATTTTATGAATGTAAGAAAATTATTTTTATACAAAATTTATCCTTTAATTAATTATTCAACTCATTTCAAAGAGTTTATCCTCATATTTCTGCGTTATACGTCAAAAATGTTAAAACAATAACGTACTAAAGTAACATTAACTCTTGATTTTTGAACTTTTTAACCTTTTTTAAATCTATAACTTGAGAAGATGATACTTGTTATTTCCAAGTATCACTCAATTTAAATGAGAATCGTCATAAAGCCAATTAGATAATGGAAAATTTTGCTTGTCAATAATAAAATTTAAGAAAAAAATTTAAATTTTCCCAAAATTTTGTTCGATTTACCTAATTTTGTGATTCAAACAAGTAAATTTTGATACAAAAAGCATTTAAACTTTGAGTTTTTACGGTTTTTGGTAACCAATTGATTGATTTTTTAACGTTTAGTTAAGCAATCTCCAATCGTGATCGTAACGAATTGATTTTAGGTTTTTTTTTCTAATTTCTTTTGATAAAAATAAACGTTTAAAGTATCATTATCTAATACAAAAAAAACAAATATTGCTTATTTAATAGAGTTTTAGTATATTTTACAGTAACAGGTGTTCAAATATTCTCTTTTATGATTTAAAATTTTTAGTCAAATTAAATTTTTTATGTTTAAAAAATTATTTTTATCATTTTTTTAATGAATTTTCAGGCAGATATTCTTCATGTGGGTCTCTGTCTCCCGGAAACTTGCACAAATGAAGATGCAAAAACCCTTATTGAAGGATATTTCGATGAAAAAGAGACAATTTTAAAGGATTTTTATAACTTAACTGTAATCGATGTGAGAATCAGTGACCTCAAACTTCGACCAGGATTTTTTTATAAGCCAACTTTTATCATTCTTTGGTAAATTTTATGATTTTTAATCAAATTCACGTATTTTTAATAATTTTTTTTCAGTTTAATTTTTGTAGCAACAATATCTCTCACGATATTTTCAACTTTATCCACGCTAAATTGCAGTTTGAAGACCGACAATGGACATTTAGCGAATATCGTAAAGGCTTTTTGCCCGGTTTCGAATGCACACGCAATTTATGACACGAAAAAATGTAAATTTCCCGAAATCAACGGACTACGAGTCATTAGCAGCTTGTTAATTCTCGCATTTCACGTGCAATATTTCTCGTTCTACAAGATGAGGTCGCGATTTCATGCGTTTGTGATAGCGGAGGAGATTCAAACTGTCCTCATCACGAATGGACCGATTTTTGTCGAAGTTTTTTTCGTCATCAGTGGTATTTTGCTCACTTACGGATACTTGAAGAACGAATCGCAGAGTCACAAACTCGCAGGAGCTCATTTAGGGAAGTGTCTTTGCTTCGTGGGTGAAATGTTGTTGAAAAGACTCGTTCGTATCGTGCCTCTGTACTTTGTGGTAATCCTGATGTCGGAAGTGACAAGCTCATATTTCGCTGATACCGCCGTAATTGAAGTGTACGAACGTTATGACTTGAATTGCAAGAACTATTGGTGGCGAAATTTGTTGTTTATCCAGAATTTTTATCCGTTTAACGAACTTTGCTTGAACTGGTCATGGACATTGGCATGCGACATGCAATATTTTCTCATCACAACCGTTATGTATGTGATTTATTGCAAAAATAAGCTCTTTGGGAAGACATTCTATGCGATGACAGCACTTTTCTTCCTCGGATCCAGCTCATTTTTGGCGGTTTATTATCAATTTAAGCCGACTTTTGATATTTTATTCACGACTTTGGATGAACTGTATCATTCGCCGCTTTCGAGAGCTCCTTCGTATTTTGTGGGAGTTGCAGTTGGTTATATTCTCGCGAAAAAAGACATCAAAATGAGCAATATGCAGTGGCATTTGACATGGATCGTCGTTTTTGGCATCACTTGGTTCTGTTTACTCATTACAATGTACCGGACAGCTCCATTGTGGTTTACTGCTCCGATATTGAGTGCGGTAAAATGGATATTTCCCGCTTGTGCGGCTTGGTGGGGTGTCAGCAGTACGTTGGGGCATCAAAGTAAGTTATTATTGATTGAATTTATCACAAAAATCATTAAAATTTTTATTTTTTATGAAATTTTTAATAAATTTTCTTGATTTTTCTCTTTCAGATACCATCACATTCCTCCTGTCACATCCCATAGTTCAACATTTCGGAAAAATCTCGTATGGATTCTACCTTTTGAACCCTTTTTTGATCCTCTATGGACTCTCGCACTCTGATTTTCCGTGGGAAATAGATCCAATTACTGCATTTGTCTTCACCATGGGCATCAATATCTTAAATTATCAGTTTGCCTTGGTTTTTACCATTTTATTTGAGATGCCTTACAACAATTTGTTGCGACTTTATACCGCAAAGCCTACAAATAAAGTTAACTATTAATAGTAGATGTAATATAATTAAATGTGATATTGGTCAATGAACTAAATTCGATAAGGAAGACGACTTTTTTAACAGTAAATCTGCCGCTCTCCGGATCGCATCTCGGATTTCGTCATAAACGACAACACGGGTTTGCATAAATTTATCAAATCAGGTTCCTACCTGTATCTGTCTATTGTTTTGTCTCTCTTTTCTACGTTTTTCTATACATTGCATATGCGTTCATTATTTTTTTTTTATTTTTTGTTAGTATGTGGTTAGATGATTAGCCACAATTTTGATCAAGTTTAGTTTTTGTTTATTTGTCGCCAAAATCGGACGAAAAAAATTTTTAAAATTTTATACAAAAAAAATATATTTTATATTTTAAAATAAAAAAAATGAATTGTTTTAAAAAAATATAAAAAAAAAATAATTGTTAAAAATTATAAATTTTATTATAAATAAAAAAAAAATAAATAAAAATGAATAAAATAATTTTTGCAATTTTTACATTAGTATTAAGTGTTTGTGGGGATATAAATGTTGAAATAATACAAATAAATAGCACGTTGAAAAATGTAGCTACACAACAAAATCAACAATTTTTCGGAGTAAATACGTACCTTTTACTGGATTTGTTTAAATTTATTCCGATTGTGAAAAATCTAAGTCAAAATTGCATCAAGGACATTCAAGAACTTGAAGATTCAATCAACAAACAAGAAATATGGGCGTTTAAAGGTGAGTTAAGCTTCATTTGAATTTTTTTGCGCTTTATTTCTTTCACTTTTAATAAATTTTTGGCAAAAAAAAATCAACGTTTCCTGAAATTCAGGTTCTAACAGCAATTAATCATCTTTTGTCAATCTTCTTCAAATCTAAGAAAATTTTTTTATGATTTTTTTAAAAATATATTATGGATTTTATTATTTTATTTAATTTAATTTTTTGTTTTTTTTTAATTATTTTCTAAAAAATATTTTTGTATCATTATTTTATTTTTTCTTCTTTTTATAAAATTTTAATTATTTTTTTATTTAATTAATTTTTTTATTTATTTATTTTTTTTTTACTTTAAAATTATAAAATTTTTTTAAAACACTCTTGAATCAAATAAAAAATTGGCAATATTTTCTTAAATATTTTAAGGGGTAAATAATGTCTTTATTTTTTATAAAAAAATAAATTTGATAAAATTTTTTTAAAAATATAATTTAGTCAGAAATTAAAACCAAATTCTGTAAAAAAATAATAAATAATTTTTTAAAGAAAAATTAGAAAAATTCTACTTAAAAAAGTATCAAAATAATATCAAAATTTAAATTAGCATTTTTTTAATAAATTTATTTTTTTACCGCATTTTTTGTAAATGTCTATATTTTTTATAAATTTTTTTTTAATAAAATATTATTTATTTTTTATTTGTAAAAAATGCAAAAAATGATCGAAAAACGATCTATAAATAAAAAAAAAAAACAAGTTAATATCCTAAACTTGTTTCATTAATAAAACAAACATTTTTTTTTTATTTAAAACAGCTTTAGAATCTTCCGCCATGATTTCACCCAACTTCATCTACGGAAATCACTTTTGGATTGGATCCGTTAACGAATGTCGTGCCATTAACAAACCTCCAACTGTTACTTTCACAACGGAATTCTATAAAAATGCCAATAAACATTTGTGGGAAACACCCAAATCGCTTGTCTTGGACTACAAAGTTAGTTGGGCAAATATCACACATTCGCCATTAGAGGCAAATAATCGCTATTTCAGAAATGTAAGTTGTAAAAATAGCAAAAATTAAATTAAAATGAAGGACAAACGTAAAAAGGCAATTTATCATTATGCGATAAGATATTTTTTTTGGGTTTGCTCTTGTTATGATTGACAATTTTTGTAAAAAAAAATGTAGTTTAATATTTTAAAAATTTTATTTCAGCGTGAAATCTTGCATGTCGGCTTTTGTCTTCCTGTTTCGTGTGACGAAGATGATTTCCTGAAGATGTCAACGGAGTATTTGCTGAACGATGAAAGCTTAGTGAGAAGTTTCTACCGAGTTTCAGTGAATGACATTCAAGTTAGTGACTTGAGACTTCATGATGGGTTCCGTTATAAATTTACCAACATCATGTTTGCGTAAGAATTTTCAATTTTTTTTACCTTTAAAGACCCTCATTAAAGTTTTCTCCTTTTTAGTGTTGGTTTTATCGCTACTTTCGTTCTCATTGCAATCTCATATTTACCGTTACGGGTCGCAAAGACCGAAACTTTTATGAAAATTTTGTTAGTTTTTCGTCCAAAACAGAATCTTGACACTATTTTCAAGCCCACTTCCACGGAATTCCCCGAAATGAACGGCATGAAGTTCTTTGGAGCTGTTATTATTTTACTATTTCACGTCGTGTACTACAGCACTTACAAGATATCCACGCGTATTTTGGGTATGAGTTATGCCGAGTCACTGGATATGATACTCATCTCAAATGGACCGATTTTTGTCGAGTTGTTCCTTGTCATGAGGTGAGTTATTGGATTTTTTTCTGAGAATTTGCGCAAAAATTCAACCTTCAAGGTCACGTGTTCTCATTGTTTTCGATATTTTGATTGATTTGACACGATAAAGCTTACATAATTTCGTTTTTTTGCAGCGGATTCTTGAGTGCTTACAATTATTTGCGTAACCAAGAACAAACGAAGCAGCTGGAAGTTGCATCAAAATACAAAATGTTCCAATTTTTCATGTCAAATCTCTTTAAAAGACTCGTCAGAATGGTTCCTTTGTATTTAATGGTGATGGTAATGACTGAATTGTCAGCAAGTCTTGTACGGGAAGTGTCTCCCATATTGATTTGGGATAATGATGATCTTAATTGCAGAAAGTAAGTTAGATTTTTTCATTGTTTTTGATGAAAATTTGATAAAGGTTCGTCTCTTGATCGCAGATATTGGTGGCGAAATCTTTTATTCATCAATAATTTCTTCACGAGCGAGGAGATGTGCATGAGTTGGTCTTGGACAGTCGCCTTGGAGATGCAATGTTTCGTTTTCTGCACAATTCTGTACTTGATTTATTGCAAAAACAAGACGGTAGCGAAGTTAATCTTTTGGACGACGGCTCTAGGAGTTACCGTGATTGCTGCATACTTTTTGTTAAAGCATAATTTTGCGTTTTCCGTGGATGTGAGTATTTCATTATCACATGAGACGAGTTTTTTTTTCAAAAAAAATTTACATTTTCAGGTAATTTTTAATCTGGACATTTATGATGATACTTACATATCGACGACACGTGCTCCGCCTTACTTGGTTGGCATGGCATTGGCCTACTTGCTGGCGAAAGACGCTCTTAACGTTTCAAAAGTAAGCAGATTATAAAACGATGATGATCGATTGCTCGAATTAATCACTTTTTACATGAAATTTTAGCAAAAAGCAACTACTTTGTGGACCTTGGCCCTTGTTGTGTGAGTTTTTTTTTGCAAATCTCAATGACCTTGAATTGATTTTACCGTTATTTGTAGAATACCAACTGCTATTGGGTGCACTTCGAACCGTACTTTTCATCCATGGGCGGCAACGGCTCTTGTGATACCCTTGAAATGGCTTCTACCGTTCAGTTTTGGTTGGATTTTTATCAGTCCCCGACTTGGATATAAAAGTAAGTTGAATATTTGATAAAAATTTAACTGAAATTTAAAAAAAAAATTTTTTTTTTAGATTTCCTTACGGATTTCTTTGGTCATGATTTCTTTTATCACTTTGGAAAAATCGGATATGCATTTTATCTAGTCAACCCATTATTGATCATCTTATTCAACGGTCTCTCGCCAAATTTGTTGCACGTGGATCAATCAGCTTTTTACGTTTTTAATGCCGGAATCACAATAACTTCCTATGTGTCGGCAATTATTCTTACAATTCTCTTCGAGATGCCATACATTAAACTGCTGAGACTGAAAACGAGTAAGCCGACAAAGAATAAAGCCGTAGATGAAAAGGGAACGATTCCGGTGCAGAATAACATTCAGAATCATATTTGATAATATGTCACGCAATTTTTAGTTACGCTTATTATTTAACTATTCAAATAAATTTTAAAACAAATTTGCCGTGTAATTGGAGTCATGCTTGGGTTTTCGTCAGTTTTTTGATGAAAAAGTGACTTAGCAGAATAGGAAAATAAGTTGAAGAGTTGTTTCGTTAATCAACATAAAAATATTATCTGGAGCTGGAGGGACTGAAATCGGTTTTATTAATTGAAAGACATTAATTTTTATTTATGTTATTTTTAAACTTGAAGCAGGAAAAGTAATTAAAAATTCAACAATCAGTGGCGAATTTACAAATGAGTTAATTGCATTTTCGAGCCCGTTAGCGATTTTAAATTAAAAGTACATATTTGTGTACAAAATAATTAAAATGCTTGGCAATTGAAGTGTTTTGTATGAATTTTTTATTAAATGAACTTTTTAAGCGAGATTTGTATGAAAATGTGAAATTTTTTTATGACAAAAGAGTTTGTTAAGCCAAATTTGCATAAGAATTTAAAAAAAAATAAATTTTTAAAATTTAATCACTTTATTTTTATGTGATTTTAAGACAAATTAGTTTTGTAAATCAAAAAAATGTCAAAGTTTTTTTTTAAATTTATTGAATTTTTTTTCAAACAATTGAGAAGAGATGAGAAAAAGTAAAAATTTTTTAATAAGGGTTGTTTCTGAGTAACGTTATTTCACAAATAAAACTAATTTTTTACCGTTAAATTTACATAAAAGGTACACAAAATAAATTTTGATTAGGAAGTTTTAATTTTCAAGGTCAATTTTGTATTAACATGAAAGCTTGGGTTCATGACCTATTTTATGATTGATAAAAACAAACGCATCTTTTATGTTGTTGACAAATATGCATATAAAATAGATGATTCATTACGAAAAAAAATTAATCATTGAATTGCAACATTTTTTTCTTTAATATTTATAAATAATTTTGGATGAAGTTAAGTTAAGGAAAAATATTACAAAAAAAATGTTTTTTCATAAAATGATAAAATTTTTGATAAAATTTTTTTTTTCTTACCTGATACACATTGACATTGAAATTGTTACGTATTTTAATCAAATTTCTCATATTGAACGTGAAATTTAACTAAATTATCAAAAAATCATTAATATCTGTCAACTATAATAGTAATTTTTTTTTTCAAATCTTTTTTTGCGAATCAAGAGACTCAAATACTATTAAAAAGGTTCAATATTCATCAAAAAATGTACTTTACCTATATAATCTGCTGAAAAATTTGAATCTCATATTCTTTTGCACAACTGTTTTTACGGAAATTATTTTCAAATCTTTCGTTTTCAGTATTTTATAGCTTCATAATGAATTTGCAGCATCATATTTTGGTGAAAAAAAAATTTTTTTAAACAAAACATGTAGAAATGAAAAAAATATATCAATTAATTGAAAAACACCTTTTCTTATGAAATCGGAATTAAAAAGTCAATTTTAGTATCATATTGATTTTTATTAATATTTTATAGTTATATTTATTAGTTCTCTTGCTCTTCTTTATACTCCAACAAATTCATCTTGAACTGCATAAATGGATCTGCATTTCCCACAAGAAGAATAACAATTGATTTTTATACAATTTACAATTATTTGTTGCTTTTTTGCCATATTGGCAACTTTTAGGTCTTGCAAGTCGTGAGTATTCTTATTTTTTTTTAATATTCTGATTTTAAACAATACTCTTCTGGCTGAATTTTTTTAAAGTGAGTTTTAAATAAAGTTAATTAATTCGTGCTAAGCATCTACAAAATTTTCAACAATTTTTGAGATTAAACTATTTTTTTTATCTATCTCCTGTTCGTGTGGTTGGAATTTTTCGTTAGTAGAAAAAATAATCGGTATAAATAAATACTTTAGTACCAAAAGTAAATATTGAGTGATTCTTGTTTGAGTTAAAAATGTGTTTTTTAAATGCGAATTTTTTGAACAGAAACGTCGTTTTTGGTATTTTTCGACCGATTTTTATGATTATCCTGGCGGCTTTGAGTTGGGACTCGGGGAGCTCATTGTACTATTTGGTGTGGGAGATTTTATCGAACGGATTCCGTCGCCTTCGCAAATGTATTTGCCTGAAAAAACAGAAATTTAGTTGTAAATTAGTGTTAAAATATGATTTTTCTTACCAGAAACGAATCTTCTCTTCACCAACGACAATCGATAGCCAGATCCAACTAATTCAAATTCAATACCCGATAACGTTGTGCCCTCGCAGTTGAATTGCGTACTCAAAATTGCGGGATTCGAGGGTCCATTTGCCACTTCGAGACGCGCACGTAACGTATCAATACCATTATTGTCCGAATGTTGTGAGATATCGGTGAAATTCCACACGAGGCGATTCGATTCACCCAACCTATGATTAAATTTCGTTATTTTTTTAGCAAATTTTTGAAGAAAAAAGGAAACGTACCATGCTGAATGCGGTTTTGACTGCACATTTTTGACACCTCCATCGACTGGCACATTAATGGATACATTTAACAGGGGTGATGGCGATGCCATGGCATGACTATTGTACTTGTAATCGATTTTCAGATCTGTATGCGTTGTCTCGCACTTCCAATAGGACACCAGTTGGAAGGGACACGACGTTGCGCCCGGCTTCGCCTTTATTTGGTACTTCAGAATGTCGACGTTGAAGTAGGAAGCGGTTGGATTTTGCTCTGATTGACGTCGCAACAAGGCAGTTAAGGCTGGCATGTTGAATTCGATTGTTGCATACATGGTACTTGATTGAAGTTTGTCTCTACAAAAGAAAATTTCATTAAAAATCCTTTTTTTGAACGAAAAAACCGAAACTTACATTGACACAATTTGCGTATTCGGCAATATTGTATCGAGATTCTGCACATTTTTCAGCTTAAACATCAATTTCGCGGGATTCGGATTATTTGCCAGAATATTTACGATGCCAGCGGGAAATGAGAGCATCATATCGCCCGACATCTTAACCTGACATCGTGTTTCATCGCTACCTCTGTAACAAAAATCTTCAATTATCATTCAAAAACCTCAAAAAATGTCAAAAATTTACCTAAAATACGCGTGAATGATCTCGTGGAATGCTACAGCTAACGGAATCGTGTCTGTCATGCCAATTGTGAGCGGCGACGGTCCACGTGACGTTCCTACAATACTTGCCGTACGGAATTCTAAACTACCTACACTATCAGCGCGACTCATTGTGCCCGGAGACACACGCCCACGAACAGGAACTGAAAAAATTTTCATTAAAAATTGATTTTCTACTGAAAAAATCACAAAAACTCACTTGCTGCTTCGGATCTTCGTGATGGCGGTCTCGGAATTGCTATGCTAGAAGTCGTCGAATTCGCTGAAGTTGGCGTCGATCGATGATTTGGAGCGCGACTCAATGTTGCTGATGCCGGTGCAGAGTTACTGATGTCTCCAATTTCGGAGAAAAGATCTCCCAAGTCCGCATAACGACTTCTAATAAAGAGAAAAATAATTAAAATTAAATTTTTTTAAATGAAAAATGAAGAAAAATACTCACGAAGAATTATTTGACATCGAAAATGTGGGACTTTGTAACGGAGCATATGGATGTCCCGCCGTTGGCGTCGACGAATTGCTTGGAACAGGACTTTGTTGACTATGCTGCTGAAATATAGTAAGTCCGAGTAAATCACCGCTCGGTTTATTACTTGATAGATGTTGCGACATGGATTTCGATCGTTTCATTTGCATGTAATCTGTCTCATAGTTTCCTCTCTTTTTGTGTTTCGAATGGATTTTGATTTGATTTTGAATGAATGAATGTGTTGAATGGTCAAAATTATATTTTTAAGAAGCAATTTGGAAAAAAAATATTAATTTTTATCGAAAAATGTTCAAAATTCTAACAAAATAAGTGTTCTAACCGTGCAATAATTGTATTTTACAGTGAACGTTGTTCCTAAATATTTACTAAACCAAAAAAATTCTACTAAAAAAAATCATAATTTACAAAAATATAAATGAGATGATGATTATTTGTACAATTTTTGTGTGAATACCAATCACCATGCTCACACATCTACGTTTCACGTTCGTTTTTCTCGTCTCTAAGTCACAACAACAACAACTAACTCTAAATTTTCCGTCAAAATTCTTACCGATAACGCGCCCAATGGCGATAAGGACATTTGTTCAACAGTTGCCCTCAGTTCATCCACGCTCGCTGATATGGGAGCCGTTCCATTATTTAACGGCTTGATTTCCACACGAATCTTACGTTCAACTTCTTCTTCGCTATCACTATCGGAGCTCGAATAAAATTCTTCTACAATGCCAAAAAACGTTAAAATCCGATTTTTCATGAAAAAAAAAAGTTTCTTACTATCTTTTTTCGACGTATCGTTCGACGCAGGCCACGAAACATCATCAGGCTTCCTGCAATAACCGTCTTCATCGATTTCGGGAGAGGCAGTTGGTACAGAATTTGAATTCGAGACATTGGCAACGTGCTTCGACACGGGAGTATTACTCGATTCCGCTTTACTTGGCTCTTCTTTGTCCTCGCTAAAAGTGAAAAAATTGTAAAAAATTAAAAAATCGAGATTTAATGTGAATTTCTTACCCATCTGATAACTTGGCATCTTTTGTACTATTTGTTTCAGCGTCTTTTTTGCCTTTTTTGTTCTTCTTTGACTTGGCTTTGTCACGTCGACTTCGCAGGAATCCAGAAACTAACGAAAAATAAACATTTTTATTAAAATTTTTCTTTAAAAAAAAAAAATTGAGTGATTTTTGTGCAAATTGTGTGTTTTTAATATTAAATAAAATCACCTACCTTCGCAAAAAAAAAGTTTGCCCGTCACCAAAATTATTAAAATTAGGGATTAAAAGTGATTAAAAAGCAGCAAAACACACACAACACAAAAAATTGGTAGCAAAAATATAAAAAAATAAACAGAAATTAAATCCAAAGAACAAAATTATCAAAGAAAAATAAACAGAAAATAAATAAAATTAAAAATCATCCTCGCCCACACTATTTATTTTTGTTTTAAGAATTTTTTAAAAAGACATGAAAAGCCATAAAGCCACAAAAAACTATCTTTCTAGGCAAGCAAGCAACTCTAAAAGGCAAATAATTATAAGAAAATCAAAACAATCGTTCCTCAAGTCAACGGAAAGCTCTACTTTTTATACAAATTTCATTAAAAAAAATCTACTTTTGTGAAAAATTTTAAAAATTTGTGGAAAATTTTAGAGAAAAAAAGAGGAAATCTATTCAAAAAAAAAAATCAAAAAGGAAAAAAATTACATTTCGAACCACGTAACAGGGGATTCCGTCCTATTGTTGTCTCATAGACTGGACGGTTCACGGATGCTTGATCATTAAATTGACTGGGACTCGATGGCGCCGACAAGACTTCACTCGATAAGTCTCGATTACTTTCGTGCTTTCCTGCAACAAATTTTTGTTTTTGGGGAATTTTTCGTTTTTACACGTTAAACAAACCGAAGAGACAGGAAAGTTTTTGAAAAAGACATAAAAAAAATAAAATTGACTAGATATGTAGACTACCTAGCACAAAAAAAGCTTCAAATAATAAGTTACAGGTGAGAACGAAGCGAAAAATGATTGTTTCAAAAATGTTTCTAGAAACTAGACTAAAGAGTTTAAGTCGAGAAAAACAGATGATTGTCGCAGTAACGTAGCGAGAATGGAAAGTTTTTGATGGAAATTCGAATATTTTGAACTAAAAGTAATGAAAATTATCCTCTAAGATTTGTTTTTGGTAAAAATTTTTCATTTTTTATCGAAAATTAAAAAAAAGTTTGAAAATTTTGTTAATTTTTTTTTTTAAATCACAAAAATTTTAAATTTTTGTTAAAAATTCTTGATATTTCTCAAATATTTTTGAAAATATTTCAAAAAAATTAATTTTTTGTTTGCAATAATAAAATTTTTCTTTAAATTTTTTGAAAGTTTTATCAGAAAAATTTATAAAAACGTAAAAACCTTAATTTTTTGTTAAAAATCTCGAATATTTTTTAAGTTTTCAGTAATTTTCAAGAAAATAATTTTTTTCTTTTTTACATTTTTTAACATCTCTAATTTTTTTATAATCAAATATGAAAAACCGAAAACATTTTAATTTTACTTTTTTTAAATTTTTATGAAAATATTTAAAAAAAAATTTAAATATTTTAATTTTTTCTTGAATCTCTAATTTTTTTAAATATTTTTGAATATTTTGTCGAAGAAAACGTAAAAATTTTAATTTTCTTTCATAATCCTTCAAAATCTCGCAACGTCACGTCAACGGAAACAAAAACAGAAGAAAAAATTAAAAATGTGAACTATTACCCTGCGAATTAGACATGAACAAGTTAAGAAGGGAGGTAGTGCGGCGGGATGATTTCGTTTGTTGTTGCGTCGATTGCTCATTTCTACCGTAATTACTATTATTCGGAGCATTTGCTGAAGACGACGACGTCGCCGCTGGTGATCCGTGACCCGTCGTGATTTTTTGTTCTTTGACTTTATTCTGCTTATTATAAATACTTTCACCGTGATTATTAGTTTTTTTGTTCGTACTTTGTGAGTTGTCGTCATTGTCACTCGTGCTAGCGTTTGCGGCATCTGTCGCATAAATACTTGTGAGTTTCGCATCGACAACGGGAGCCGGCGTTGATCGTCCCGTCGATGTGTTTCCCGTCGTTTTTGTGTTTGGCAAATGGAACCAGCTACGAATGTTGCTTTCCTTCTTGGGCGGCTGCGACAAATGCGTCAAATTTGACAAATTGGGCGAGATTGAACGCACACTTGTATTCGTTCCGGGCGCATCGAGATTAATTATGGGCGCGACAGGCACAGCGGATTGCTTAGAAACACTCGAACTGGCATCAACACTCGATAAATTTACCAAATCAACTTCAATGTTCTCTGCAAGTGGTTTTTATGATAATAAAAAAAAAACAAACGGAAACTAAGGAACATGCATGATTGGGATGCAAATGGTAGCAAACAAAAAAATTTTGTTTTTGTCAAAAAAAATTACACCAATCAAGGCAATTTTTTTAGTTTTCACGCAAAATTAAGGGCAAACTGCTTACTCATTCCGTTGGGGGGCTCAAATTCTCGAGAGTTTATGCGTTGAAAAACTTAAAAGAGACTCACCTGGCTTTTCAAGTCCCGTGTACTTGTTTAAAACGAATTGCTCGAGCAGCTTATCGACTGTCATCTCAGTGAATTGACGTTCAAAGTCGCTATATGTCTGTTAAAAACACAAAAAATTTAAAATTTTTCAAAAATTCTTCAAAAATTGTCTTACCGATTGCACCATTTCCAAGTTATACTGAATAATTTCAAAGTAAGTCTTGACAAATTCCTTCATTTCTGTCAAATGTGTCTCCTCGATCGTCTGAAAGCGTTTGCATGTCGCCGTCATGCGTCTCTCAAACTCTGCCTTTATCGGATTATGCTTTTCCACAAGGGCTTTATACTCTTCTTGTGTCTTTTTCAACTTTGTTTCCGCTTTTTCCAGCTCTTTCGCGGACGATCCTTCGCGTTTTAGCTTCTCCGTTTCCGCAAGTCTCGCTTGATACGTATCTTTCGCTTTTTGCACCGCAATCGACGAATCCTTCATCGCGTGCACGGCATCTTGGGTGCTCGATTCCTCCTCTTTCACAACTTTGTGCTTCTTATGCAGCTCGTCGGCGTATTTTACGACAGTTTTTACCAATTCCGCGAGTTTTTGCATCGTTTCCGTGTGGCATTCGGACAAGCGTTCTGCCGAGGATTTTATTACGACCCACAGCGGAGAAAAAGTTCCATTGGGACATCCTGTGCCGGCTTTGTGTGCGAGTTTCGAGAGGACTTTTGAGTTGTGTTCCTCCAAATTGCTGCGTTCGCGGAAATATTCGCCGAGTTCCTTGCTGGCGACGAGCCCATATTTCATGTTGTGGTACAGCACTTCGTAGCCATTGTTTTTGTCACCCTAAAAAAAATGTGAAATTAGTATGTTGATGATTTTATTGTTTGGAAAGAAGACATTATGTTTTGATATTTGATCGATCAATTGGAACAGATCAGTGCACCGATGCGTAATTGGGAGGAATTTAAACAAATTTTTTCATCGACGCTCAATTTGCATTGATTAAATGTGATTTTGTGAGAGATTTTACAATTTAATTTTGCAATTTAATGATTTTGTAGTGAAAAGTTTTGAACTTTATTTGAAATACTCGAAAATTTTTAGCAGAAATCTTTAAGTATAATTGAAATTTTTTAAAATTTTTAGGTAGATAAAATCATAAAAGAAAATATTTTGTAAAAATTTTATAAAAAAATTGTTTAAAATTAAAAAAAAAAATTAAATTATTTATTGATCTTCAATGAAATTTTTTAAATTTTATAACAAAATATATGATCAAAATAAGAAAACTTTCTATTTAAGTCGAATTTCCGCTTCAAAATTTAATTTTTTTAAAGAAAATGTTTAATTGCATATCTAAAATAAGACAAAAATGTCAGAAAAATTATAAAAATCTATAAATTATGTTCATTTTTTTTAATTAATTTATTTCCATTTTAATTAAATTTGCCCTGAGTTAATTTGACAAATTTTAATGAAATTAAAAATTTTCATAAAATTCTATTTTAGGTTTTTTACACAAAAATGTATAAAAAAAATTAAATTTTTCTTTATTTTTATTCAGTTTTTGTTAAAAATGGAATTAAAATGTATTTAAAATTTGATCACTTTTTAAAAAATCTAAATTTAGAAAGAAAAAAAAATTGGTAACTTTTCTCACAAAATCACTTTCTGACTCAATTTCGTCTGATAGTTTAATAAAAAAAATATTTATGACGAGCGAACCAGACACAAAACTTTGTTGATACAAAAGTACAGACAATGTAGATAAATTTAGTTAATTAGATAGAAACTCACCCAAAAATAGTCATTAAAATCCACAGTCATTTTGGTGTCTTTTTCATGAAACGTTGCGTTGTTTTGTTTGTCCTTAATATTATTTGTGGTTGTTGTTGTTGTAGATATGGTAAAAGTACATAACAATGAACAATTTTAGTTTTGATAACAATATTTATCGAGAGTTTCTTTTGTTTAACTTTTTTCTCTTTTCTTATATTTTTTCGAAATCTTATCTCGTTCTGTCCGTGCCTCAATTTTTTATTTATTTATTTATTTATCCACAAACAACAGCACTGACTACGGCGCAGCTATATATTTCTGTGTAATTTTCCCTTTTTTTATTCAATTTTAATTTAAACATTAATTCTGACTTGACTTCCGTTATCGCTCTCGTTCTAGAATGCGGTTCGCGTCTTCTTCACATGAGTTTCGTCGATGCTTGCCTGCAAGTATCGAAAAAGATGAAAGAAACCGATTACTAATCACAAATTTTTGTCCAGCCAGCGGAGAGTGAGAGCGAAAAATTGTGGGCAGATGATGTAACTGCGGCGATGATGGGCGACGACGTACACAAAATATGCTTAACCATCGAAAAAAACAGAGACAGACAGCTTGTTGTTAAATATTTATGACCCACAAGATTACAATAAGAACTAAAAATAACTACGGAAAAAATTAGTTGGGATCAATAATGGAGCAACATGGAGAAAAAATATGTAAATTTTCGTCGAGAATCGTTGAATTTAATTTTCTCACACGTTTACGCCCTTGTTTACTTTGAAACGCGCTGTGTTTTAATGCAATTCACGAGTCGCTTAATTATTTTTCATCAAGTCCGAGACAGAAATTGTCTTCGTCAGTGTACGCGTCGAAAAAAATATTTTGCACTCACTTTTGACGCGAATTTACGTACTTTTTTCACGAACGTCGATGATTACGCGACACACGGCAGTGCCAGCTTGCGATTAGTCATGATTTTTCGGGAGTTTTGTAATGAAATCAATACAAAAATTAAGGAAAATTAAAAAAGCAGATTCGGGTTCGGTTTTGTTTTTGCAGAGTTGCCAAAAATTCTAGTGCTTTGACAAGTGTGCTGTCGTTGGCAACACTGACGTGGGTTCTGATCGGACGAAAACCTCACATACCGCGCGTTTAAATTCGGACGAAAACATTACAGAGCCTAATTGAGTCGGCTGAAATTGATAAAATAAAAAATAGGCTTTCGGGGGCTGTTTTAGGCTCCTGCGAGGTCAATTTGCTGTTTTTCTAAAGGATTCTTGAATGGACTTATTTCGCATAAGTTTTTTTTTAATTTTTTATTATATTTTTTTTACTGATTTTTTTTTTTTTTTTTTTGAATAACGGGAAAGTAACGGGAGGCTTTTCGAAGAACTTTAGGCTTTTGGCGAGGAAGATTACTTAGCTGTTTTTTATGGATTTCGAAAATTACAAAAAATTAATATTTTTTTTAATTAAAAATTATTAATAATTAATTGAAATTATTTTTATTCTTTAGGCGAATAAAATTAATATTTTCATTTTTTGTCCCATGAGGATTTTCATGAGCGGGTTAAATGACCGTATTTGGTCAATTTTTAAGAAATTTTCAAATTTTTTTTTTTATTAAAATTTTGTTAAAATATTGTTTTTCCAATAGAAAATGTCGTAATTAAGCAAATTTCTTTAGTTTTTTGTATAATTTTACCCTAAAAAATTTTTCATGATTTTTCAATTCAAATGAAAATATTTTTAAATATTTTTTTGAGATTTTTGTCCGAAAACTTTTGAAATTTTCCATAAATATATGGAAATTTTTATGTGTTTTCATAAATGAAAAAAAAATATTTTTTTTTTAGTTAAATTGCTCTGAAATCAACTTTAAATAAGAAAATGTAAATTCCTTTAAAAGGACTAAAATATTGATTTATGACGAAAAACTGTTAAAATTTTGTCATTTTGTATGAAAAAGTATTTCAAATTTTTATAAAAGGCGTTTTTTTAAATTTTTAACTTAATTTTTCAAAATTTCAATTGATACCCAAAAACACTTCTAGATGTCACCCCAAATGAGCTGGTTAACATTTTGTCATTTTGTGTAAAAAACCCCGCGAACAATTTTTTTGGGACAAAAAGTTTGAAAAAAATTTGGAACGGCCTAAATAAAAAAAAATTAAATAAAAATTATGAAAATTTAAAAAAAATCTTTGGAGACAAAAGTGAATTTTTAAAATTATATAAAAATTTTATTTTATTTTTATTAAAATTATTATTTTTATTCTTGGAGCGACTTTAATTGTTTTTATTATTTTTTTTAAAGAAGTTAACAAAAAAAAATCGAACAAAAATAAAATATAAACATTTTTAAAAAAAAAAGTAAATTTTTTCACGAATACCTATTTTAAATAAATAAGGAACCAATTTTTGTTGAAAAAAAATGTAAATTTTCAGAATAGTTTTAATTAAATTTTTATTCATTTATCATGTAAAGTATACATATTTCATATAATCTTTCAAATACATATTGCAATCATCGTTAATATTACCATTAAATTGTAAGGATTATCATAGAATATAATTTTTGTAATTTTTTTTTTGTGTTTCACAAAATTTCTAAGAAAAAAGGCGAACGTTTAAAACTTAACATTAATACACAAATACATAATCGTCATACAAAAATTGTAAAAAGAGTAACAAACTATGTTCGGGCACTAAATTCTAACAAAAAATTAAAATGTTTAAAACTTAAATAATAATTAAAAAGTTAAAATTGTCAGTGAAACTCGTATTTAGGCTTCCAATGCTCGTGGACCATCAATGGGCATGGTGTGCAAAACTTCGTCGAGTAGCTGCAAGGCGCGATGCAAATGGACCTCAATCCAGCACGGCGTATCCTTAATGGAGTGACGCGGGTAATCCGGGCCCCATCCCTTGACGAAACTCAAGCGCAAGATGCACAAACGACGCAAATCATCAACTCCAATACCAGCTGCACTGAGATCTAAAGGTCAAATTAAAAATATTTTTTTTAGTTGAAAGAATTCGGGGAAAAGTAAAAATAAAACTTACTTCTTGGCACAATATTGTGTCCCGGTATTCCGGCGACGGCAGCGGCTTGAGCTGCAGCTGCTGCTTGCGAATTTTGTGCCAAATTTTGCATTTGTCGATGGCACTGTTGCAAGTCAAATACTTTTATGAATGCGCTCGGATAGATTTTGTGCACGGCATCGCCTGGCGTGCGTCCCGCCTCTCTATCCAAATAGTAACTTTGTACAAATACTGGTTGATCACTCAAGCATCGGAGCCATACGTCGCCCTCGCCATGCAAATCTAATAAGACACCTTTGCCAATGTGCAATCTACAAAAAAAAAAATAAAATTTTAAGATTTTGAATGAAAATTTTGGAAAAAAAATCTTACCTGGCACGTTCACTTTGCTCTGTACGATGCACGTTACTTAATGCACCAAGGCAAAAGCGATTTCCGCCAGATGGATCGACATATCCGTCGACTGTGACATTCGGTCGACTGCTGGGAACTTTGAAAGTCTCTCCAACTTGAGTATCTAATTCAAAATATGCCACGGAACACCAATATTCGGGAGCTGGTTGGCGCGAGAGCATTCTTGTTTGTGCTGGATGATCCTGCGTTTGAGGCGATTGCCCTGAAAAAATACAAAAAAATTTTTAAAAATCCAAAATTCATAAAAAATTAATTTTTTGAACTAAAATTCTATTCTACGAAAGATTTTTTAATTATTTTTTTTTTCTTACAGTAAGCGTTTCCGCGTTGCTGCCTTATGTCGGGAAGTTGCATTGACTGTGTGTAAGTTAGTGTATTAGAACCGCTCCATGTACCTTGAGAGCCCCCGGAGCTTTGTTGGACAAAGTGTTGTTGTCCAGCGGGAGCTTGCGAAGGCGGAACTACTTGATTGTTAGTTGAAGATGCGAAACCATTTTGTTGAATATGGGAGGTGTTAGGTGACATAGGAGATGAAGCTAATATATATAAAAGAGTAATTTTTTTACTAAAAATACATGAAACTAAATAGAAAGAGAAAAACTACGAGAATCTACGAGAAATTTCTACTTTAGATCCGAATTTGAGAAAAAAATTTACTTACACATTGGACCGTGCGTGTCCCCAATCTGAGAATCTGTGGCGTAATAAGGCTGTGATGATTGATCTGACGGCGAATTTATGATACCATCAATAGGCGACTGTGAGGGATTTGTATTTGGTGCGGGAATCGGTTGCGAAACTTGTGTACCGGGAGGTCCTTGACCCGGCAATAAGCCTCCTTGTTGCATTGAACCGCCTGCATTCGGAATTGTCATCGGATGTTGCACAGTTGCTACAAAAAAAATCATAAAAATTAAAATTCATCGAAAAAAAAATTTTTAAAGGAGCAAACAAAATAATAATTTGACACAGCAAAACAAAAAACAAAATTTTTTGGGTTTTTTTTTTTGTTTTTCAAGGGATTGGAGCTTACACAATGGTCTGGGCATCAGAGACGGATTCGGTCCTTGAGGCGGAATCATCCATGGATTTCGTTCTCCCGGCTCGTTTTTCGGAATGGGACGAGGTCCTTGATACGAACTGCTTATTTGCGGTCCGTCTCCTATTTGGTACAATTCAATTCAAGAGAAAAATAAAAATAATAAAATAAACTCAAGTATGCAAAAAACACATCAGCAACAAAAAACAATCAATGGAAAAGCCATTTTGCGTTATTTTGAAAAAACAAAACTCAATAACGCGACAAACCTTGAGGGTATCCATAACCGCCAGGTTGATGCGGTAAATGTTTAATCGTGCCCATTTCAGGTCCATCAAGATCAAGTCCTCCGCCAACAACGGGACCTGGCGTGTATTCATCCTTTACCAAGCGACTTGGACCGGATTGGAGAGTTAATCCAGAGAGATCTGTGGATTTTAGGTAATTAAAATTATTTTTTTAAAATTTTTTTGACCTTTAAATGTTGAAGGAAGTAAAAAAATAATGATAATTGTCGATTTCCGATTTTTAAAGTCAAAAATTTACGAAAACTTATTGAAATTAAGTTTAAAATTTATTAAAATGTAAAATTTTTTAAAAAAAAATTTTCAATGTTTAAAAAATTTCTTAAAAAATTTAAAATTTATTTTTTAAAAAAATCTTTAAATAAAAAATTTTTTATTTTTCCAAAATTAAAAAAAAAATTTTAATATCAAAAAAAATTAAATTAAATAAAAATTAAATATAAAAAAAATTTTGAAATTTTTATTTTTTGTTAAAAAAAATTGTAAATTAATTAAAAATTTCACAAAATTTTAAATTTTTTATTGAATTTTAAACTTTTTTTGGAAAACTTTCAAAACTTTTTTCTAAAAAATATTTTAAAATTTTTTTCAAAATTTTTATTTAAATTTTTTTTTATTTAAAAAAAATAATAAAAGTGTAATATGTAGTTCAATAGCGTCTAAGTATATTTTTTTTTGAGAAATTTTCAACAATTTTTTTTAACGAATTTTCAACAATTTTTTTTAAATTTTTTTAAAATTTTTTTTTTATTTTTAAAATTTCAAATTTTAATAATTCAAGCTTTTGTTAAAAATGCCAAAAAAAATTAATTTTAAAAAATTTATAATTTTTCGCAAATTTTTAATGTCAAAAATCGAAATAATGAATTGTCAATAATCTCTTTTTAAGATTTTCAAAAAAAAAATTTGATGCAATAATTTTTTGATCATTAAATTTAATTACTTACCGATTCCCGGCGACACAACACGCTCATAATGGTACGGATTAACGCACACCGAATCGCACTTCAGATCGAACGCAAACTGGCAATATTTGACGTGCTTCAACTCGTTCTTATGCAAATCAGGCCATCGCCAGATACGCGCGTAAATGACGTGAGGAAATCCTTTTCGGCCAGCGACCTGCGAAAAAACAACAAAAAAAAAACGAATTGTAACCATGAAAGAAATGTGAAACGACCTTGAGACATGTCGTGCAGCTCTAGCTATAGGTTGACAGTCAAAATAATACAGCAGAGTAAATGACCTCTTTTGCTCTTTTTCTCTACCCCCCGTACGCAACATCAACAACAGAAACAGTTTTAATCAAAATCGAGCACGAGCGAGCGACACCTTTCTCGCGAATGCGAATGAACTCGAAGAAAGTTATGCGAATGTGTTCTCGTATCTATTATATAATTCTACACAATCATTTTTTTTCTACTTCTCGCTATCATCGAAAAGCGACGTAGACAAGTCCTGAAAAAGTCTCGCTCGGAGGATGGGATGCGTCGTTGTCCTTGAATACGCGTTCTACGCAAATAAATTTAGTCAGCAGGGCATTCACCTACTCTCTTCTGTGTGTGTGTGTGTGTGTGTAGAAAATAAATTTTTCGACGACTTCCCTCCCCGCAATCTGCCGATACATCCGCAGACAACACACACAAACAAATGATAAGGATATGGGGATACGAACTACGCATGAATGTAATATTAATGATTTCCCTTACTACTTACTATTTTTTTGCACACACACACACACAAACACACGTACAGCACGTAAAAATGGGGACTGCCTGCCTTTTCGTGGAAATTGGTGAATCAAGGGCTCGTTTTTTTTTTTGTTGTTGCTTGAATGCGTTGTAACTCACCTGCAATCGACCATCGAGAGTTCGTTGTATGGTTACGCATTTGCTTGGATGGGCTCCGTTTGTCGTGATGGCAGTAATGAGCGAATCGAGTTCGTCCCGCTTCTCCTTGAGCTTCTTTACGAGTGACTCTATTGCACGTTTCGAGAATCCTTCGCTCTCGCCGCCTTGCCGATGGCACATCAACGAGTGCACGATGCTCAAACAGGCATCTGCCGAGGTTGGAGCCGTCGTTGGGATGGCGTTCATTTCTCTCACAACTGAAAAAAAAAAATTTTTTTTAATATAAATTTTTTAAAAAACAGAAAAAAACTTAAAAAATACCTTCTTGCGAGTGCGAAATCGATGGAGGTGGTTGAAAAATGTGTTGCGATGGTGGGCCTGCTCCTGTTTGCACGGATTGAGCAGCTAATCCAACCATGTCAAAGGCCCGTAATGTTTGGGTACCCAGCTTTTATGGTTTTCCTGAGACGCGTTCCTCACTTGAATTTGTTTGTTTATTTATTGTGCTTGTTTTTTTTTCTTCAAAATATTAACAACAGAACGCGACAGAATCGACTAGCCAACGCGAATGTACTCCGAAGAATGAATAGTCTTTTCTTCTTTGTATGCTACGACGATACTTGTAATTTGAATTTTTACAAATTTGCACAAATTTTCACTAAATTTCTACTGTTTGCCGTTTTTTGAGGCATTCACAACACTTTAGGTCACTTTTTGTCGCATTTCGGGGCAGCTTTTATCGATTTTTACGCAATTATTGAAGATTTTTGTCGAAATGAAAACAAAAGCTCTTGAATCAGCGTGAAGGCAATTGTGAAATTTTATAATGTGCAATGGGATTCGTGCATGAATTAGCAAAACGGCGAGCACCCAGCGAGTAATTTCTGTTAATTGTCAAATTTAAATGTTCCGTTCAAGTGTTTTTATGAATTTTCAAGTATTTTTCATAAAAATTCTTTCAATTTTTGACCTAAAAATTAATAAAATTAACTTTTTACGTAGAAAAATCAAAAACTTTCATAGAAATTTTACCAAACTTGATTAAAATTTTAACACTACACGTCATACGTGACACTATAGACATCGTACAGAAGCCTTTTATTTACAAACTTTCATTTTTTATTTGAATTAAAAGCGAAAATCCCCTTTAAATTGCAAGAAATGAGCCATGTCGTCGGTGCCAACAACCACAGATCGCATTCGAGCTCGCATCATTCCGAGTCAGAGCATCATTTCGCTTTTGTGTGAGCGCCAACAGGGATTGGGACGCACCAACAGAGCCTTCTTCAACTATCGCCAATTCTACAAGACGATCCGCCCGAATCTCTCGATCATTAACGTGGAAAAACCTCAATGTTACCTTCGGAAATTCAGTTTGGATGGAAAATATCTCATCGCATTCTCGTATGACCAAACACGCTTGGAAATTTATCGTTATCGGGGCATTACAGCAGCCATGGAACTCACGTCGGGCGTCACGGAGGAAATGGTTGCCAACTTCAATATGGGACTAAATTTGGAAATTCGCAGTAAAATCTTCAATAAATTGTTCAAGTTGGAACATGTGGTCGAAACGTCGAGAGAAAAGCAACTTAATCGGTAAGAAAAAAAAATTTTCTGTCCTTTTTGAGAAATTTACATAATTTTTCTTACCTCCCACAGCGAATGCAGTTTGTTCACGAGTGATTATCGACATGTGATATTAGGGGCGGCATCTTTCATCCCAGACGAGTTGCGTCCCAACTTTTATTCGTTGTACACGAACAACGAATCTATCACTCCGACAGCTTCGTCGCCGCTTGAGGACTACACAATTTACATAATTGACCTGAATACGGGCCTTATAACGGATTCCCATGACTTTTGTGTGGATAAAATTATTCTTTCGCATAACCAAGGACTTTATTTGTACGAAAATACGTTAGCTGTGTTGTCGATTCAGCATCAGACGATTTATATTTTTCACTTGGAAGATGGAAAACTGACACTTTTACGATCAATTGGGCGATTTTGCAGTCACGAGGAAGAATTTTTGTACAGTAGTTGTCCCCAAAATACTTGCATTCGCCCGTTTCGCGAACCAATCATCAACAGTTTGAAACATCGCATTCTGGTTTTTTTGTATCAAGACGCCAAAAAGAGAGAAGAAGCTGGCGATTCGACTGCCATTCGAAGATTCTATCAACTCTTCGAGTCTTACAAAAACCTGCGAATGTGGAAGATGCAACTCATTGATGGCGATCACTTGCTCATCAAATACTCCATTGAAGATGTCGTTACGCTAAAAGCGAGCGATCCCAATTCCCACAGTGCCTTTTTTGTCTTTTACAACATCTGGGAGTCGAAAGTGCTGGGATTTTTCGATAACAAGTCGGAAGATTTGCTCTGGCTTTATGAGAATTTTTCGGATTGTTTCCGAAATGTGCACAGCATTCACAACACAAGTTCGCCAAGTAACAATTTTCACATGAATTTGATGCACCAACGATTTAAACAGACAATTCTCGTATCAAAGCCGAACGGAATGTTGGAAGCGACAAAGAGACTTTTAGCGCAACTGCCAATCAGCTCGCAAAGTTACTGCAGTTCGCCGTATCTGGATATGTCCCTTTTCAGTTACGACGATAAATGGGTTTCGGCGCTCGAAAGACCAAAAGCATGTGCGGAATTCCCAATAAGATTTTTCGCGCGAGATTCGGGCATCTTGAAATTCAGATTGCATGGAAATATGTCGAAATTGAGTAATAATTCATCAAGACGACTTGTTGCATTCAGTTTTCACCCAACAGACCCCTTCATTATTTCCGTGCAACGACACAATACCGAATATATTGCCAACTTTCACATCAGAGGCCCATCTGGAATTACTTAATTTTTGCTCAAATAAAATCGCGTAATTCTTTATTTATTGAAACGTTTCGTGTTTGAATGTTAGACGCATCCACTTTTGATTTTTCATGATTTATTTTTACTTTTTTGAGGTTTTCAGTCTCGCGTGACCTGCCATTAAATTAATTTGTGCATTAAAAATTAAGGACAGTTCATGTCATATGTTATGATTACAGGTTGCTTGCTCGTTGTCGTCCTTTTCCATGTCACGTGTCCTCACGTTGCTCGTAACGAAATCGTACGAATGTCACACGAGCACTTTCAAGATGTAATCAAAAATTTAGTCGAAACACTGACGACGACGACGACGAAACTTAATAGGATAATTAGATTGAATGAAATACGGAATAAATGAAGGTAATTCAAGGTTTATTTGTTCGACATATGTGTATCTAGAGGTGTTTTACATAAAATTATAGACGATTTTATAGTTAATTTTATGAATTTATTGAAGAGAAATTTTAGTCAATTGGAAGTTATTGATCAAAAATGTTAATTATTTGCTGCGATTTTGAAATTGTGAAAATTATTAAATTTTAGGCTTGAAATTCGTCAAAAAATGACTTGCAAAAAAAATTCATAAGAAAAATTTGATAACTTTAGTAATTTTAAATTGAAGGCTTCTAGTAATTTTTTTTAAATTTTTATCCAAAAATATTAAATTATCCAAAAATATTAAACATTTGTCAAGCTCTTAAAAATTTTTTTTAATGTATTTTTAGATTTTTCTTTGAAAAATTTATACAAATTTGAAAATTTTTAATTTATATTTTTTCTTAAAATTTTAATTTTGAATTTATTTTTTCAATTTTAATCAATTTATGTTAAATTATTTTAAAAATTATCAAAAATCTTAACTTTTTATTCAAATTGTTTAAAAAGCGACGATTGAATTACTCCTAATTCGTAAAAAATAAAAAAAAAGGAAAATTTCACATGTTCTTGATAGAATTATCTCTGAATTTCTAAATTTCACTAATCTCAAGTCTTTTTTCTAAATTTTTTATAAGTTGATGCCATTTATTGAAAAAAAAATAATTTTTATATAAAAATTATCAGAAACTCAAAAATAATTTATTTTTTTTTTAAGAAAAACAATCAATTAAAAAATTATAAATTTAATTTTAAAAATAAATTTCTTAAAAAATAATTTAAAAAAAAATCTTTAAAAAATTATTTAAATTTATTCTTAGGGAAAAAATATTTTGAAAAATTAAAACTTACTTTTAAAATGAAATTTCTTAACATTATCTTACCTTCAATTTCTATCTTTTTCATGAAAACTCGTCTTCTTTTCCAAGCCATTAACGAGCAATCACACCAATTTCTCGATTAATAATGCATTTCCAAGCGTAATAAAAATGGACAGACAGTTCAAACAACGAATTTTTTTCTTTCTTTTTTATACTTTTATTACTGTTTTCCGTTCAAACTACTACATACACACTTTCTACCATTAACTGATGTGTAGGAATAAACGTAAAGAAATAGAAGTATAATATTTTTGTCAATAATTTTTCGTGAAAAAAAGGAAATTAATTTTTCTTTATTAATAATTTGTGATAAAAAAAAAACATTGGGAATATCTGGACTATTGTCGTTATTACTTTTGTTTGTGGGTATTAATAATATATATCATGAAATGGAAAACGAATCTCTGCCTTAATCATTAATCAAAGACCAAAAGTACCCTACTACCTGTTGTTGTTGTTGTTGTTATTTATTTACGTTATTTTCTTGTATTAATAAAAAAATCAATATAAATTGGAATTGTTCTTATATATTAATTAGTTGTCAGAAAAAGAGATTAAAATTTAGTTTGATGATCCGCGGGGTGATCATTTTTTTTTTTTGTATAAAGTTACTCTAAATGCAAAAGAATGTTAGCAATTGTTGCTTGATGTAGCTCAATCTTTTAGTTTTTTTTTCTTTTTTTGGGGGAAACTATTTTTTTTAACTAAATTTAATTTGTTGTGTATGTATGTGAGTTGTGTGAGTTGTTGTTGGTACTCGATTGCTACTTTTTTTTTGTTGACATTTATTTTGTGTGTTTTTGTGTTTTTTTAAGGGATGAGGTATGTAGCAATAACAACAACTTACAATTGACCGCAGTCGGCGACGACAATCTTCTTGGATGGTTTGCCAGATTGGCTGCCATACGACTCGATCTTCTTGACGATATCCATGCCATCGACGACAGAGCCGAAGACAACATGACGATTATCTAACCAGGCAGTTTTGACAGTGGTAATGAAGAATTGGGATCCGTTCGTGTTGGGTCCAGCATTGGCCATGGACATGATGCCGGGTCCGGTGTGCTTCAAGGTGAAGTTTTCATCCTCGAATTTGTTGCCATAGATGGACTTTCCGCCAGTGCCGTTGTGATGGGTAAAGTCACCGCCTTGACACATGAAGTTTGGAATGACACGATGGAAAGTGGATCCTAAAAATAAAACCAAAAATTCGTCACATCACATTCGTCGTTGTTTCGTCTTAAATTAAAAATTAAATCTATTTTTTCCTCAACTGCACACACTCATCCTACACATATACAAACGATATTAGTGTAAACGTATCAAGTAGAAAAAAAAAATCCGAAGAATCGTGCATTCTGATTAAAATGTGTTATATAAAAGCCGGTGTGTGGACAACGACAACCAACGCTTTCTATGTGAAATCAAATATGGGCTTGTTTTTTGGTAACATCGTAAACAGCATTTTTTCATATTTTTTTATTTTTTTTGAATGCGAATATTTTTTGAAGCTTTAAGCATCTGTTTTGAATTTTTTGAAAGTTAAGCGTTTTTGGAAGTAAAATAGGGTTATTTCGGTAACTTATGTTACAAATTTTAAAAACTGAAATTTTGTTTTGCCATTTTTGAAATTTTTGCAAATTCGGAGCTAAAAAAATAAATTAGAATTGAAACTTTGAAAGAAATTAAAAAATTTGAATTTTTCATTATTCGGGTTTTGAGCGGTAGCTTTAGTTCACTAAAATATTTTTATGAAGTAAAATGTAGCAATTTTGAGTTATTTGATGTTCATAGACCATTTCCATGATTTTATGATGCATTTTGAGTGAAAAATATTCATCTTTGAGAAGCTGATTTTCAAAATAAAAAAAAACCTCAAAATTTCAACGCCTTTATCTCGAAATCTAAACACAAATTCTATTATTTTAAAATATTCTCTAAATTTGAAGTGAACCTAAAACAAGAAAAAAATCTGCAAAAAGTTGATTTTGAAAATTTTCGATAAAAATTCTTTGCAAAAAAAAACAAGCCCACGCCGTATCAAACGTTCACATAGAAACATGATGAAGACGAATAAAAATGGTTGTGTACGAGGGACCGGCTGCTCGCCGCACATTCCCCTGTACTTCCTATCCAAAAGCAAATTCTTGCTTGCAATGTCGTATGACTAGGTTTGCCATAAGTCCCTCCTCAGTTCTAACAAAAATCAAATAATTTGGTATATTTTTTAATATTTTTGAATTTTTTTTTTTTTTTTTTTCAAAAAACTATTCTATTTACTTTGGTTTTAAAATCTCAAAGCATGGCTTTGATTTATTTTTTTCTAAAAAAATAAATGCCTTTTTAAAGAAAATCAATAAAAATTTCAGAAAAATTTTGTTTAAAAAATTTTAAAGTTTCTGTAAAAATTATTTTTCAAATTTTTATTGAAAAGTTTTCGATGCGGCAAAAAAAAATTTTTAAAATTGTAGAACAAAAATATGAAGAATTTCCAGAAATTTCTTATTTTAGATATTGGAAAAATCCCGGAATTTCCCAATTTTTTGCCCCAAAACTCAAAAAATCAAATATGGCAACCCTACGTATGACCTCACTTTGCACGATGTATAAATTATCTACCTCTTTCCTTGTCACCTCACTGACTCATTAACTTTTAAAAATCAAATAGAAATCAAAGAAACACCTACCTTTGTATCCGAATCCCTTCTCTCCGGTACACAAAGCACGGAAGTTCTCGCAGGTCTTAGGTACAACATCAGGACTGCAATAAAAAGAAGAAAAAAACCGATGAAAAATCAACTCACAATTCGCCGAACGACGAAAGGACTTGTAGCTTTCGTCGTTGTAATTATAGATTTGGGTAGTGAAAAAAAAAATCGGTCGGCGATATGTGTATGTATGGCAGCATCATTGTCGCTGTCTTATCTTTTCACACGCGTTTTTCACGTTTTCCCGACGTATTTCTTACCGCAATTCGATGGTAATGCGACCGAGTTTCTGGCCATCGGCTTCCATATCGAAAAACACCTTGTTAGACATGATTTTTGAGCTAAATTTGCGACAATTCTGCACTACGAGACCGATATTAAGGAGACTCTTCATTAAATGGCTTAGCGTGCTTGGCGATTGACAGTAGAGAAATGCGGGCGAAATGCGCAGTGGGAAAATTGCTGGTCCTTGACACAATCGCAAATCGCGCACTGACAGTATCACTTTCGTTCGTCTCACCACAATTTGAATTTTACTGTTTTTCACGCTTTTTTCACATTGGCAATTTGTAAATAATTTATGCTTTGATTTTAATTTTAAAGTTTATTTTTGCTTTTGATATTTAAATTTTTGATTAAAATGACATTTAGAGCAAATTTTAAAATTTTTTAATTTTACTTTTGCTTAAAGCAGAAGCAAAAGCAATTTAAACAATTGAAAATGATTTTTATATTCACATTTTCAAGAATATTTATACAAAAATTATTTTAAAAAACGAGAAAAAAAATAAGCCAAATTCATTTTTTTTTAAAGCAAAAGAGATTAAATTTTTTTTTGCTTTATTAGAAGAAGAAACAAAACTGAAAATCATAGGCAGGGACGAAAAAAATATTTAGATAATTTTTTTTTAATTTTTAATCTTAAAAAAATGTCCAAATTTTAATTACATATTTTCAATTTTTGCTTTAAGTTAAGTGTTAAAATTTTTTTAAATAATTTAAAATAATTTTTTAAATAATAGTTAAATTCGACTTGTTGTCTGTGTGTCAGTAACGCTGTGCCTCAAAAAATTTTTTTTTATTTCTTCAAAAATCAAGGAGATTTTGATGGAAATCATCTTTAGAATGAATATTTATTATTTTAATTTAAAAAATAAATAAATTCATGAAAAAAAATTATTTCTCGCTCAATTTTCTTTATTATTTCTGTTTCACTAAAAACAATTTTCATAAAAATAAATTTCCTCTTTAAAAAATATATAGATTTTTCGTTTCACAACTCAACAAAAATAAATATCACTTCAAATTTTGCAACCTTTTTAAATCACATGCAGGACAAAGTTGTTAGATCTCTGAATCCAATTGAGCGCTTCTTTGATCCGTTGAATGCTGACACGACTCAAAAAGCTGCAGATTAGCAAGTAATCCGTTTGAGACCATCGAAACACGTTCTCAGTGCCCACTTTTCGTCGTCCTTCGCAAACTGTTTTCGTTGTGAGATACAATAACCATTGAATTATCTACAAGAAAAATTAAAAATTTATCAATTTTTTTCTAAAATTTAACAAAAAAAATCTAATTTTACCTCTTTACTTGAAGGCATCTTGTTACTCTTGAGCCACTGAGATGGCGCCCAAAGATGAAGTTGTAAGATATTAGCCGCGACATCGGTTGCTGGTCGTTTTTGAGGATTCTTTTGCAGCATCGCTCTCACAAGTTTTCGCACAAATAACGGGACATTGTCGTTCATCTTCGGTAAGTCTTGTACCTCATAAGTTGCACTTCGCAGCGCAGCATTCGTATTGCCATTGTAGAAGGGATTCAAATGCCCGAAAATCTCATAAGCGATCGTTCCGCAAGCCCACAAATCGGATTTCGAGTAATCCAGGACGGAAAATGCTCCGGGTTGTTTGGAAATTATTTCGGGAGCCATGAGAGCGACATTTCCTCCTTTGTCCATTTCAATCGAGGGATAAGGAACTTTCAACCCGTTCTTTTTGTCGGCGATGCACGAACCGAAATCCGAGAGTACAAGAGTGATGTCTTCCGTCTTTGGCTTGTAATCCAACAAAATATTATCCGTTTTCAGATCACGATGAGCGATGCCATGCCGATTCAAGTGAGTAACAGCTTCAAGTAGTTGCGCGAAAATTTTTACACGATCTCTCATGGAGACTTCTGTCTGGTTCAAAAAGTCCCGCAGAGAGTGTTGGTAACGTTTCATCAGCAAAAATAAACTCATATTTCGTCCGTATCCGTTCGGATTGAGACTCGGAGGGAGTGCCATCGGATACAAATTCTCAGCTTGACTCAACAAAGGCATTTGATCGCAAAAAACTCCATAAATATCGACGATAAACGGGTGTCGCGGCAAAAAATTCGTCTCACTTGCCAAAGATTTCTTCAATTCGACAGCTTCTTCGTTGCAAAACTGGATCGCTGGAATCAGTTCTTTGTGCATGGCACGAATTAGTGCCACAGCATTACTCTCAATGTCATAATTGAACATGATTTTCAAGGCATACGGGTATTCAAGGGGACTAACTTCTTGAATTTCTTTCGTTTCGGCTTCGATTTTTTCGTTTTTCTCTGAAACACCGGAAGATTCGGGGATTTCTTGCATCTCAACGTCATCGTACACCGCAAGAGCGTATTGCAAGTCTTCCGACACTTCGCCAAAGTTCTTTTGCGTCTTCAATTTGGCGGCATAAACCACTGCTGAGCATCCAATGCCAATCGGTTCGCCAATATCCAAGTCCTCGAGACTCAAATTCTCGTGAAATTGCCCCTCAGCATTTTCCTTCGCATAAAAATCGTAAAAGTACGACACCGTTTCACGCACAGCATAACAAACTCCTTCGAGTTCTTCGTCTTTCGAGAGAAATTGACGGTTTGCAGCTAAATCCTGTGCCGTGTAAAAGGAATCTGCACTGCCGTACAAGAGTCTCTTGCTGGCTTGTAGCTTCCAATTTGACGATAAAGGTCCGATGAAGCGTCTCAAGGTTTTGTTGATGAATTGTTGTTTGTCAGTTTTTGACGATGTTCCTTGATGTCGAAGGAAGCGTTGTCCCTTTATTGGAAAAATAGTTAAAAAATGAAAATTTTTTGGATGACAGAATTTTTTTCTTCCTTACCTTCGACAACTTTTCTGGAACATTTTGATGATGTGATTGAACTGCTATTTTGGCTTTGGCTTCTTGCTTAGTGTAGGTGTGAATCCATAATCTGCCATGTCTCAAAAGTCGCGATGTGAAGAGACGAAAAGACATTGTCTTCTAATTACACAAACAATTCTCTTTTTTTAATTACGCATTTGAAATTTTGTTTTGATAGTTTCGTTTTCTACATTGGTTCTGATAGGATGCTCCAAAGGCTATTTTTGATTCGCGTTTCATTCCTCATCATTTTTAATATTTTTTTTAATAATCGATTTTTATCTCATCAAAAATTTAAATTAATTATTTTTAAATTTTTTAGACCATTTTCACCTAAAAGAAAATTTAAAAATAGAAAAAAAATAATTTTTTTATAAAAAAAAATTAAAGTGATTTTTTTTAAATTTTTTCAAATTTATTTTAATAATTAATATTTTTAATTAAAAAATTCTGGAGAAATTTAATTTAATAATAATTTTATATACTTTTGAAAAAATAATAAAATGGCAAAAAAAAATGATTTAAAATTTTTTAAATAATTTTTATAAAAATTTCTTCAAATAAAAAGAAATTGTATGAAATATTTGTATTTTTTTATCATCCATAATTTAGAAAAAAATTAATTTATTAAAATTAATTATTTAATGAAAAAAAAAAATTAAATTGAATAAAAAATAAATTTAATTTAAATTAAATTAAAAAAATAAATTAACGCGAAACAAAAAAGTTCTTGGAATACCCTTAAAATTCATTTTCCCAAATATCTTAACCAAATGCCAAATACTTGTTTACAAAAAACAAAAAAAAAGTCTCAAATCCTGATCGGCATTTCGTGAAATCCTCATAAAATCACAATGCTTGCCAGGAATATCTTAACCAGCAGTGTTCCTTATTTCTTCAGCAAACTTGCAAATGTTCCCGTACCAGCAATCAGTTCACAAATCATCCGCGAGATCCAAATGACGTCTGTGGCAAAACACGGAGGAGCCTTCGAATCCAAAGACCCCCAATCCGAAGCGGAAGTCGTGAATGTCAAATATATCGACAAAGATGGCAAAGAAACACAAGTGCGAGGCAAAATTGGAGACAATGTCATGTATTTAGCTCATCGGTATGGCGTCGAGATGGAAGGAGCCTGCGAAGCAAGTCTTGCTTGCACCACTTGTCACGTCTATGTGCAACACGAGTTTCTCGATACGTTGCAAGAACCGGAGGAGAAGGAAGAAGACTTGCTCGATATGGCGCCGTTCCTCAAAGAAAACTCCCGTCTCGGATGTCAAATCATCCTGACGAAAGAAATGGATGGCATGGAACTGAGACTGCCCAAAGCGACGAGAAACTTTTACGTGGATGGTCACAAACCGAAGCCACATTGAAGAGACTTTTAAATCAGGAATTTAAATAAATATTTAGGAATCTAGAATAAAATTTATACAATGAATTCAAGTGAAAGGGGTTAGTTTTTCTATTTTGCGTTTCAATTTTGACCAATAGCGTTCTTATGTTGGTTAACAGGGATCAAAAAAATATTTATTGAAATTTTTTAAAATACATAATTTTAATTTTATAAAATGTTTGTTGGTAAATTTTTCAATTTAATCCGTTTCTTAGTTTTTTTTTTTAATTATTTTTTTCTATTTTCTCATATCAGTTGTAATTTTCGTTTCGGATATCAAAATTAAACAAATTAAGGCTTAATTTTATACTGAGGGTGAATTTTGAAATTGGGATACATATAAAATGGTATGTCATAAATAAATAAAATAAAAAAATGTTGATAGTTCGATTTTTTAAAGTTAATTTTATAAAAAAAAATCATGCATGCATTAAATTTTTAAAGTAAAAGTAAAAAAAATTAGAAATTAGAAAATGAAGTAAAAAATTTTAAAATACATATTTTTATCTACTTCTGACAAAATATAAATAAAAATAAAATACTTAAAATTTTTATCGTATTGGTTGGGTATTTTTGGTCAAAAAATGTTTTTGTTGTTTTTTCACATTTAATTTTTATTTTTTATTTCTATGCGACGTTTCAACACTTTATTGTTCAGTACGTGTCATTATCAAGCAACTACAAAAAATTACTAGAAAGAAAGAACTAGAAGCCGAACACAGAATCATTGACGAAAAGAAATAATACAGCAACGCTGTAACAAACATGACATGGTTTGACCTATGAGAATTACAAAATCATACACTACAGCTGGCATTACAAGAAACGCAAAGCACTAGAAACCATGTAATTGTATGTATATAACAACATCGAAAATAGGTCAACTTTAAAGTTGATACGCAATTCATGAGAACAGACTCAAAGAGAGTGTTTGTAACAGCGACTCGTGACACATGTCTTTGAGCAAAAGTCTCTAGAATTTTTAATTTTTTAACTTTTTGTGTTAATTATTTTTATCTCACATACAAATAAGTAAGTTTCTTGATTAAATTTATGTCGTCAATTAGTTATGAAAAATAGTTTTCCACATTAACTATCACTAATATCAATTTTTTCTGTAATTTATTTGTAGTTTCTTGATAATGACAAGTGTCGAAACGTCACATAGAAATAAAAAATAAAAATTAAATGTGAAAAAACAACAAAAACATTTTTTGACCAAAAATACCCAACCAAAACGATAAAATTTAAAACAAAAAAAGTGAAATATTACTTGAAATTAAAATTTTCAAATTTAAAAAATTAAAAATTTACTTTTGCTTTTACTATCATTTAAAATTTAGAAAAAAATTCATTTCGAACCCTGTTCATTAAAATTTTTCCTTTGTATTGGTAAACAAAGCTCAAAAACGCGGCAATTGACGTTAATTGTTTTTAAATTTCACAACTTGACCATTTTCAAATGAATAAAATAATGTCTCGTGGAGCTTTTATTGTTTTTGAGGGATGCGATCGTTCGGGCAAGACAACACAATCCGTGATGCTAGTGGAAACGCTCAAAAAACTCGGATACAAGGCAATGTACATGAATTTCCCGGATCGCACGACAAAAACAGGCAAAGAAATTGACGAATATCTAAACAAAAAGAAAAATTACACAGACGAGGAGATTCACTACCTATTTTCGCGAAACAGATGGGAAGTAAAAGAGCTCATGGAGAACCGCCTCTTGAACGGAACAACTCTAATTGTTGACAGATATTCGTTTTCGGGTGTCGCCTTCACAGCTGCCAAGGGACTCGACATCGAATGGTGCAAAGCTCCCGAAATTGGACTCATGAAGCCAGATTTAGTTGTTTATATGACGTTACCATTGAAGGAGATCGTCTCGCGAGGCGGTTTTGGCAAGGAACGATACGAAATCCCAGAATTCCAGAGACGCGTAGGAGCAACATTCAAAAAATTATTTGACCCAACGTATTGGAAAGAAGTCGATGCATCACCAAAACCTGAAGAATTACAAATAACTTTGACAAATATCGTAGAAAATGCAATTGAGGACGCAAAAGACAAACCTTTGAGTTATTTGTGGTAGTTAATTAATTATTTACTGACTTTTATATATAAATTAAGACACTGATGAATTGTATAAATAAATTTTTAACACTTTAATGGAAGCCAGTTGATTGATTATCCTTAAAAGCTAACAACAATTATGCGATAATGTCTTTTAAGGTCTAAATTTTGTCTCTTTTTGGGTATTGAAAGTTGATTTTGAATGAAATTTGTATTAAAAAGCTCTCAAAATTCCCTGAAAATTTTAAAAAATCATCAAATTTGAGACTTTTTATACAAAAGCGATCAAAAAACTTCAAAATTTTGACCTTTTCGTAACACATTTAAACTCCCGCTACCTTTAACATCTCCTCAACATCCACAATTTTCTCTCGAGGCTTCCCAACTTTCGTTCCTCTCTCAACTTCAGCTTCGTCAATGCTTTCCCACGCCTTCCACGTCACACTTCGCATCTTATTAAAGTTAATTCCTGGTTTGTTTTCTCTCACAGTCCTAATGACATCCATTTTAAAGTCCTGACAAATGGCTTCTGCGACAGAAAATGACGAATTCATTGTCGATAAAATAACTCCTGTGGGTCCCGTGCCAAGCCATCCCGTCACATACAACCCATTTTCGAATTTATCTTCGAAACTGTCGATTGTCAAGTCGGATGAGGTCTGATTTGATGATTTTTTAAGTACTCGTCCTGCGATATTGTTCACAAATCCTCCTTTTTCGTTGAAATTTATGTCTTCATCTAACGATTCTGATCGATATCCGATACTGCGACAAACTAATCCAACATCAATTGTTTCTCTCCCTTCCGTGCTGACTGCCTTTTCGTTCTCCAATTTATTGATTGCATATTCAATGGACTCAACTTTTCCATCTTTTGCGTTGAATTTCACAGGCGATCGATAAAAAATTGGCAAAAATTCTTTTTCAGCGCCTGATTTTTGTTCCTCTAAACTTTTCAACATTAATTCTGTGATGCGTTTTCGAGGTCTTTGCAATTTCGGGACCACTTCAGCAACTCCCGCAAAGTCATCAACGCGCCATTTTGTGTCAACATTCTCGAGTTTCAGCATTTCACGGAGTTCTTTAATCGTGAAGGCAGCCTGCAAAGGTCCTCGTCGCCCAACAAGATGAATTTTCCGCACTCGACTGTTGCTAAGTGCTTCCAAAGCGAATGACGTGATATCTGTCTTCCGTAGCTGATCAATCGGCGATAAGAGAATTCGTGCAACATCAATTGCGACATTTCCCTGCCCTAAAAGTGTCACAGATTCGATGTCTAAATTGGGATTCAAGTGTTGAGCGCCCGGCAAACCGTTGTACCATGCAACAAAATCTCGAGCTGATATCACGTTCGGAAGGTTTTCGTTTTCTAAACCAAATTTTCGGTCTTTATCTGCTCCGTAAGCCTGAAAAAATCGATTTTTATTGAAAAAATCCACAAAAATCACGAGAAATAATGAATTTACCAACAAAACGGCATGATAATTCTCTTGCAACTGCTTCAAAGTGACATCCGTGCCCAAAGAAATGTTCCCATAGAACTTGACTCTTGAATTTTCGCCCGTTTGCTTGAAGGTGTTTATGACATTTTTCACTTCTGGATGATCCGGAGCGACGCCAAAGCGTACCAACCCATAGGGAACAGGCAATTTCTCGATAATATCAACGTAGGAATGATCCAGATGCTTCACAATGTATCTCGCAGCATAGAATCCAGCAGGTCCTGCCCCAACAATACAAATTTTCTTCTTTGTCACGTCTGAAGAATGAAATCTCAGAAAGTTTTTGATGCAAGATTTCTTTAAAACAGCTCCAATTCGGGTATTTAACATTTTTTCCAACAATTTAATTCAAGAAATTCAAAGATGAAAAGATGAAAGTTTTGCATAAATAAATATTTGTCTTAAAAAAATTGACAGTGCGAGCAAGTAAGTCGAATAATTTGACATTGACAAGTGATAAGATTTTAAAAAATATCTCGTTTATTGGGATTTTTATAAAAAAATTAGTTATAAATTGGTATTATAGCTGACAAATATTCATAATAAACTACTATAACGAAGAAGAAAAACAGATTAATATAAAAAATGTAGTCTTTCACACATTACAATACTAAATACGAGCGCCCCTAAGTGATAATGAAGCATTTTTGGAGCAACTTTTCGACCACAACGTGACAGGAATTGGCATCTTCGCAATCCAGCGTCATGGATTTCAGTCTTCCCGCGAATTCTTGTAGTCGTTTTTCGCCCAAATACACGCCGCCGTTATCGAGAGCGTTATTTGCCTGCATTATGAGTTGCTTGAAGCACAAGCGACGTGCTGCATTGTGATTCTGATTCTCCCAAACGGGAGTTCCCTTGACATAAGCCCATGCTATGCTCACGTAATCCAAGAGGGCGTCCCAATGACATGATTCGGCGAGCGTTTTGCTTTGTTCAAAGATGCATTTTTTGAAAGCAGCGACATGGGTAGCGGCTCGAGAGTAAGCTGCACCATCTGTTTTGCTCAATAATCGAGTTTTGGGCAGAGCTTTTGTGATATTTCGCTTTAAAATGTTCAATCGTTCCTCCAAAGGCTTCAAATCGGGCGCCGGCAAGTTTTGACGAATACTTTCCTCTAGCTGGGGCTCCTTTTTGACGCTATCCAAGATGATTTGAACCAATTGATCGTTACTCAAACCCTTGAGTAGCTTGGAAAATGGCACATCTGGATTGAGTCTCGACATCGACCCAATATCGTCGAAGCGTATTTTTTTGCTTGCCGAAGTCGTGCCTTTTGTCCCGACGATACGTTCTCGCTGAATTTGCTTCTCGGGCGTCATATGTTGCACTTGCTCCGGTTTCCCATCGAATTCAGACATGAGACGTTTGCGAGGCGATGAACGAAGTTGCATCGTAGCCAACTTTTTCGTGGGCGTTTTGAGCGGCGACTTGAGCGGATGATCATGATGCGGAGACCAAACGATGCTACGACGACCTCGAGCAGCGATAATTTGCTCATCCGGCGACAATTGGGGACTCAGGTAGCTCAGGGGGATGTTATTGATGGGCGAATCAATTAATGTGGGTCTCAGGATGTTCGGGCTGTCGCGCGCCGTCAATGCATCTCGCATAAACGGAATTTCTCCCAAGGTTATTCGACGACGAGTGTTTGCCATGTTCGTCTAAAAAGGACACCAACTGCAAAAGGAACAAAGGAAATTGGTTAACAAAAGGGTAGTTTCCGTGACGTCAGACAATGAAAAATTTAAAACACTTTTTTAGGATGTTTTAATCGATTTTCGAGAAAATTTTCACGATTTTTGCGTTACTTACACTTTTCTCGACACTTTTTCCTTGTTTTTACGATTATAAAAGCACAAAAATGACGAGAAAATTAATTTTTTCGGGAGATGTTTACTTTTTTGTTTTAGCGGTAAAATGGTTATCAAACGGAAAATGTCTGTACGACGAGTATCGATAGCTGTCACGAACATACGAGAGGATTCTTTGATGGTGTGTGTGTCAATAGACCAAATTTGACAATTCAGTTAAGGAATGTTGATGGGTTCGTCATTCAAAAATGCCTCAAATTTTATGATTTTAGAGTTTTAGGATCCTCAAAAGGACTTTTGAAGAATAAAAACTTAGATTTTTATAAATTTCAGTTCATTTAACGACAAAAAGTTCAATTTTTTAATGAATTTCTACGATTTTGTAAAGAATTTTTTACATTTTTCACCTTTCAGAAATTAGATGACAAGAAAAACTCAAAAATTTTAAATGAAAATAATTTTTTATAATAAAATCTAATGAAATTTTCAATGAATTCATTTTAGGTGTAAAGTCGAACAGTATGATCAGCTCCCGTAGAGAACAGCCATGGTTGTGTTGGATGGAAAACGACATCAAATACTCCGAAATCGTTCGATCGTTGATGATACTCGAGCCTTTTCAAAGGAACAATCAATGGATTTTGCATCAAATCACTAAAAATGAACAAAAAATTAGAAAAAAATCCTTAAAACATCAAAAAATTTCTTACTTGTAGACCATTCCGTGACAAACAATAACTCCTCGATCATCACTCGCTGAAGCAAACAACGGATATCGTTGATGATACGCCACATTCCGTACTGCCGATTGATGTAACTTGAGTGTTTGATACGGTTTCGTCGACAAATCCAAGTCAAACCAGAGAATTTTCTTATCGTACGATCCCACAAGTAAATTGTCGCCCTTTGGATGAATTGCCATACTCGAGATCCACTTAACGTTCGAAATGAGCTTCTTGACGAGTTCTTGCTTGACCAAATCGTAGATGCGAATGTGACGTTGTGTGGCAACGAAAATGCACGGCTTAACGGGATGAAAGAGAACCGCCTGAATGAGACCTTTGCTCTTGCTGAAGGGAATTTGTGACTTTCGTTTGGACAATTGATGAATGAGGACCGAACGATTTGCGCCTTCGGGCATAACTGTCGCGAAATAATCGCCTCGCCCGTGCCACGTAACTTCCTTGACATCCTTAAAGTGATGCAAAACGATACGAATACCCTGGTCGTAGTCTTCTTGCGACGGCACGGACCACGAAATAACATTTTTGACGCGTTCGTTCTCCTCGGTATCGTGTTTCGGTGCTTCGATGAGCAAATCGTCGGTCTTTTTGATGAGCAATTTATCGCCAACTTTGGGATTTATTAAAATTGTGTCTTGTCCCGTGGCAGCGGCGATCAATAAAAGTTTCGGATTTGGACACCAAGCGACAGAACGAACGACATCTTTGCACTTGACGGTTTTGATGCAACGTGCTGTCGCAATTTCCCACACTTTGACGGTTTTATCATCGGAACCTGTGACAATATATTCGCCGCGTGGCTCGATGCTGATGCTACGAATGATATCTTCGTGTCCCTTGTAGATGAGATTTTGCATGGTTGGATATGGTTGCAAATCGCGTGGTTGCGGCAATTTCGGGATCAAATCTTCCGGTTGGATTGTGGGTTTCATGCGTTTGGCACGAGGACACAAATAAAGATCGAGACACCGAATGAAACGTTCCTTGATGTAACGCTCGTAGTAGGGCACGTGTCGCAAACAGGCGTATTTTTGCGGAAGGAAATGCAATTTTCGCTTGTGAGGCTCTTCCGCCATGCGTTCCCATTCTTCCATCTCTTGTTTGTTGAACAAATATTCGGCGGGAGGATTATACGATTCAGCATGCCCAGGTAACGCACGTTTTGGAGCAACTACATGATCGTGAATTCGTCGCATCTTTTCGCGATCTGTATCAGTTTCCCACATCATATAGAATTTCGGACCTTTATTGGCTTCAGCGATACGTTTTTGCTCCTCTCTGGTCTTCATCCATCCCATTTTCAGTGAATGCACGAGTTTACCAATTTTTTTCTTCTCCCCAATCGATGGCAAGAAACTTCTTTTGTGTGCCGGAATATTGCGAATAGGTAATTTTTCGACTTCCGATGTGAACCATTCGATCCACGGCTCGTAATTATCATAGTTTTGATCCGGATTTCGACCTGCCATGATATTTTTGATCAACGTAATGTCCTCGCTCGATAAAACGATGTCTTGTCCCGTTTGAGGATCACGCACCGTACGCCAAAAATCGGGATCTTCCATGCGTTTGAGGAATTCGTCGAGTGTATCGCCTCCTTCGGGCTTCAAAATCTTCTTTGCATCCCAATCGTAACCCAAATGCTTGTAATCCGCATACCATTTCATCGGAATATTACCGACAGTGTTGCGAATGTCTTCCTCATCGGATGTATCGCCGTCAGCATATTCATCTTTATTCGCTAACTTTTTCATTTGTCGCTTTGATAATTTTTGTTCAGGTTCTTTTTCTTCCGGTTTGATGCGAAGTAACTCGCCTGGAGGTTTACTTTCGTCCGCTTCTTCGTCATTTTCTTCTGAATCTCCGTCGTCACTGCTGTCAACCTCGTCTTCCGAACCTAATTCTTCCTCAACGAAATCCGAATCTGATCCCCGTTCTTCGGCATTTTCATCGTCGGATGGGTAACTTTCGAAGCTTAATACCTCATCGTCACTTCCTTCTTCGTAAATTTCCTCAGCTTCGTCATCCGAACTGTCTTCTTGACCATTATCAATATTGCCTTGCATCAAATCCTCCTAAAAAAATCGTAAATTTAGTCAAAAACATTTAAAATTACGAAAAATACGCACTTGTTCCGACTCGTAGTCACTCTCTTCCTTCACCGTCTTCTTATTTTCTTCCGTTTTCGGCGTTTCCTTGAAAGCTGTTGCCTTCCTTTTGGCTGCTTTTGAATCTTTCGCTGCCATTTTCACTTTTTTACTAATTTTCAGAAATTATCTTCTTGTATTTTTGGATAAAATTGCAAAAAACTAGATAGAAAATTCGTGTGCAAAAAATGAAAACATACCCATGTGGCGGAAATGGAAGTTTTGTAGATGGCGCTGTATCAATGGCGCTGCAAATAAACAACTTCCGGTAAAACGACGAAGGCGGAAATGAGTAACGGGAGAACAACCGAAATTTTTTGGGCTTTTTTGAGGCTTCTGTGAGGAAAATTCGATGGTTTTTAATGGATTCTTTAATTAAAAAATTATTTTAAATTTTTTCATGAGTTTTTTTTATTTATTATTTTATTTTCTTGTCATAATTTTATAATATTAAAGGTTTATTATCTGTTTTTTTTTCTTAGACGTTCACATTTTTTTTAGTTATTATCTGACAACGTGTTAAAAATTTAGTTTTATTATTTTTTGTTAATTTTACTTTTTTTTTATTTATGAACGAAGCATGTAGAAAAGCCGCAAAGAAACTTTAAAATATAACAATAACTCGATGTTTAGAGCGTTGTATGTGTTTTCGTATGTTTGTTGTTTCCTTGTTATATTTTTTTGTATGAAAAAGTTTAAAAATTAAACAAAAAATTGTTTTCTAGAGTGTAAGAGATGAAGGAAAATTGTAAGTAATAATTTATGAATATTGTATGTTTTATAGAATTGTAGGGAATGAATGATTGAATTTTATTTACACGCGTCATGGAAGCGAAATTTTTATGATTTTTTATTTACATTAATGATTTTTTTCTTATTTTGTGTTAATTTATTATTATTTTTTTGTACAGCGCGTTAAAATAATACTAATAATATTCTTTTGTGAGTAAAAGCAGAATAAGCGACACATTAACATTATTTAATTTTTTTCTTTCATATAAACAACTATTGATAATAATAATTATTTATTATTTTTTTTATTTAAAATCGTTGATTTTTCTTTAACTTTTTTTTCTATATGATAATATTGTATACTTTGTTGTTGTTGTAAAACTAAAACTAAAATATATATTTTTTTTGTAATACAATAAATGATTGTATATAATGTTATTATATCTTTTTTTAAGTAACTCAACAAATAATCATTTTTTGTGCTTCATGTTGCTCTAGTTTACATATTTTTTTGTGAATAATATTTTTTTTTTAATTTAATACTAAATAATATTGTGTTTAGTAATGATTTATATGTTTTTAGTAAGTAAGTATAGAATATCTATAGAAAGTTGATAGTCTTAAAGAAAATTGTTTCTAATGAGATTTTGTTAAGAATTAGATGAAAATGCATTTTTTTAGCTCTTTGAATTTCTATTGAAACCTAAAATTAATATATTTTTATGTTGTCAAATATTTCAGGTAATTTTTACTTTTTTTTATAAATTTATATATGTTGATTATTATAAAGGTACATAATAGACTTTATCATTTTTCTTTCAAATAATATTTTTTTTGTATAAAATATTCTACAATTTTTATTTAAACAAGTGAAATAATAATTTTCTGTCTATTTTAATATTCTATTTTTTTTAGTTAATAATTATTAATTAATATAATCCATTTATGTATGAATGTTACTTTCATCATTATTTTTTAATATTTTTTGATAATATTATTTTTTATTTACAAAAAATATTTTTTTAAAAATGTTTTTTTTTAAGAAAGCTCATAAATTTTTATTATTATTTGGATGTCTTACTATTTATTTTGTTTTCTTGGGTTTTGAAATTTTTTAATATTTGTCATTTTTGCGCAAGTTAAATGAAATTTTGTGTAAAATAGCAACTTAAAACACAAATTGTCGTTTTTTTTTCATTAAATGATTGTCCATAATAATTAAATGTGTAAAATTAATTTTTTTAATACTGAATTTGATTGCATGAGTTAAAAAAAAAGAAAAATCGCAACGACATGAACTTATATTTTTTTATAAGAGAAGGGTAAGAAGCACTTTTATATTTTTAGTTACATTTTTAGTATTTACAGTGTTGTTGAACGTTATTCAAATAGTCCAGACTTGAACTTTTTCGGCAACGACACACCACGATGCCCGTTCGTAGTACGAGGAAACGATATGCAGCGACGCCACATGATGATTGATGAGCGTATCGAGTTCGCCTTCGCGAAAAACGTGAAAATATCGATGATGAGTCGCGGATCCGCCGCCCACAGAAGGCGAATCGAGCGATGCCGTGCTCGTTGAATGTGCCCATGCGTCATTTCCATGCCGAGCACTTCGTTGCTGGTTTGATGAGTTGCTTTTGTTGCTGCTGCTGCTGCGATTTCGCGTGAATCTACTGACAATGTTGGATTTTATATTTTTATTACTACTACTGGGTTGTTGTTGTTGCTGCTGTGTCTGAGAGTTTGTCTTACGACTAGTTTGAAGAGACTCGGAGGAGTCGTCTTCTTCCTGTATTAGAGCCACATCAGGTCGATAATTGATCTCATTGAATTCTTCATTGTAGGTGTCGGGGTCCTCTTCCGGTATGAGATCGTGCTGATAAAATGCCCGATCTACGCTGTTGCCGTTGTTAATGCTACTAACGCTACTACTACTATTACTACACAAGTCGGCGAGCATGAGACGACGTTCCCGCAACTCCTTGCGCAATTGATTAAAATCCTTGGAATCCTCGCCGTTGACTTGCACGAAGAAGGGATCGTCTTCCGGGAGTTTTGTCGTTGTCGTTGTTTGTTTGTTGTCGAAACTGTGTCGATGCTTGTGACGATGATCCCGCATTATTGACGGATCGAGATTATTTTCCTCCAGTTCTTTCATGAGTTGTGCACTTAGTTTCTCCGCGAATTCAGCCAAATGTTTGCGACGCTCTTCCTCGTCCGTAATGTTGTCGCATCCGCCGTGATTTGGATCCAAATTTGGTTTTCGTTCGCGTATCACGTACTCGACAGCGTCTTGCAGCGTATCTTTCACCAAAGTTTGAGCTTGTGCGATTGCCGCTCCTTCATCCAAACTCGTTGTTGGTTGCTCCGTTTGAACATTTGGGGTCTTAACGGTGCTAATGACACTATCAACGGAATCCGGAGACGAAGGTTCGCTTGAATCGCTATCCAAGTCATCCGTTTCTGGATTGAATATTTCGAGAGATTTCAATTTTGGCACGATAGGTGCTGCGGAAACACGTCGAACAATGGGGAAACTCGCTTGTTTGTTCGATGCCTTGTTCGATTTGCTGCTTGGATGCTTCGGGATTGGCGGTAAGTCTTTTATTTGTTGCTTCGTGATTTTAGGTAGGGGTTTTGCGATCGCTGCCGTCACTGTTAAGCTGTTTGGCGAGAGTTGTGCCATCAGTACGGGCGGCGATTGTTGTTTTGTTCCCATTTTTGTGTTTGCGAGAAGCTGTGGCGATGCCGTGTTGTCGTCCGTTGTCGTTTGGGGCTTCTGGAATTGCGTGTCGAAGGTGAAGTGAATCGTTTCTTTCATGGTCAAGTTGCCGGATGACGGTTGTTTGCCGCATCCGCCCGAACGGGGAGGCGCCGGAGAGTGTGCTGGCGTTGGAGGACAGGGAAATACTAAAGGTGAAGTTGGCACTGACGGTATTTTACTACTATTAGGAGTTGTACACGAAAGAGTATAATCAAAGCTGCTCGAATTCATTTGTTGCAATTGTTCGGGCTTTGGAATATAAATCACAGATGCAAAACTGTCTTCACTCTCGATACTCGTGTCGGACTGCAGACTGCTATCTTTCGACGAATCGCTTCCACTTTCGCGCGAATGGCGTCGCGTTCGTTCTTCCTCCGGATTCACGGGTTGCAAAGTGCTCCCGATGGAATTCGTGCGCGACAACGGACTATGTTGCTTCGGCGAATGCGGTTTGCCCCCTTGTTGTTGCTGCGGATTATATACAAATTGATTGGGGTTCGGTATCTTGATATTTTGCATTATTTTGACGAAGCCATTTTTCGTTACGCGTTCCAGACTTCCCGTTGACGTCTTGAGTTTCGTTGTAAAGCCTTCCCGTATCACCTGCAAGCGTTTCGTGAACAGCGATCGACACAAAAATGTCTCATTCAACGACGTTTGTTTCTGAATTTTCTTCCGTATTCGATCTTTTTCCCGAATTCGCGATTCTGCGACACGTTCAAACTCCTCATTCAACGAACTTTGCTTCCTTAAGAGTTGAACGCGTGACGTGTCGCTTGTAGCTCCCGCAACGACAGGCGTAACAACTGTTCCATACGTTTCTTTGAAAATTTCGTGCGGATCTTTGCTTTTCTGCGAGGCTTCTTCGTCAATGGAACTAATGGTTTTCGCTACAATGACATTTCGTTCGGAATCATCGCCAACCAGAGACTTTGAATGCTTGTCTCCGAGATGGTATTCCGTGTCGTCCTGCAGCGATTGTTTCTGTTTCACGAGTTTGGGGCGTCGCAAGGACTCGATTGACGTGTTGTAACTGTTCGTTGGTGCGATGAGCGAAAGTGTTGAGCCCGTTTGGCATGACGAACATTGCGAATTGTCGGGCAGCAGTTCTTCGTGCCCAATTAAACTCGGGACACTCGAACGTGATCGCACAATTTGGCTCGGCGGAGGAGGATTCAGGATACTTGTGAGACTATTACTTTTGACACCGCCTCCCATTGTCGCGTCATTTGGAATGTCGTCGAAATCTTCGATGCGACGCAACTCGATCGGTAAGTCTTTTGCATCTTCGTAGTCGAAACTATTGTCGTGTTTTGCTTCTTTTGAGCCCCATGACTCGAGGAACCACGGACTCTTTTTGCCGCCAGCCAATTTCTGAAAAGAAATTTTAATTATTAAAATTTTTTGAAGTGATTTAAATTTATTTTTCGAATTTTTTGCCACTAATTTTTTTTTCAAAATATTCATAAATTTATTAAATTATTTTTTTTTATTTTCATCAATTTGTTTTTTTTTTGTATTTTAATTTTTATAGAATGAGATTTATTTTTTAATAATTTATTTCAAGTCAAAAATTAAAAAACACAAAAAATTGGTCAAAAATTTTTTTATACAATAAAACCTATGTTAAAAAATGAATTTTTATAGAAAAAAAAATTTTTCAAGATATTCTGAATAAAACTTTTTTAAATGAAATTTTGGATTTTCTTTAATTAATTCTTTTAATCTCTTTAAAAAATTTTTTTTTTCTTTTTCTTTAAATATTCAATAATTTTGACTTTTCAAATGAATAAAGAGACAAAAAGTTCAAATAAAAAATAAAAAAATGGTTTAAATATTTTTTTAATTTTCTCACCTGAATAGCTTTCCTCACAAAACTGTAACACGTATCGCTCGGCGACGAACTCGACAAACTACTCGTATCTCCATCGCCAACGGATTTTGTGCTTGTCGTTGAGTCTTCGGCGCACGGATGGTACGGCACGTTATCATCTTCATCATCCTCGTCGCCGCTCATGCCGCCATTTCTGCTGTTTGGGGTCCATGGCACCAACACGTCTTGCGACTCAAAACGCCGATTGCGTTGCTCCAAGGCCCAAACTGTGATAATCACTCGGCCACCAATTCGTAAAATGCGAGCCAATTCACGTATGGCACCCACTCTACGCTCTGTGGTAGCAAAATGATGAACGACAGCTAGAGACAAGACAGCATCGAACGACTCATCGCGAAACGGCAAATCCAAGTTATCACAAATTGCAACCTAGAATGAACACGCAAACGGAAAAATTGCATGAATTTACTTGCTGATCTAGATTTTAAAATGCAGGAAATTCTACTTTTATCTACTTTTGTGTTTGTGTATGTGCAAAAATAAAAAAAAAGTCGACGAATAATTTTAAATAACCGAGAAACATAATTCTTAAATATGAGAATTTGAGAGAATTGACTAAAAATTTCAATTTTTTTAAATTTTATATCTTAAAAAATTTATTTTTTGTGTGAATTCAAAAAAAGCAAAAGATTTTGAAATTTCTTTTTACTATGAGAATTCGAAAAATTCTTATTTTTGTTTTAAATTAATTTTATTTATTTTTTTTTTTTTGAGATGTAAAGTCTTAAAAATTGAAAATTTTTGAAACATTTGAACTTCGAAAATAATTTCAAACACAAAAGGGTTAAAATTCGTTTAAAAAAAGTTAAAATGAAAAGTTTTTTGGGCATTAATGTTCAAAAGTTGAGTCAAAATTTACAAAATTTTGTCTCCTTTCTAACCCTTTTGCATTTTAAATATTCTTTGAAGTTCCTTTATCTCAAAAATTCCTTCAAATTTAAAAAATTTTTAATTTTTTATCTCAATTTTTTTAAATTTTGGTACTGTTAATGGATAAAATAACAAAAAAAAATAAGTTTTAGCATTAAAAAAAAAAATTGAGATTTTCAGTCAAATCTTTCGAATTCTCACAGTTGAAAGAAATTTCATATAATTTTTTTTTTTTTGCATAAAAGAAAAACTTTTTCATGTTTTTTCTTGAACAACTTGCTCAGAAGGAGCGAACATGCAATTGCAATATGATAGAAAAAAAGAACGCAAAACGAAATAAATAAACTCTAGTAATTTATCATGTAATCTCGCTCGTTCTCGGTACAACGACACGACATATGCAGCAGCGAAAAAAAAAAAGTTTACTCTGTGTCATAATCATAAACATATCAAAAAAGCCCCATTTTGGGCCATTTGCCAACGACAAGAAACAAGATCACTTACTTCTCCGCCATTGCCGCGTGCCACTTTTGTCAGGCGATAACATCGATCCACGCCAATCGTATACAAAAGGGGATTTTGCACCGACAAATATCTGCCATCGCCGCTGCCGACGTCGCAAACAAAGGAGCCCGGCTCGAGTGCCGCTAGGAACTTGCTAACCGATGGATTGAGCGAAACGCGACTACACGAGCTATTCGAACTGCTGTTATTGCCACTTGATGTGTCCTCGGCGCCGCAATTTTCGTAGACATCATGCACATAGGCTTTCTCGATGGCTGTCGAACGACCCGCGGATTCCGTAAGAGTGGTTGTTTGGGGACGAGAACGTGTCTCTTTTGGTGCTTTTGGTTCGGATTGCGGCTCTTCCGTTGTGCTCTTCGGCGTGATCGTTGTCTTTGATGCTTGTTGATTGTTGTTGCTGCCTGATTTGCTGTTCCGACGATCCTTTTTCTTAGTTTCGTCATCTGAAAGAGGCACAAAAAAGAAAAGTTTGGATGAAAAATCAAAGAATTCCGTGGAATATCAATCATTAGAGCGCTCCCCGAAGACCGCACAAGCGAAAAATCAATCAAAAATCCCTTTTTTCGCACACACACAGCTACTTTCCTCTCGCAAATCCACAAGAGACTTTGTCGTTTTTAACTTGCGTCGCAATTTACAAGAAAATTTCCTTCATCACAGCAAATAATAACAACAAATTACGAGGAAAGGCAGCAAAAAATAAACGTCAAAGCTAAAAATAGCGGTCGGAACGACACACGAGTACGACGACGTCGTTTGTTGTTGTTATGTTATCCTTTTTCATTGAAATAAAATTGATTATGCGACGCGTCTTTCATTCATTCGGTTACGAGTTAACGGCGATGGATGCACGAGCACGATGCTTTTCAATTAGAAAGAGTAAAAATAATTGGTCCAATCGCTCTATCATGTTGGAAAAAAGCAAAAATTGCCCCAGGACTCGTTTTTCTCGTGCAATCGAATGAATTGAATTTCAAATAGCAAGTTGAATGGAAAAAAAAATGAAAAAAACACAAAAAGCACATTTTGATTATTGCTTTTCTTTTTATTATTACTCGTCGTCTTTTGTCTCTCGTTCGCTCTATGCGAGCTGTCTACGATTAGTAATGCCAAGTCAGGCGCACATCTCTGAATATCTATTAAAAAGTTTGAAAAGAAAACACACAAAGCTCGGAGGAACGAAGAAAAAGATATGAGAGCATGTCTTTTGTTTAGGTAGGTACACCAACTTCGTCTTCTTCGTTCGTCTTTATTATGTGCAAAATTCGAAAGAACGTGAAAAACTTACGGGTACGCGTGCTAAAAACAGCAAAACGAAAGGAAAGCAAGAAAAAAATCAAATAAATCTTAAAACGCCTACACATCCACACACATACTTTAATATGTGCCATTAGAAGGAACCGAGAGAGATGAAGAGAAATCAATGCGCACATAGGATGACGATAAATAACTTGCGAAATTCCAATATTATATTTTTTTGTGTATTTGGCTGCATATCCGGTAAAAGTTTTGTTAGTAAATAAATTTAAATTTTTTTTTTCGCTTTACCCAAACAACATCCTTCTCATACATAATTAGTTCTTTTTTTTTCGTCGTAAAGCACTAAAAGGCAATTCAATGTCATTTACACGCAAAAAGGGATCGGAGGAAAATTCTAGAAGCTTAAAATGTAATGGAAGTAAAGTACATGAAGCACGTTTGAGGACCGGATTTAGCGGAAAGTGGTTTTAAATGCTACAAAAATCAAGAAAATGAAGAAATTTTGATTTTATTATGGATTTTTTTGGTAAGTACTTTAAGGTGAAGGACCCTTATGAAGAAATTTTTTGAAAAAATTCTTGATTTAATGAGATAAATCTTAGAATTTAGCAAAAAAAAGGAAGTTTTAACAAATTTTCTCGAAGATTTGAACTCAAAAATGAGTTTTTTAGTTGATTTTTAAGGAAAAATTGTTGAAAAAGTATAAATTTTGGTACTTTTTGTACTGAAAATTTATAATAAATGACAAAATTATATGAAAATTCTGAAAAATTATCAAAATTTAATAAAACTTTAATTTTTTTAGCAAATTTCTTACGCCATTGGTTGCGAAATATGGAATTTCACAATACGTCAAGTGAGAAAAATGCGAAAAAATCTCATTTAAAAAAGAGTCATCTCAACCTAAGCAGAAAAATAGAAAAGGATATTATGACGTCACAGATAAATATACATTCACTCACGCTGACATGACACAAATGACTGGTTATCTCCTTTTTCTCGCATATTTTACAGTGCGGTGATTCCTTTGTGCTCCTCGTATGAATGAAATGTATTTTTCGAAATGCGATGCCAAGTAAATTTCGTACCCAGAGGGTGGAGAAAATTTTATAAATCAGTTTGAATTGATGCATAAATATATAATAGTGAACGTGTTGGCAGCAACCTTTCTCTCGCGCGCGCTTTTGTTGTTGTTGTTGCTGGATATAATAGAATATTATTATTCGTCTTCTGGCTAAATAGGAGGAAGTACACGAAAAAAACGAGTGTGAAAGAGCATGAATGAGCCGTTTATGCGGACATATCTATGAATATTTCCGAGAAAATATGGATAAGAATAGAATTGCGGTGTCATTGATGGCAAAATAATCAATGAAAGTTAACGCGGCGCAAAAAGATGGAAGGGAAATGATGTCTTAGCGGAAGAGTTTTCTTGGATTTTGGGTTAATTTGAGGATTTTAAGTTATTTTAAGCTCATTTTGGATATCAGGTAAGGATTGACAATGAAATTTTTCATTAAAAAAATTAAAGGTACTTTGAAACTATGACTTGAAAAATTAATTTTTTGCTAAAAAAGCATATTTTGAGGAAATTTAGATTTATATTACATCAATTTTTATAAATTTAAGAGGAAATTATAAAATTATGACTTGAATTACATACAAAAATTATGATATTTGAATTTTTTTTTCTAAAAAAATAAATAAAAATTAAAATTTTAGCTCATTTCGGCAAAAAAATCTTTTTAGATCTTTATTTAAAACTTATTTTTTTTAGAAAATATATTTTTTTATAAATTTTTTATATTTTTCTTATTAGATCAAGAGTTGAAATATAATTTTCAATCAAAAATTAAAAAAAAATTCAAATAAAAATTTATTTTTGGTTCTTTTTTAGCTCCTTTGACAAAAATAAATTTATCAAAACAAGAAATATTGAACAAAAAAAAATATTTTTTCTTAAAGCAATTTTAATTTTTTTTACATTTTTCTAATCAAAATATAATTTTAGCGAAAAAACTGATGGAAATTCGTTGTGAATATGAAAAAATTTCCCAAAACATGAAGAGAAAAACAAAAAAAACCTTGTAATTCCGGTGACCTTTTCCTCACACACACATTACATGACTGAGCGGAAAAAGTAACGAAAAAAAATCACACTTGACGCCATCCATGCAACTTGATCAAATTAATGAGTTGCGTCCTTGAGATGTATTCGCAATTAGCCTCAAACAAACACACACGGATCGTTTTTAAAGGAAAAATCGTACATGAGAGTCATGTCAAGGACTCGTGCTCGCTCACTGGAAGAGAAATCGAGGTGACAGGACGCAACAAAAAATAAACTCTTGAAACGGAAATGGATAACGCGTGTCGAGTATTTCAACAAAGTACGTTTTTTTTTCATTTAATTGATAGTAAAAATAATTATTTTTTTCTTTTTTCATCTTTAATAGTTGCTCATTGAAGCTTGGCAAGGAAAGAAGACGACGCAAAAAAAAAACCAGATCCAACTTTTGATGGCGTCGTGTATCATCTGCTTCACAATTTATTCCTCCGATGATATAATAATTTTATTAAATTGCCAACATTGCTTCCATAAAAGATGTATTGAGAATTGGATAAAGTATGGAAGCATTTGCCAGCAAAGATCAATTAATATTAAATTATTTCTCCGTCTTTCATTGTCTTTGCAGTGTTCGTGCCGAGTGCCCGCAGTGCCGCAAGAAAATCCATGGCAAGGCGACGAAAATTTTTCTGAATTTCACGGGGCAAGCGGATCTCGAAGCCGATAAAAAGCCAAATTTGATACTTTGTCGCACCATTAAGGCGTATTCCAACAAAATAAAGGAACAAGAAATGCTATTGACCGATAAAAGGTTGCTGCGTAACTTTTTTATTTGCCTTTAAAAATTAATCTTTATTTATTTTAGGCTTGAGATTATGAAACTTCATCGATTGTTGCAGGAAAACGGTGAACGAATGCACATGACGCAACGTAATTTGAACAAAGCTCACGAAGAAATTCGCTTGCTGTGTCACAAAATGGACGAAATCGAGCTCGAACGTGTGACATATTTGATAAATTTTCACGAATTTCGCAGCAAATACGATCAAATCATTCAAAATTTGTTGGAAAAAGTCATGGAAATCCGTCGTTGCTTGCACGAACCGTCACTCACTTCCGCTAAAATCGAATCTCTGAAGAAAATTGGTGAGCTCATCTTCATGCTGCGACTCGTTCAAGGCAAAATAGACGATCGCAAGTCCGTGCAAACGGAAGAATTGTCATCAACTAATTGAAAAAACGACACATTTCTAATCTTTCTCAATAAATTTTTACTAAAACTCTCACAAGAATGATTGACACATGCCACAAACACATCCATAATAATGCCGAATGCGATAACGAGCACACTGATAACCGAGTTATGGACAGAGAAATACTCTTTTTTTAACGGCAAATTATATTTACCTGTCAGAGTGACGATTACTGACGTACAAAATCGTGAATAATTAATAAATTTTAAATAATGTTGCGAGAATGAACGTTTCTGCCGCTTGTATCATCTGTCTCGTGCCTTATTCGGAAGACCTGGAAATCGTTTCGCTCAGTTGTCATCATTGTTTTCACAGGAATTGCATCAAGGAATGGCTCAAGTGAGTAAATTTACTGTTCCGTTGACAGTTTTTAATGTTTTTTTCTTTCAGAATTCGGAGTGAATGTCCGCAATGTCGAAAATTAGTGAAACCTAAACATCTGAATCGAGTAATACTGAGCTTTGAAAGTGGCGAAAAATTCATTTTTGATGAAAATTCACACAAAATTGATGACCTTGAACAACAATTATTGAGCAAAGAGTAAGATTTCATATCAAAAGTTGAAAGAAAATTCATTGAAATCGCAATTTTTAGTAAAATTTTGACCGAAACCGACACGGAAGTGCAACGAATGCGTCAAAAATTGAAAAAACAGGAAAAAATTGAGGCAGATCTCCGTCGACAAATTAAAGTGAAAGAGTGAGTCATCATATTTTGATTAATTTGTTATCTAAATTATTTTAAAAATCTTTAGTGCAGTTATAAATCAGTCACTTTTCGATGTGAGAGACATTGAAAAGATGCTTTTGGACTTGGAAAGCGCTTCATTGACACAGTCAAAGGAAAAAGAGGAAGAAATTAAGGAACTTACGTTGAGATTAAAACTTCAAGAGTAAGTTTTTTATCGTTTTCTTTAATTTTTCGTGAAAAAATATTTAAAAAATTCAATTTTAGTCAACTATTGCAAGATTTTCAAAGCAAATCTGAAGGAAAATCATCAGAAAATGAAGAAATTCGTGTTTTAGAGCGAAAATTAAAAGAAACAACGAAAGAATTGCAAAGTCTTCAGTCAAAATTTGATCAAATAATGTCAATTGTGGATAAGTTTAAGCTGGAAAAGGCCTGTGACAGCTTATCAAAGGTTCAAATTTCATCAAATGAGGTCATTGATCTTACAATTGATGATTTGTTATGATTCAATTCAACAATTAAAGGAATGTGATGGATAAAAAAGTTCAATTCCTATAATAAAATTTCACGAGGACTTGATTTTTTGTAAAAATTTAACATAATTTAACCAAAAACGAACGTAAATATTAAGATTTTGTCTTAAAAAGGCTTTCAAGTCAATTTTTTATGTAACAGAGCAAAAAATTTAGTTAAATATCCAAATATTCTTCAATATTTTCAAAAAAAAATAAAAATTTGTTAATTTAGGCAACAAAATTTACTTTAAAACTTTGAAAATTTAAAAAAATTATCAAAAACTGATAAATTTCACACCAAAAAAGCCTCTGTACAAAAATTTTCCGTTCCCACAAGTCGCGTCTCGCAAGAAATCCACACGAAAATCGATAGTACAGTAATTGCTTGCAGCAAAGAAAATATCCTGTTGTGCTAATAACGTGCCTCGCATCAATAAAATAATCAAAACAAAACATTAATTACACGAAAAACTACAAATACTGCGAACACTTAACACTTCCTCGAACACGGACTCGACTCGATGATGATGATGATGTTGCTGGTCAATAAAGAACGAACGGAACACGTGCCAGCTATTTTTATGCCACAATCCTATATTTGGACTTTTGTTTCGTTTCTTTTCTACTCCTTTTATGTTACCTCATAAAAACATAAACATCGGCAGCCAATGGGAAAAGTTTCACTCCTTTACTTTGCTCCGATCATCGGCATAATGAGATGGAATGCGGTCAGAAATTATAATAATTTTGGTATTTTTCCGTGTATTTTGTGGCTTCAAGGTGACGAGGACGACGGGAGAAGGGGAAATAAAATGAACCGGCAACTGACCTATGCTGAGAACTCATTTGATTACATTTTGCGTCGAAAAATGGACAAAAAAGGTAATAAGTCATAGAATAGTACAACAAACAATAAAAAAAATTTTTTTTTTCCATTTATCCCTAATTTATAATTCATGATTCATTCAGTTTAACGTGCAATGACGTCATTATTTTTACAACAACCTCATCATCGTCGACGTAGAAGACTAAGGAACTTTTGGTGTATCGTGCCGCAAAGCAATCCGCTTTTAATCTAATTATGTACGAAAAACAACCACAACACGGACGACTCGAAATAACTGATTAACATATCAATTATTAGCATTTATGGAACGAAGAACGAAGCGAATCTCTAATATGTATGATTAACGGTTTGATTGCCTCCTTTCGAAATGCGTGCGTGTCGTCACTTTTATAACGTAATAAAGTGCGCCATTAACTCTTTGCGTCACTTTCCTTCAATCAAAACGAGTGAATGACGAGTACACGACGACGACGGCAGGATATTATTGATTTAATTTCTGAAACATGTTGTTCCACTAATTGACTTAGATGAGTTAAATTTATTTATTTTTTATGCAAATTTCAGTAATGTTTACAGTGTAATGTAAAGTTTTCCAGTATTTACGAGGATTTAATTGGATAAACTATTGCGAGTTAGTTACGTCACGATAGATAAACTTCATTGTCGGCTGAATGGGGAAAAGAAAAAAGTTTTGATGAAATTAAATTTTGAGTTTTGACATGACATCGTTTAATCTGAATTTAAATGGAATTGTTATCGATCGACGGATTTGTGTTTAATTTTTTTTTTTTTGAGGATTTTGGCACAAGTTTCATCAGATGTGGCGAAAAAACATTGAGTGATTTAATGAACAGAACCACTGATAGTTGGTTAAGGTAAAAAAAATATGTAACCTTGATAAAAAAATTAAAGTTTAAGTGATGAAAAATCGAATTATTTTATAAAAAATTTTCAATGGTTTATGAAAAAAAAAAATTATTGAAGGTCGTTTAAACACAACATTTGGGGAAAATTTGTGGTCTGTCTTTATTTTACATAAAAGTGAAATTTAAATCCATTTAATTTTTTTAATAAAATCACTCAAATTCTGCTTTTCACAATTTTTTCTGGTACATCAGAATAAAGAGTTAAAGTAATTTTTAGAAGTAGTTAATGGAAAATTAAGATTTTTTTTCAAATATATCATGTAAGATTTATTGCACAAGTAAAATTTATTTATAAAATTTCGTTAGTTGCATATTTTTTTTAAACGATTTAATACAAAAGTCATTCAGAAGCAGAATTTCACACTTTTTTCGAAAATTAGAATTTTTTTTGATATATAAAGGAAGCGATCCATGACAAAATAATAATGAGGGTCTTAATGAACTCGAATTTCGAATAAAATTCTTTCTTTTAAATAAATTGTTAAAGAAATATTTTGAAAGTTAATTTTTTTCGATGAATTTTTAATGAATTTTCATGCCCAAAAATTTAAAATTCGATTTTATACTAAAAATTCACTTTTTGCAATTCTATTAATGAGCGCAATATTTTCTGAACTTAAAATGATTATTTTTCATTATTAATGACTTATGTTCTTAATATTTCTTTTTAACTAAAATTAACATTAATTATATTTTTTTAAAGCAAATTCAATACATCGACTAACAAATTTCTAATTTTTTAATAAAATATTTTCAAAAAATCTTTTAAATAATTAAAATTTAATTGATTTTATTAAAATTCAATAAATATAGGGCTTTTTATTTATTTACAAGCCTTCAAAAATTGAATTTTTAAAACTTAAAATTTTTTGAAAGCGAACTTTTAAATATTTTTTTGTTCATTGAATGAATAAAAATTCAAAAATTAAAAAAAAAACACATAAAATTGGATAAAAACAAAAAAAATCCAATAATTTTCCATCGAAGAGTTAATAAATCGTAAGGAAAGCCTTACAAAGGCTCATGTATCAACTGACGCGCTGCTAAATTAAATTTTGATAACAATCCAGACGGCACATTACGCGACTGTAATTTACGATCGTCAATCGTGTCGAACGCCTGGTACTTTACCCCCCTGTAAAACTTTCCTGTTCGGTGTGTGTGTTTCGATGCGTGCATGATATCAATTTATCATTAAATACACACATATGCTTTTGCCATATTTTGTCTATATATTCATTATTTCATTTTTTTTTTGTTCGTCGATTCGCCTCTTTCTCCTCTAGCACTCGCTACAACTCCGCCAACAACAACAACAACAACGTGTGTGATTGCATCAGTATGTCAATTTCCCAGTTTTTCATCATAAATCTTCCCTACCATGTGTACCGTTATAACGTTTAGTAGGTAAGTGGTACGAAATAGTGATGCTATAAATATATTTTCATCATGTTTGCGTGCCTTCTATATGATGCCGGCCAAAAAAGTATTTCGAAAAAAAAAAAAAATACAAAAAAAAACGGAGTAGCAAATGCTTTAACAGACAGCAGCTGCTTACCAAAAAACTCACGAGCATCGATGGAGCTACGGGGAAAATGCCGCATAAAACAGCGCGTGTTCTTGTGTGTGTGTGCGTAAAAAGGGATAAATTTTCGGGAGAAGAAAAAACTTTAAAATAGGTTAATCCAGATTTGAGCCTTTTGCCTTAATTTTTTGTCGCCATGTGGGATGGTCAGTAATTTTTTTTTATCGTTACAGGATGATGATGACGACAGCAACGAAACAAGGAAAAAAAAACGAAAACAGGAAAAAAGCAGTGAAAAAAGTATTTATAAGCCCACACTCGAAAATTATTTTAAACATCGCCCGTACCTACATGAGAGTGCCTATACCAAGGTTTATATTGGTAGCTAGGGATAGAAAATTCTCTTACACGAGCCATGTAGAGCTAAACAAACGTTGTGTATGGAAACACAAGTCCGCAGCAATTCGATCAATAATTTCCCCTCTACACAAAAATATACACAATGAGGATTTTCTTCTTCGTTTTTTTTTTTTGGCTTGCTACTATTTTACTTTTTTTAATTTATTTTTATTTTTTTTTTTAGATGACTGCAATTGCACTTACCTTCGGGATGATGATTATTATCGAGAGGTCGTCGCGGTGTCGAAATCCAATTCGCCGAAACGAACGGCGTTAACGTTCCTGATAACATTCAACAAAAGTAATTTTTGTTGGTTATTACTGTGTCACTTGTGCTGCTGCTTTTTCGTATTTTTGCCCGTTTTTTGGCATAATTTTCATATTTTTGTTGCTTTGTGTGTGTGTTGCAGTAAATATTTACATGAACGAAAAATTTCTTGATTGAATCTTGATTATTATTTATTATGTACACCTATAATATATGTTTAAGAAGGTCGTGAATCGATCGTGTCTACGATTTTCTTGGATTGATTTCGTTACTTTATGTTATTTTTTTGATACAATTTCTGCACTGATTTCGTTTCTTCTGTGGTTTTGATCAAAAAAGTGAACACTTTGCGTTGAATATTTATTAGAGAGTTGAAAAATATACTTATTTTTTACAGAAAATATCACAATTATTCCGTTGTTAATGTGTAATAACTGAGTATTATATAGATATTTATTTTTTTTTGTTGGTTCGCGTATCACTTTTTATGCCGAATTTTTCGATTTTATTACAATTTCAACATATTTTTGCCTTTTTCTTTCTTTTTTTTCAGTGCTTTTACTTTCCTGCTGCTTCTTCAGTCGCAGTCATTGTTTCAATTGATACGTTTTACTCAATGAATGAAATTTTCAGTTCTAACACACGACGCGAGAAGCTTTTACTCGACGTACACACAGGCGAAAAAATCAAGAGAGAGCGAAGGCTCGTGTATGACGATGACGATTATTTAGTGACCGAGTTTTTGTACGTACGCGATACGCTTTACACCAGATGGTTTCCAGCACAAGCGCAAAGGAGTGGAAAATGAAAGGAGATGTGATTGGCGAGAGAGAACGAGAGAGGAAATGTGGATTTTCTCGTGAAAAGTGACGTTTCACGCGGAAATTCGAACGATGGATGATGAATACGAGGGAAATCCAAATGGAATTTTTATGGAGGCGGTTGGTAATTTATCATGGAAATTTTTTAATTTCAACATTTTTTGACTAAAAATTAACTTTTAACATAAAATTTATCAAAATTTCATGAAAAAATAGTAAAGTCACTTTAATATTATTACTCGCAGGTGACCGGAAATGAACCACAAACCATAAAAAAGATAATGTTCCCATGAGGAAGAAGCAAAGGACAAAAGTTCATCAAAGCTAACCCTTTTTAACTTCCGTTATGCGTGCGATTCGGTCTCGTTAATCGTTTTTTTTTTATAAATAGTTGCTGCCCGCATGTTGACCGGCATGTTTTCAAAGGATTGTCTCTAACAGGCATTATGAAATTATGTGATAAAAATAGATGCGGTATACAATTTTCGTACAATATCGTGATATCAGTCAGGTGTGCAACGATAAAGGCAATTTTTTTTCGCTTTGAAAACTATTTTTTAATATATTCGCAGGAAAACGAAGTTCTATGTCTATATAATATCCGTATGTTAATCGACTGTGTGAAGAGTTTATGTTTCGTATCGTTTGAAAAAGTTGCGAGATTTTAAATTTTCTAATTTTGTGTTATTTTAGTAATTTTTTGAAGTAAAAAATAAAATAAAATAATTAAATTTATAAAAAAAAAATAAAAAATATTTAAGTACTACTAAAAAAATTAAAATAAAATATATTTTTAAAGAAAATGTATAAAATCTTCGATAATAATATAGTTTAAATTTTTTTTAATTTTTAAACTTTTTAATATTAAATTTTAATAAATTATTTATCAGACATTTTTTTTTATTTTTAATTTTAATATCAAATTATGAATATTCACATTTAATGTATTAAGTTTTAATTATTTTAAAATTAAAAATTTAAAAAAAAAATTAAATATTTTGTAAATTTTAAAAATTAATTTTTAAAAGCAAAATTAATTTATTTGTTTAATAATTTAATTAATTATTTTACTACTTAAATTTATTCATATTAAAATTTTAAACATTATTGAAAAAAAATTTTTTTTAATTTTTTTAACACATTTTAAAATTTTGAATTAAAAAAATATCAATTAATGTCAAGAAAAATTTTTTTTCACTAAAATGATTTATTTTTCTTTCTTAATTTTTTCGTCAAAATATAAGGAATGTGAAAAAAATTAAAAACTGAAATTTTGATATATTATAGGTTAAAATAAAAATATTTACATATTTTGTCTTTTCTCAAATTTCAATTTGAAATTATCACTTTTTATACCTCGCATAAAATTTATCTCACAGTAAAACGTAAACTCCTTCCAATAAACGAATGTTATGTTATGTTAAATTCCTTTAATATCGATTTTCTTTGATTATTCCTTTTTTTCTGATTATTTCTCGTTCTATTTTTTTATTTGTTCACAGATCGACTACACAGGAGGCGTTCAGCAACACGCTTCAGTAACGCAGATAATTTGAACCCTTTTAACGTCTCAAAAGACACACAAACGCACGTGCTCCCTTATTACCTGTTTATCCACTCTCCGTTAATTCCAAACAACTTTAAAAGGGGGAATGGGGTGCAATTTGCATGAAATTGATCTAAAAGACGATTAAGGAAAATACTTTAAAATGGACGTAACATGATATCATCCTTGTAACATGAAACTTCTTCTCTACCTGTTGTTGTTGTTTTTCCTTGCATTTCTCTGCAGTCAACAATAAATGGCAAAATTGAATTGAAATTGCATTGAATTGAAGAAAATGTTTTGTTTGCTTCCCTTTTCCATTGATTTCTCCCAACTTTTGTTCCTATTCGATTCCTATTCGTTCCATTCAATGCGGAATTCAGGAAGTAAAGGAAATATCAATCTAATAATGATTGTCCTGTTATATGGTTTAATGACCTCATTCCAGGTTACCTTTTGCATAATGTATTGTCTGAAATTGGAAAAAAAAATTATCGAGGGAAGTCTATTTTTTGCCATCATGCAATATTTAACAAAACGTTTAAACTACGGAATGTGGGAAATCGTTCAAATTCAATAAAAACATAAATTTTTTATGAAAAAATTACATTCATAACTGGCAAGAAGTTGAAAACTTACGGTAAATGAATAGAATTCATGTGGAACACAATTTCCGATGCATTTTTTTTTTCACTACATGGATGAAGCGGAATATTTCTATAAAAAATTAAACGAACAATAAAAAAGGGACACAAACATGTTTTGTTTATCACGTGGTCAATCAACGATGCATGACATCGATTGTCGTCGTGTTCTCTGTGCCATACCTAAAACTAAATAAATTTAGTAAGTAATGATGATTTTGATTATTTTTTTGTTTTAATTCGTATTTTTTACCATTTTTTTCGTGTTAGGAAGTGAATTTATTCCAGCAGAGCGATTCCGGAGCATCTAAATTGAGCATCATGATCATCATCATTAACGCCGCTGTCTCGTATTCGTAGTCGTCGCCGCAATTTTGCCACCCTGCTACGTCATTTTCGTTTTTGCTGCACAAGCACACACCTCTTGTCTGTCTAAAGAGCCGAAAACTCACACATTATTATGATAGTTGGGCCACCATCGCCGCATAGACTGCACATCAACGCTAAAAAAGGCACATTTTCGAGTATATCGTACTTGAGTTACGACTTTCACGTTGTGCCGTGCGTGTTTTACCGTATTTTTGTTTGAAACGATTCAAATGTAGTTTAGTTGTAATTTGATCGCTCGGCATTACACATCGCGTTGTCTTTACTCCTCGTCTTTTAGTCTTCTCGCTCGCTATTTATCGATAATTTAGACGTAGATTAGCCTTGTAGAGAAAGGTTCCTGCAATAAAAAATATTTTTTTAATTTTTTTATTTAAAAAAAAATAATTTAAATTAAAATCTTCGTAAACATCAACGGGCGAGGTAAATAATTGTGCGTGCCAGAAAAGGCATCGAAGCATAACGATCAGTCAAATATTTTGAAAAAAAAGTATAATAAGTGAATATAATGATGGTTAGCGTTATAAAGTAGTTACAACTGAATTTACAGATAAAAACAAAAAAAAACAACTGTAAAAAGTAATGAAAATGTATTTAATTTAAGCACCAATGAATATTATAAAATGTTTTTTTTTTTGAGATTGTTGAACAATTTTCATGGTTTGCAAGTAAAAGGGGTAACGAGAAATAAAAAATTGATTATTGAAACCTTTTTATTGCATTTCTCAAGATTTACGAAGAAAAGAAAAAAATAAACAAAGAAAAGCAATATTTACGAGTGTCAAGGGAGTTTCTCGTGGAAATTTGTCACCTTCTTGCAAATAATTAAAATTTATCATCACTCACAGTCAATAAATTACAATTACTGTTCAGTTAGCCTTAATAAATTTTCAAATATTTTGAGTGTGCGAACATTATGGATGATGATAATGAGTGTTGTGGGTTCGGTTATCAGTAGTGCGGAATAAAATTAACCTCGATTTGAATATTAATTTTAATTAGTATCGCACGCAATTTGATTAAAGTAATAAAATTCTGTCGTAAAATTATTTTAACAATTTTTAAATGGATAAAAAAAATATTTTTCAAGTATTTGGTTAAAAAAATCTCAGAAAAAAGTGGGAAAAATTTATTTTTTAATTATGATTTGAAAAATTTAAATAGATAAAAAAAAATATTTTTTTTTATTTTAAAATATTTTAAATAAAAAATCTATGAGAAAATTTAATTTTTTTTTAATTTTAATTTTTTAAAATTTTTTATTTTTTTAATTTTATTTTTTTTATAATTAATAATTTTTAATTTATATTAAAATAAATTTATTTGAGTTTATAATTTTTTTTATTAAATTTTTTTAAAATTAAATTTAAACTAAAATTAATTAAAAAATTAAATTAATTATCTTTTTATTCATTTACCTTCAATTTTATGAAATATTAATTTTTCTTAAATTTTTATTTTATTTTAAATTTTATGACCTTTTTTGACATTTTTAGTTTAAAAAATTTAAATAAATCAATTTTTGATCGTTAGATTGATTTGTGACTTTGATAGTGATCGATGTTGATATTGGCAACCTTGCTTGTTTGTCGTTCAAGAATATCTTTATTTATTATATTTTTTTGTAAAAAAAAAATTTTGGATAATATTTGTATATTTTATTGCAACATTTTAATCTTTAAATAAATACATATTTAAAACAATTTTTATTAAAAGTATCCAAAATTTTCATAGAAATTTAAAATTTTAGTTTTTTTTTCTAAACAATTTTTATAAAAAAAAATCAATAAACTTTAAAAAAGTTCATAAAATGACCCAACTTTAAAATGTCACCCTCAAACTACAAAATTTAATTCCAAAAATTCTATATCAAAACCACGAAAAATTAAATATTGAACAACGCAATGGAGCGGCATCGTCACATTTGCTTATAAAAATATTCGATAGTTTATAGTTTCATGCATGTGAACACGCCGAAACGCAACGACACTCGCACGTTTCATTTTAATATTGTTATTATTATTCATATATATATATTTTCCTTGCCGCATGTCTACCAGAAAAAAACACACACACATTATTAGTCATCAATTGAATGCCGGGAAGAGAAGTTGAGCACGAGTGTGAATTTATTATAAAATGTGCGCGCTTACATGAATCATTTATTATTAATAAATTTTTCCTACTTTAAAATCATCATGAAAAATCATAACATAATAGTGTAGTAATAATAATAATCATAAAAGAGTAAAGGAAGAGTGAAATTGACAAAAACATGCAACTCTCGATTAAAATCACTCGCTGAAAAAAAAATGTGTGAGAAAAATTTATTATTTCCTAAAAAACATGAGATATGCAAGCAAAAAGTGTTAAAAAACAAACTTTAAAAAAAAATATTTTTTTTTCATTAAAAAAAAAATTAATTTAAATTTGTTTCAATGAAAAGTAAGACACAAAAAAGTCTTTTGTTGTTTTTTTTTTCTATGAAAATTATTTTGTATGTTAGTGAGTGAGTGTTACAATTTCTTTCTGCCGCTACCTTGTATTTATTTAAACAAAACACACCAACAACGAAATATTAATCAATAATTTTTTTGTGTTGGCTTAAGTTGTCCAACCTAACAACCGCCGATTTTGTGTATTCTTATAAATAAATACAACTGTCGCTCTGTGTCTCTCTACGAATTATAAATATAGAGAGAAATTAACACAAAACAAACAAAAATACACATTTTATTGTATTTTTTCTTCTCTATATTTACAAAATATTATTTTTATTATTTAACACCGTTTAATAAAAGTGAATGAAAGTAAACTTACACAAAAAATAAGAAAAAACGTTATTTCTACTCGCTTTTGTTATGTCTCGTGTTAAGTAGGTGCCTACTGTTTGTAATAATAAAATAATTATCTCATTTGATGAACTACATTTTTTTTTAAATTATAAGTTTTTGACCTGTTTCTGTCTTGTCTTGTCTTTCGAATAACTCCGAAACCGTAACAAAAAAAAGTTAGTTACAGTTGAAGGTTCTATTTATCGATTTTTCGTGAGTTGCGTTGGTGCAATAAGTTGTTCGCAGGTGTCAAAATTGATTTTTTTTAATGTTAACCGGTGTAAAATTTTATTGAATCGAATTTATTAAAGTAGTTTTCAATGAGAAAGAGAAACAAATAAAAAAGGAATAAATTTTGCAAAAAGCAATTAAACTAAATTAAATTAAAAAGTATTAAAATGCGAGTGGATCGAGTGAACATGCAAAAAAAAAATAAATGTTTGCCAAGAAAGCATGATAAAATAAATGAATTCACGAGAAAAACAATAATTTTTATTATTTATTAGTAATAATAACCAACATCTTTGTTTTTTTCTTCTAAATATTTTTTTTTTGCAGATAAATAAAAATTCAACCAAAGATGAAATAATCAATTGATGAGAGAGAAACTAAAATGTTGAAACAAATTTAAACTATTATTTATTACAATTATATATTATTATGAATGTTAAGTGAAATTCAACAAAAAAAATATTGAAACAAAAGAGTGTTGAAGAAACAATGAGAATAAACATGAGAAAAGATTTATTTGTGTAAAATTTTGATTGATTTGATTTACGAAATTAATGAAGATGAAAATAAAACTGAAAAAGCATTACTTAACAACAACAACAACAAAATCGGTGCAAGTGTATAGTAATAATGAGAGTGCATCAAATGTAATCGTTTAATGCCGAATAATAATTGGAGTAAAATAAAACAAACAAGTTGAAGCAAAAAATTACAAGAGGAGGAGAAAAAGTACTTAAATAATCGTTTAATTATGAAGTTGGGAGCATCCACATCAATCAATTGGATTAAATATTATTATTTATGTCGATGTAAGTATGCGTTATGATGTAAATATTTGGATAATGTCGAGAGAAAACTAAACAAGTTTTCGTGTTTATGCTTGGTTTGAATTAATTGGAAATATTTTTCGTTCCATCTTGTCAAGGCTTCTTCTGAAAAGACAAGAAAAAAGTTTTATTAAAAGCAAAAGTTTTAGTTTTCCGCAAAATTCAAAGAAAATTCAAAGATCTCTTAAAAAGTTTCATTTTAATTAAACAAATCTACTTAAAAAATTCTTCACCCGTAACGTAAATAAACTCCAATGACCATTCATTAATTCCCATCCTTGTGCGGATGACTTTTGATAAGCAACCATTCATCGTCAATTCCAACAACACTCATTCAAATACCCATAAAAAGCTTCAATCCCATAACCATAAGTGCACTTTAGTGACATGTCGCACGAAAAATTGATGATAAAACAATTGTCTTTAAACGACAACGACGAACGCACAAAACATCCATATTCCCCATTGAAAGTCATTCACTCAACTCAACACATTTTGCTTTATATTTTGTGTGATTGTCGTTATTATTGTTATTTTTTATCATCAAACAGTCTCTGCGAGTGTTACAATAATAAACATCAACATATGGACGACGACTACCGTGGTTTCTAAAGCCAATCCACGATGTCGAACAATGGACATGTTTTTGTATAAACAACATTCGTATTGATTGAACAATAAAAATAATAAACGATGAGTCATCCGTCGAGTGTCTTTCTTCTTCTTTGTATTTCTTCGTGATTTAATTGAAATTGAAGTGAAGTCGTTCCCACAAGAAAAAAAAAATTTTGAGATGCTATTCTGCCAAAAACTTTTCAAATTTATGCACGAAAAAACATTGAACTTCGATGTACTTTGGTTGTTCTTAAACAAGTTCAAGTATTTTTGGCGGTAGTTGGTACGATGCTAAAATATGGCCAAAATATGACGAAAATGCCAATACAATAAATATAAGTCCTTCAAAACTTTTGATGTCTTCTTACCTATTTTGTGTGTTTTTGTACAAATTCAGGGGCGACCAATACGAGTTTTTATGAAGAAAAAATTTAAAATTTTCTCCGTGATTTTTTTTTCTTATTCTAAAAATTAAAAAAAATAATATAGTTAAAATAATTCAGAAATTAAAAAAAAAACTAAAAAAAAATAATTAAAATAATTCAGAAATTTAAAAAAAAAATTAAAAATAAAAAAAAAACTGAACTAATTAGAAAATTTAAATTATTTAAAAATAATTCAGATAATTATAAAATTTTAAAAATTATAAAAATAATAAAAAATAAAATAACTAAAAAAATAAAATCGTTTAAAAATATTTAACTTTTTAAAAAATTCATAAAAAAATCAAAATAATTTAATAAAAAAATTAAATTAGTGTAAGGCCGCTCCAAATTTTTTTTTTAACTTTTTGTCCCATGCCCCATTTCAAAAGTCGAAAATCCAATGGGGCAAAATAAAAAAAAAAGTTGAAAACTTCATCAAAATTGACCGTTTTTTGGTCTTTTTTCATATTTTTTAAGGTATTGAAAATCGTATTTTAACATGAACTTTCTTCGTTACATTTTTTTCAAAAAAATTATTTTTTAAAATTTTTTGACAGTTTTTTTACGAAATTTTTTTGTTTCAATTTTTAACTTGAAATACTCTGAGATAAATTTTAAATTATCAAATCTCAATGTAGATACCATAAAATCAACTAAAATATTGATTAATGACAAAAAACTGTTAAAATTTTGAAAAAAAAATTTTTTGGGACAAAAAGTTCGAAATAAATTTGGAGCGGCCTTAAATTAAATAAAAATTATAGTAAATAAAAAAAATTAAATAAAAAATTAAATAAAAAAAAAAAATTATAGTAAAAATTTAAAAAGAAAAAAATAAAAATATTTTAAAATATTTAAAGTTTTTAAATTAAATAAAATTTTGTTTTAGTTAAATTTTTAACTAAAAAATAATAAAAAAAAAAAATTTATAAAAATAAAAAAAATCTCCAAAGAGAAAAATTTAAATTTTTATACTCAAACGGGCCATATTTGTATCATAATCCGCCCCTGCCAAACAAGAAGCAAAAATGAAATGCACGAACAAGTTTCCTCTTCCATTTAGATTTTTAAAAAAGTTTCCTGTTGTCAATATTCTTCTTCTCGTTCATTGTCATCGTCTTCGTCTTAAAAGCACATTTCATGCTCATTACTCAATGCCATAACAATTAAAAACTGTCAATTTTCGAGCATTACTTAAGCGAAACTCACGAGGGCTTTAATTGCAATTTCGTACAGTCGTTAGATAAGACGTTGTTGTTCAATCTAGGTGAAAATTTCAATTTTTGTGGTAACGGAAATAATGATAGTTATAACAGCTCAGTTAAATTTACCTCACATTATTTCATATTTTTTTGTTTTTTTTCGGTTTTTGTGTTATTCAGCATGACTGAGTACTTGCCTGACGTAAAAACTCGAAAAAAAAGTAACCGGTAACTTGCGCCGCGCACACATTTTTTTCTGTGTAGGCACGAAGAATTCGTTTCGGAAGCTCTTCAATGTTACGATTAATGACAATAATGACGATCATTGAGACTTCCTGCGAGATTTTATGTGAAATGTTGTAATTAATGTTTGTGTAAATTTACGCAAATTACCAAAAGTAAACACATTTAACTCATCTCACTAAAAAATATTTTCCATCCCGTTTTAGGTATCGTGCTTCTGTTATGCATTTCTCTGCATTGTGTGACGTCAGATAACAGCAACGAGACGAGTACCGCATTCCCCTTATATAACAACACGGCAAGTAGTGCAGCAGCAGCAACAACGCAAGAAAATGAAATTATCGAAAACATATCTACAACAAATGTCTATGAAGCTACGAGTCCTTCACCGCTGCCGTTGATCGTCGCTATCAAACCAAAATCCACAATTTTATCTGTTGTGCCAGCTACGAGCGAGGATGTCAGTCAGTCTGCGGGAAAAGGCGGGAATGTTACCGTTTTGTTGCACCAAAAACAACAAACAACGTCGTCGACAGATAAACAAACAACAGATTTACCGACTGAGAGCACTTTTGTCATGTCGACAATTACAACAACGTCATCGACGACGCAATCGACAACGGTTGAAATAATGACCACGACAACAGAAACAGTGACGGAAAGTACTTCAACCACGGAAATGACGACTTTACCGACCACGACGACGACACAAAAGCCCACAGCTGCCCCCCTGGAAGAAGACCAATGCCAGAAAAGCCATATCGTGAAACTTTTACCTGATCCGGAATTCGATTCTAATCGATTTTCTGTAAATGTAACCAAAGGAGATATTACCGTAACCGTCATTAGCAAAAGGCTTACCTCAGCTCAATTTATAGTTAGTAGAATAAATGAATTAACTCTCATACGAGACAACGTGACGATAGGTAACTTTCCATATTATTCAATCTCCGTCTATATTATGACAATTTTTCATGTTTTTCAGGACTTAGAAGCATAGTAATCGCCGATCCGTCTGTTTTTCGCGATGTTTTGGAGCGGGAAATGCAGTTTTTGAAGGATTGCGTCGCATATCCAGTTGGTAAGTGCAAAAAAAAGTGTTTGTTATTGCTTTCCACGTATCGCATTACCTTCGAGCACCCTTCAACTTGCCCAGACAATCAATCAAACCAAAGGAATTTCCTCTAATCCTATTATTGCGGCTTTTATTTTGCACTGACATGCTGAAATGCAGTGAGTTAGTGATTGAATTACCTTACCGCAGTCCCTTCCATTAATAATAATCAGTATTTATGACGGGGCGAGTGCATTTTTGTTTTTGTGACGTGATGATTGAGAAGTTGTTATGAGAATTTTCTCGTCAAATTGGATTTTTATGATTTTTTTTAAAAGAATTTCGATGAAAAATTGTTTAAATTGACACGTTGACAGGCATTCTGAAAAGAAAAATTGACTTTATTGACTTTCGATAATGAGATTTTTGAGAAATTTCAAAGAAATATTAAGAAATTACGTTAAAAAGTCAAATTTTTAAAGAATTTTTTTAAAATTTAAAGTTTATGAATAAATTTTCTTCGTTTTTCAATAAAAAAAATCCATTAAGGTACAAGAAATTTTTAAAATTTATTATAAAAAATGCAAAAACTTACTAAATAATGATCAAAATAGTCGAAATTTTACCTAAAAATTCAAAATTAAAAGATTTTCTTCTAAAAAAAATTCATAAATTTAAATGTTCAAGAGTCAAAAGTCAAACTTTCTCTTATATAAACTTTTGATAAATAACTATTTTCGACTCCCAATAATTTAACATCATCTCGCTTGCCAAAAAAATCCCATTACTGACAATATCCTCGCCCCATTTTTTTTATAGTTTAACACTCCTCACGGTTTCTCCATCACACCGTCATGCAAACTTTGGAAAGAAAAAATCTTTTGCCAATTTTTCGGTTGTTCATGCACGTTCGTACCTCGAAAATTCAGTGTTGCACCGAAAAGCTACAAAAAAATAATAATAATAATAAAATTAGGCATTCAATTTATTTCGTGTATCGTGTCACACATACGAAGCAACAAAAAAAAAGTGCATTAAATTCAAACAAATTGAAAACGATGAAAAGAGCATTTTACGTACTCGCTCCGTTGTTGATGTCGCATTTTTGGGTCAAGTGCATGAAAGGTCGATTTTTTGTTTGTATTTTTCTTATTTGGTCATACAAAATATTTGTTGTTTGTTTTTGCACTAAAAATAAAAAAAAAATGTTCAAAAAAGAGATCAATGTTGAATGGCCATATAAAGAAATTTTTTATTGATTTCCTCTCACCATTTAAATTTCAATAATCAATAATCACGTCTCGTCTTCTTCTCTCTTTGCAGGCATCTTTGTTTCGCAAGATTTATGGCATCTAGTCAAGCCCTCGTACAAAACGATAAATTACAACATTTGGTCTTTCCCGACGCTGGACAAGCTGAAATACGCAACTTTCGCAAAGCTATTTATCGAGTTGCCGTGGAGTCAGAAGAACATTTCAGTGGAAATTATTGCGACAGATAACGATGTTAAAGAAGATTTTGTCGCTACAGCTGCTACGGAGAAAATTTGTTTGGACGAGGAAACCGACGAAGAGGATGAAATTACGATAAAACCCAATAAAACTGCTCATTTGAGGATTTTGCTCGGAGATCGCGCCATGAAAGAAAGTGAAACGCCATCAAAATTACCGAAAAATACAACAACAGTTGGGATTTCGTTCGAACCGACGCGCGATTACGTCTCGAATTTGCCACAATCCGCATATTTTATTGCGGAAAACGAGATAAATTTGAATGCATATGCGTCGAATAAGACACGCGATACGGGAGAATATAATTATGCCGTGTTACCGACGGATTTTATGGTGCTCGGATCAATGATGCTTGAAATTACGCAGTGGCTGAACGATTCCATCAATTCGAATTGTTTGCAACGTAACAAACATTTGGGAGCTTGCAGCACTTTGGATCAGGATACGCCGCAAATAACGTATGCCTATTTGAATGCCTTGCCGGATATGGCGCGAACTTTAAGCATGCCGTCGATCGCCAAGGCTTTGAATATCGAACTTATCGAGAAACGCGTCGTCGAACAACATCAGGGAGGAACAGTGACAGAGCTGAAACCCGTTGCTGTCGTAAATTTGGTAAATAATGATACGAAGATTTACCGCACGTACAGCAAATATCGCAACGGCACGATACAAAACAATCAAAAACTCGGTCAATTCCTTTCTTGCGCCCTCGTGAGAGTAAAAAAGCCGAAGCCAACCAACCCCATCGAAGGATATGAACAGGAATTTTTGAAAATGTTTTGGCGGATTCGACCTGAAGCATGGGTAGCTGCTGGATTAACGACCTCCTGTTTGGGTATCGTGCTCTGTTTGACAATTCTGACGTTCCTTTTCTCGCGAATTTGCATCCAGGATGTCTTAGAAGGGAATCCAACATGTTCAATTTTGTTACTTTTCGCGTTAATTCTGCAATTTGCGTCGTTTATTCCGTTCAGCGTTGAATATACGGGATATCATCAAGACATGGCGTCATCTGAGGAGGCCTTTGAAAAATGGAATACGCATTGCTCGGTGAAAATTTTTGTCGTTTCTCTCACCTACTGTCTGACTTTTTCACTTTTGTTGTGTCGCGCTGTGATGCTTGCCTCAATTGGGAGTGAAGGCGGATTTTTGTCGCACGTTAATGGATACATCCAATCGCTCATTTGTTTCTTCAGTACATTAGTGCAAGTTGGACTCTCGACACAACTCGTTGTCTTGATGAACACAATCAACAAAGATATGACCTGCAACGACATTTATTATGGACACTGGTTTTGGGGAATTGTCGGTTATGATGGATTTTTACTTCTAATGCTCGTGTTGCTCTGTCCCTTTGTCATCAAGTCGCAACGAAATTACAAAGAAGGATTGTTGCTTGTGGTTGGAAGTGTTTTATGTCTCATCGTTTGGTGCATTTGGGTGCCGATTTGTCTCATGAACAACCATTCACGTGAAGCTGCCATCCCGTTAGGCGCTCAAGCGACGGCATTAGCGATTCTCGGAGGCATTTTGATACCGCGATCGATACTAATCGTCAAAAGTATCGCACGATCGGATCTCGTGCAAGCATTGCCATCATTGACGTCACTCGCATTTGCCCAAGCCGCCAATCAATACGCTTCGGAACAGGTGAGTCATGCAATTCCTTGTAGAAATTTTGTATTTTTTACTTAGTAGAGTCCAATTTTCATTCATAAACCTTGAACTTTTTCGGATAGCTACTTTGCCCTAAGCACGGAAGTCAAGTGAGTGTAAGTGTTTCTCCAGTTGTGTTGTTTAGACAAAAATAAAATTCGTGTGATTATAGCGAGAATAGAAAAAAAATCATTCGACTCATTAATTACCATCCAAAAAAATCTAAAAAAAATTTTCATTAACTCACAAAAATCCTTTTTTTCAGAGCATGTACGACTGTGTGAATCCAGCGATGCGTAATCATCTCACACGAGACGAACATCAATTTGCCGACAGCGATCTCGAAGATCATCCATCCCCGAGTCAAGTTCCGACGCTTCCGTTGCGTACGAATCGCAATTTTGGCAACATCAACAACTACTATCGACACCAAAATGGCCACACAAATCTCGAATTTAATGATGACTCTCTTAGACTTAACTTGCCTCCATCTCCCGATAAGATGACGAGATTTTAAATTCTTCGTTGTAGATAAAAAAAAACGTTAAAATTAATAAAAATTCATTCTAGTCAACAAAAATTAATTAGTAAGAAATTTCCTGTAATTTTTGTTTATTTTAAGAAGAAATCAATAGAAAACTTGAATATTTTCATTCAAATTCAACTAAAAATCAACCAAAGACCACGAGGTCAAAATTTCATGCACTCACTCATCAACTCTTGCTGAGCAAACAGAAAGTTTGAGGAATCCAGTTGTTTTGTAAAGCACATGGAAGTGAATGTTCTAATAAGTAGATAATAAATTATTCAAATTATAAAAAAAATGTTTTTTTTCAACTTTCTTTTTTTTTCAATTATGTTCGACAAGTTTCGTAGTTTCATGAATTTTTTTTTCGAAATTAAGGTTCGGGGTTTTTAAAAATTATAAATAAAAGTCTAAAATAAAATTGAACAAGAAAAAATATTTTTGGAGCTCGAAAAGTTCGAATTTTGGGTCATTCTCTTTTCAAAATCTTTTTTAAAAATAATTTTCAAAAGTAAAATTTTAATTACTTTTTCGTTATTATCAATAATACAAAAATCAATGAAGAATAAGAATTTAAAAAAAGGTAAGAAATTTAAATTTCAAAAATATGAATGGAAATCATCTTCAGAATGACTTTTTATTCAGTTTCAAGCTTAAAATTGCTCAAAAATTGACTTGGTACAAAAAACTCGATTTTATGTCAGCATGAGGAAGAATCGTGAAAAATTTTATTTGTTCGAAAAAATTGATGAAAATATGAATGGAAATCATCTTCAGAATGACTTTTTATTCAGTTTCAAGCTTAAAATTGCTCAAAAATTGACTTGGTACAAAAAACTCGATTTTTTGTCAGCATGAGGAAGAATCGTGAAAAATTTTATTTGACTTGCAAAATTTATCACGATTTTAATTCAGCATGAGGAAGAATCGTGAAAAATTTTATTTGTTCGAAAATTGAGAAAATATGAATGGAAATCATCTTCAGAATGACTTTTTATTCAGTTTCAAGCTTAAAATTGCTCAAAAATTGACTTGGTACAAAAAACTCGATTTTATGTCAGCATGAGGAAGAATCGTGAAAAATTTTATTTGACTTGCAAAATTTATCACGATTTTAATTCAGCATGAGGAAGAATCGTGAAAAATTTTATTTGTTCGAAAATTGAGAAAATATGAATGGAAATCATCGATTTACAAAAAACTCGAATTCATGAGGAAGAATCGTGAAAAATTTTATTTGTTCGAAAAGTGAGAAATTATGAATGGAAATCATCTTCAGAATGACTTTTTATTCAGTTTCAAGCTTAAAATTGCTCAAAAATTGACTTGGTACAAAAAACTCGATTTTTTGTCAGCATGAGGAAGAATCGTGAAAAATTTTATTTGTTCGAAAATTGAGAAAATATGAATGGAAATCATCTTCAGAATGACTTTTTATTCAGTTTCAAGCTTAAAATTTTAATTCAGCATGAGGAAGAATCGTGAAAAATTTTATTTGTTCGAAAATTGAGAAAATATGAATGGAAATCATCTTCAGAATGACTTTTTATTCAGTTTCAAGCTTAAAATTGCTCAAAAATTGACTTGGTACAAAAAACTCGATTTTTTGTCAGCATGAGGAAGAATCGTGAAAAATTTTATTTGACTTGCAAAATTTATCACGATTTTAATTCAGCATGAGGAAGAATCGTGAAAAATTTTATTTGTTCGAAAATTGAGAAAATATGAATGGAAATCATCTTCAGAATGACTTTTTATTCAGTTTCAAGCTTAAAATTGCTCAAAAATTGACTTGGTACAAAAAACTCGATTTTTTGTCAGCATGAGGAAGAATCGTGAAAAATTTTATTTGACTTGCAAAATTTATCACGATTTTAATTCAGCATGAGGAAGAATCGTGAAAAATTTTATTTGTTCGAAAATTGAGAAAATATGAATGGAAATCATCTTCAGAATGACTTTTTATTCAGTTTCAAGCTTAAAATTGCTCAAAAATTGACTTGGTACAAAAAAATTCGATTTTTTGTCAGCATGAGGAAGAATCGTGAAAAATTTTATTTGACTTGCAAAATTTATCACGATTTTAATTCAGCATGAGGAAGAATCGTGAAAAATTTTATTTGTTCGAAAATTGAGAAAATATGAATGGAAATCATCTTCAGAATGACTTTTTATTCAGTTTCAAGCTTAAAATTGCTCAAAAATTGACTTGGTACAAAAAACTCGATTTCATGTCAGCATGAGGAAGAATCGTGAAAAATTTTATTTGTTCGAAAATTGAGAAAATATGAATGGAAATCATCTTCAGAATGACTTTTTATTCAGTTTCAAGCTTAAAATTGCTCAAAAATTGACTTGGTACAAAAAACTCGATTTTATGTCAGCATGAGGAAGAATCGTGAAAAATTATATTTGAAAATTGAGAAAATATTGAAATCATCTTCAGAATGAAATTTAGCTTAAAATTTACTTGGTACAAAAAACTCGATTTTTTGTCAGCATGAGGAAGAATCGTGAAAAATTTTATTTGTTCGAAAATTGAGAAAATATGAATGGAAATCATCTTCAGAATGACTTTTTATTCAGTTTCAAGCTTAAAATTGCTCAAAAATTGACTTGGTACAAAAAACTCGATTTTATGTCAGCATGAGGAAGAATCGTGAAAAATTTTATTTGACTTGCAAAATTTATCACGATTTTAATTCAGCATGAGGAAGAATCGTGAAAAATTTTATTTGTTCGAAAATTGAGAAAATATGAATGGAAATCATCTTCAGAATGACTTTTTATTCAGTTTCAAGCTTAAAATTGCTCAAAAATTGACTTGGTACAAAAAACTCGATTTTTTGTCAGCATGAGGAAGAATCGTGAAAAATTTTATTTGTTCGAAAATTGACAAAATATGAATGGAAATCATCTTCAGAATGACTTTTTATTCAGTTTCAAGCTTAAAATTGCTCAAAAATTGACTTGGTACAAAAAACTCGATTTTATGTCAGCATGAGGAAGAATCGTGAAAAATTTTATTTGACTTGCAAAATTTATCACGATTTTAAGTCAGCATGAGGAAGAATCGTGAAAAATTTTATTTGTTCGAAAATTGAGAAAATATGAATGGAAATCATCTTCAGAATGACTTTTTATTCAGTTTCAAGCTTAAAATTGCTCAAAAATTGACTTGGTACAAAAAACTCGATAACTCGAAAAATTTTATTTGTCAAAAATTGCATTGACTTGGAAGAATGTCGTGCATGAAAATTGAGAAAATATGAATGGAAATCATCTTCAGAATGAATTTTTATTTGACTTGCAAAATTTATCACGATTTTAATTCAGCATGAGGAAGAATCGTGAAAAATTTTATTTGTTCGAAAATTGAGAAAATATGAATGGAAATCATCTTCAGAATGACTTTTTATTCAGTTTCAAGCTTAAAATTGCTCAAAAATTGACTTGGTACAAAAAACTCGATTTTATGTCAGCATGAGGAAGAATCGTGAAAAATTTTATTTGACTTGCAAAATTTATCACGATTTTAATTCAGCATGAGGAAGAATCGTGAAAAATTTTATTTGTTCGAAAATTGAGAAAATATGAATGGAAATCATCTTCAGAATGACTTTTTATTCAGTTTCAAGCTTAAAATTGCTCAAAAATTGACTTGGTACAAAAAACTCGATTTTATGTCAGCATGAGGAAGAATCGTGAAAAATTTTATTTGACTTGCAAAATTTATCACTATTTTAATTCAGCATGAGGAAGAATCGTGAAAAATTTTATTTGTTCGAAAATTGAGAAAATATGAATGGAAATCATCTTCAGAATGACTTTTTATTCAGTTTCAAGCTTAAAATTGCTCAAAAATTGACTTGGTACAAAAAACTCGATTTTTTGTCAGCATGAGGAAGAATCGTGAAAAATTTTATTTGTTCGAAAATTGAGAAAATATGAATGGAAATCATCTTCAGAATGACTTTTTATTCAGTTTCAAGCTTAAAATTGCTCAAAAATTGACTTGGTACAAAAAACTCGATTTTATGTCAGCATGAGGAAGAATCGTGAAAAATTTTATTTGTTCGAAAATTGAGAAAATATGAATGGAAATCATCTTCAGAATGACTTTTTATTCAGTTTCAAGCTTAAAATTGCTCAAAAATTGACTTGGTACAAAAAACTCGATTTTTTGTCAGCATGAGGAAGAATCGTGAAAAATTTTATTTGACTTGCAAAATTTATCACGATTTTAATTCAGCATGAGGAACACGATTTTAATTATGAGGAAGATGTGAAAAATATGAAAATTGAGAAAATATGAATGGAAATCATCTTCAGAATGACTTTTTATTCAGTTTCAAGCTTAAAATTGCTCAAAAATTGACTTGGTACAAAAAACTCGATTTTATGTCAGCATGAGGAAGAATCGTGAAAAATTTTATTTGTTCAAAAATTGACAAAATATGAATGAAAATCATCTTCAGAATGACTTTTTATTCAGTTTCAAGCTTAAAATTGCTCAAAAATTGACTTGGTACAAAAAACTCGATTTTATGTCAGCATGAGGAAGAATCGTGAAAAATTTTATTTGTTCGAAAATTGAGAAAATATGAATGGAAATCATCTTCAGAATGACTTTTTATTCAGTTTCAAGCTTAAAATTGCTCAAAAATTGACTTGGTACAAAAAACTCGATTTTATGTCAGCATGAGGAAGAATCGTGAAAAATTTTATTTGACTTGCAAAATTTATCACGATTTTAATTCAGCATGAGGAAGAATCGTGAAAAATTTTATTTGTTCGAAAATTGAGAAAATATGAATGGAAATCATCTTCAGAATGACTTTTTATTCAGTTTCAAGCTTAAAATTTCAAAAATTGCTCAAAAATTGACTTGGTACAAAAAACTCGATTTTATGTCAGCATGAGGAAGAATCGTGAAAAATTTTATTTGTTCAAAAATTGACAAAATATGAATGGAAATCATCTTCAGAATGACTTTTTATTCAGTTTCAAGCTTAAAATTGCTCAAAAATTGACTTGGTACAAAAAACTCGATTTTATGTCAGCATGAGGAAGAATCGTGAAAAAATTTATTCGAAAATTGAGAAAATATTGACTTGCAAAATTGCTCAAAAATTACTTGGTACAAAAAACTCGATTTTATGTCAGCATGAGGAAGAATCGTGAAAAATTTTATTTGTTCAAAAATTGACAAAATATGAATGGAAATCATCTTCAGAATGACTTTTTATTCAGTTTCAAGCTTAAAATTGCTCAAAAATTGACTTGGTACAAAAAACTCGATTTTATGTCAGCATGAGGAAGAATCGTGAAAAATTTTATTTGTTCGAAAATTGAGAAAATATGAATGGAAATCATCTTCAGAATGACTTTTTATTCAGTTTCAAGCTTAAAATTGCTCAAAAATTGACTTGGTACAAAAAACTCGATTTTATGTCAGCATGAGGAAGAATCGTGAAAAATTTTATTTGTTCAAAATTTATCAAAATTGAGGAAGAATCGTGAAAAATTTTATTTGTTCGAAAATTGAGAAAATATGAATGAATGACTTTTTATTCAGTTTCAAGCTTAAAATTGCTCAAAAATTGACTTGGTACAAAAAACTCGATTTTATGTCAGCATGAGGAAGAATCGTGAAAAATTTTATTTGTTCGAAAATTGAGAAAATATGAATGGAAATCATCTTCAGAATGACTTTTTATTCAGTTTCACGCTTAAAATTGCTCAAAAATTGACTTGTTACAAAAAACTCGATTTTATGTCAGCATGAGGAAGAATCGTGAAAAATTTTATTTGTTCGAAAATTGCCAAAATATGAATGGAAATCATCTTCAGAATGACTTTTTATTCAGTTTCAAGCTTAAAATTGCTCAAAAATTGACTTGGTACAAAAAACTCGATTTTATGTCAGCATGAGGAAGAATCGTGAAAAATTTTATTTGTTCAAAAATTGACAAAATATGAATGAAAATCATCTTCAGAATGACTTTTTATTCAGTTTCAAGCTTAAAATTGCTCAAAAATTGACTTGGTACAAAAAACTCGATTTTATGTCAGCATGAGGAAGAATCGTGAAAAATTTTATTTGTTGAGAAAAAAAATTTTATTCAGCATGAGGAAGAATCGTGAAAAAATTTTTTGGAAATCATCTTCAGAAGAATTGACTTTTTATTCGAGTTTGCTTGACAAAAATGAATGAAAATCATCTTCAGAATGAAAAGTTTCAAGCTTAAAATTGCTCAAAAATTGACTTGGTACAAAAAACTCGATTTTATGTCAGCATGAGGAAGAATCGTGAAAAATTTTATTTGTTCAAAAATTGACAAAATATGAATGAAAATCATCTTCAAAACGACTTTTTATTCAATTTCAAGCTTAAAATTGCTCAAAAATTGACTTGGTACAAAAAACTCGATTTTATGTCAGCATGAGGAAGAATCGTGAAAAATTTTATTTGACCTTTCAAATGATTTATCACTTAAAATTGCTCAAAAATTTTTACAAAAAACTCGATGTCAGCATGAGGAAGAATCGTGAAAAATTTTATTTGTTCGAAAATTGAGAAAATATGAATGGAAATCATCTTCAGAATGACTTTTTATTCAGTTTCAAGCTTAAAATTGCTCAAAAATTGACTTGGTACAAAAAACTCGATTTTATGTCAGCATGAGGAAGAATCGTGAAAAATTTTATTTGACTTGCAAAATTTATCACGATTTTAATTCAGCATGAGGAAGAATCGTGAAAAATTTTATTTGTTCAAAAATTGACAAAATATGAATGGAAATCATCTTCAGAATGACTTTTTATTCAGTTTCAAGCTTAAAATTGCTCAAAAATTGACTTGGTACAAAAAACTCGATTTTATGTCAGCATGAGGAAGAATCGTGAAAAATTTTATTTGTTCAAAAATTGACAAAATATGAATGGAAATCATCTTCAGAATGACTTTTTATTCAGTTTCAAGCTTAAAATTGCTCAAAAATTGACTTGGTACAAAAAACTCGATTTTATGTCAGCATGAGGAAGAATCGTGAAAAATTTTATTTGTTCGAAAATTGAGAAATTATGAATGGAAATCATCTTCAGAATGACTTTTTATTCAGTTTCAAGCTTAAAATTGCTCAAAAATTGACTTGGTACAAAAAACTCGATTTTATGTCAGCATGAGGAAGAATCGTGAAAAATTTTATTTGTTCAAAAATTGACAAAATATGAATGAAAATCATCTTCAGAATGACTTTTTATTCAGTTTCAAGCTTAAAATTGCTCAAAAATTGACTTGGTACAAAAAACTCGATTTTATGTCAGCATGAGGAAGAATCGTGAAAAATTTTATTTGTTCAAAAATTGACAAAATATGAATGGAAATCATCTTCAGAATGACTTTTTATTCAGTTTCAAGCTTAAAATTGCTCAAAAATTGACTTGGTACAAAAAACTCGATTTTATGTCAGCATGAGTCAGCATGAGGAAGAACCGTGAAAAATTTTATTTGTTCGAAAATTGCCAAAATATGAATGGAAATCATCTTCAGAATGACTTTTTATTCAGTTTCAAGCTTAAAATTGCTCAAAAATTGACTTGGTACAAAAAACTCGACTTTTTGTTAGCATGAGGAAGAATCGTGAAAAATTTGATTTGACTTCAAAATTGACAAAATATGAATGAGGAAAATCTTCAAAAATTTTATTTGTTCAAAAATTGACAAAAGCTTAAAATTGTTTAAAAATTGACTTGGTACAAAAAACTCGATTTTTTGTCAGCATGAGGAAGAATCGTGAAAAATTTTATTTGACTTGCAAAATTTATCACGATTTTAATTCAGCATGAGGAAGAATCGTGAAAAATTTTATTTGTTCGAAAATTGAGAAAATATGAATGGAAATCATCTTCAGAATGACTTTTTATTCAGTTTCAAGCTTAAAATTGCTCAAAAATTGACTTGGTACAAAAAACTCGATTTTATGTCAGCATGAGGAAGAATCGTGAAAAATTTTATTTGTTCGAAAATTGCCAAAATATGAATGGAAATCATCTTCAGAATGACTTTTTATTCAGTTTCAAGCTTAAAATTGCTCAAAAATTGACTTGGTACAATGAGGAAAATCGAAAAATTTTATTTGTCAGCATGAGGAAGAATCGTAAAAAATTTTATTTGTTCGAAAATTGAGAAAATATGAATGGAAATCATCTTCAGAATGACTTTTTATTCAGTTTCAAGCTTAAAATTGCTCAAAAATTGACTTGGTACAAAAAACTCGATTTTATGTCAGCATGAGGAAGAATCGTGAAAAATTTTATTTAACTTGCAAAATTTATCACGATTTTAATTCAGCATGAGGAAGAATCGTGAAAAATTTTATTTGTTCAAAAATTGACAAAATATGAATGAAAATCATCTTCAAAACGACTTTTTATTCAATTTCAAGCCCAAAATTGTTTAAAAATTGACTTGGTACAAAAAACTCGATTTTATGTCAGCATGAGGAAGAATCGTGAAAAATTTTATTTGTTCGAAAATTGACAAAATATGAATGAAAATCATCTTCAAAACGACTTTTTATTCAATTTCAAGCCCAAAATTGTTTAAAAATTGACTTGGTACAAAAAACTCGATTTTTTGTCAGCATGAGGAAGAATCGTGAAAAATTTTATTTGTTCAAAAATTGACAAAATATGAATGAAAATCATCTTCAAAACGACTTTTCATTAAATTTCAAGCCCAAAATTGGTTAAAAATTGACTTGGTACAAAAAACTCGATTTTTTGTCAGCATGAGGAAGAATCGTGAAAAATTTTATTTGTTCAAAAATTGACAAAATATGAATGAAAATCATCTTCAAAACGACTTTTTATTCAATTTCAAGCCCAAAATTGTTTAAAAATTGACTTGGTACAAAAAACTCGATTTTATGTCAGCATGAGGAAGAATCGTGAAAAATTTTATTTGTTCGAAAATTGACAAAATATGAATGAAAATCATCTTCAAAACGACTTTTTATTCAGTTTCAAGCTTAAAATTGCTCAAAAATTGACTTGGTACAAAAAACTCGATTTTATGTCAGCATGAGGAAGAATCGTGAAAAATTTTATTTGACTTGCAAAATTTATCACGATTTTAATTCAGCATGAGGAAGAATCGTGAAAAATTTTATTTGTTCGAAAATTGAGAAAATATGAATGGAAATCATCTTCAGAATGACTTTTTATTCAGTTTCAAGCTTAAAATTGCTCAAAAATTGACTTGGTACAAAAAACTCGATTTTATGTCAGCATGAGGAAGAATCGAGCTAAATTTTATTTGTTCGAAAATTGAGAAAATATGAATGGATCAAACTCATCAAATTTTATTAAAAAAATTCTCACAAATAACGGCTTCATTCAACAAGTGTGCGCCACATGTTCCATTTTTCAATTTAACGGGAAAAGAAAAAGATTCCAATTCGTTGAAAGTTGTTTTGCGTTCAAATAATTGACCAACTACAACACATGTCAACATTCACTCTATTGGCTTTTAAACGTTTTGCGTACAAATTTTTAACCAATCCATGTTTAATATAGCAACAATCCAACAAAATAAATAATTTGACAACAAAAAATCTGGCGAGGTACTTTGACCACGATTTGCGTAATTAATAAAAATCTGATTCACACAAAAGATTAGTCAAAAAGTAGCGTTGGACATTCGCGGTTCACTTTTCGACGTGTGCCGCTTTTCATTTCACTCGAAAATCGTGTAAAACCCTTGAACAAGTGTCTGACACATTTTTTGTGTTTCATGTAATGCTTTTACGACGTAAATAAAACTTGAACTTCAATTCGTCTGGATGCAATTGCGAGAGAAGCTGAACAAAACAATAAAAAAAATTAGATCAGATTAGAATCTATTTTTAGAAAATCACTTAAGAAAAGGTAATTTTTACATTAATTTCACAATTTTAACTTTTTTGAAAGGAAGCCATGCAAATAGAGGTCAATGTCTCAACATTCTAGACGATTTTTTTAATGACCAGCAATAAACCTAAATAATTTTTTTTTAGTTTAATTCGCGAAATGACATCGTTCAAAGTGTGGCAAGCGACGTACACATGTCTCAAGGACACGCACGATGATGCCTTCAAAGCGGTTGATCGAGCCATTAAATTAGAGGAGTTGGAAAAGCCCGAATTAGCCATTCAAGAGTACAAAAAAGCCGTAACGTTGATCGATAGGGCTTTGAATATCATCGTTGAACCGCCCGAGGAACTGGATGACACGTGGAACGAAGGCGTTAAAATGGTGAACAAGATGAAAAGTGCTCGTGAAGAGATTTTGATGCGAGTTGCTGCTGTCGATAAGGGCATTGAGAAACGAAAAATGGTGAATTTCATGAATTTTTTCAACTTTTTGACACTTTTTCATTGAATTTTTTTTCAACAGCAAGAAAAGCCGGTTGAAATTAATGCTGTGAGTACCCGTCCTCGTACTTATGAAGAACTTGCACAAGCTTTGCGGGACATGCAGTATAACGAATTGAATGCTGTTCAATATCTGGAACTGTTATTCTCGTGTGATGAAGTCAAATTCTACCGAATTAAGGTTACGGGCGAAGTTACGAGTGGTCAGGAAGTATCAACCTTCCGCATTGTGCGATTGGAGAAGGATGACAAACAAAATTTGGATTCTACGATATTTTTGCAAGTAATTCCCACAAATCATGCGACAAGAATCGAAAATGCGGAAGAACCATTACTCGAATTGGACGAAGCTTCGTTGGTATCTCCCGAAGAAAGGCCTCCGTCGATGACAACGTCTTCCTGCCAAACGACAGAAGATGATCTTGGAGCAGTTGGAGGCGAATCTCGTGACCCATCATGGGTATATCCCATCATTCCGGGTGTTTCGCCGTGTTATCGCACCGAATATGGCGCCTTCATCTTCCCGGATCTCGAAACAAACGACGGAAGTGCCGTCGGAATTGTCTTGCCCGAGGGCGCGGATCAAGTTGTACTCGAAATTTTGGTCGAATTACTTCAGGGCGTCATGAAAAAGGGCGGCGTCATCGAGTTTGGCGACGCCGAAGTCACTCGTGTGCGTCGAAACGTTCCCGTACGCGTTTCCGAAACAATTGTCAAGGGCGCTTACTACATTTCCAAAGGCATGATATACTCTGCTGAGAAAACCGGCGAATTTCTGAACTACAGCACGCCGTATCTCATCTCAAAAATCCAAAAAGCCGAGCCAAATACGCAACAACCCATCTCGGGAAATGTCAATACGAGCATTCAAGTCGCCAAAACAGTGACAGGCGTTGCGGCAAAATTCACAGGATACGTTGCGGGCAAAGTTGGTTCCGCAACAGCTGGTTTGGGACAATGGTTAGCGCCACATATCCAAAAACGTGGTTCACAATTGCTCACACACTCTTTCGGATATGATCACGACGAGGCAAATGAAACGATGAAAGATGTACTTACGATAGCAGCAGGCGCTGTTGAGGGATTCGGGACTGTTTACAGCGGATTAGAGAATTCAGCGTCAATTTTGGGACGAAGTTTGAGCCAAAATACAGTAAAAGTCGTTGAACATCGTTACGGACAAGAAGCGGGACTTGCAACGGGTGATACTTTCGATACTGTGGGCAACGTCATCAACTTGAGTCGCGATATAAACATTTTCACACCGAAAGGATTCGCCAAAAAAGCCGTCAAAAATACAGGAAAGGCAGTTGTAACGGATTTTCTGCCGAGATCTGACTCGATGACAGCCAGTTCGAGTCTCACAGGCATCAATTATGCGAATCTCTCCGTACTTGCCAAAGATCTTGCCAAGGAAAAGAATTAGGAATCATCTAAATAACCGGGAAACGGGAACATAGAACGCTCATCTGTACTTTAGCAACATTTTGTGACAATAAATATCCAGAGCTTGCATATTTTTGGAACCCCTTAGTTAGAAACCAGACATGAAATGCTGTGAAAATACAAAAAAAATATATATTTACTGTTAAAAATTTAATTTTTGATTGGTTTGAACTTCAATAAGATGCCTCCATGGTAAGTGAGTGTAATTTCAGCTGGATTCAAGACAGGATTCTTCGGCATTTTTTCACTTACAGAAATATCGAAGCTCGTCACGATATGAGCGATGCAACATTTCATCTGAGTTTGAGCGAATCTCTGTCCCAAACAGACTCGAGGTCCGTCGCCGAATGGAAAAAGAACTCCTTTATCCTTAAATTGCTTCATTCCGCCATTTTCCTCATTGAAACGATCTGGATCAAAGTCTTTAGCTGTCGGTCCATAATACTCCGGATCTTGTTGGAAATCAATCATAGGCCATCCGACATTCGTTCCTTTTTCGATATGCAATTTTTTGCCATCTGCCAACTCCAAGTCAAAGTCTTCCGAACATTCGCGCGTCAATCTCGGTATAACGGGATGCAAACGAAGCGTTTCAACGATCACTTGTTCCAAATATTCGTGATGCATTACAGCGTCATACTCGAAAGTTCCGTCATTTTTCTTAATTTCGTTCATCATGTCTCGTAATTTTTGCTGAAATTGCTTATTTTTCGCCAATTCGTAGAAGACATGCGATAACGTAATGCTAGACGTCTCGACGCCATCAAAGAAGAACGTAATTGTGTGTGCCATAACCTCAACGTCGTCAAGTCCCTTCTTTTCTCGCAAATGAATGAGGTAATCGACAAAATCCTGACGTTCGATATTGTTCTCCTTGCGATACGAAATCGTCTCTTTTAGTAAATTTGTGAGGAATTTTTCGTATTTTTCAGGTACAAATCGAAATTTGAAGATTTTTGTGATAAAAGGCAAAGCAGGTCCAAGCACAGCGGTTACGTAAAAACGCCACGTGGGTGAAAAAACGTTACGAGCAATGTCACGAAGTTCTGATTGTTGTCCAGAAAGTGCTCCGGAGTCGACGCCGTAGATTGAATTACAAACAACATCTGTCGTGTATTTGCCACACAACTCACGTGTTTCAATATATTCACTCGTTTCCATTTGGTTTTCGATGTAATTCTTCATTTTATCGGCAACTGCTTCCATGACGGGAAAAAGTGCCTTCATCTACGAGATTTTTTTTATTAAAAAACGGTTTTAGCATGAAAAATAATGAAACTTACTCTTCCGCTGGAAAAAGCTGGAATAATTTCCGAACGTTTTTCCTTCCATTCTTCACCTTTCAAGAAAAATGGATTTCTACCAGCAAGTGGATCACTTTCTTTGTCGATCTATTGGAAAATTTTTAATAGAAAAAATATTTTTTTTATTTTAAAATAATTTTTTCTTACCGTTCCAAAAACATTTCCTTGATTGGCAAAATTTTTGAAATTCGTTGTGCTCAAATTTCGAGCAATTTCCGGATCCAAAATCAAGAGTTCTGGACAAACGCCACGGAAGAGACCAACAACGCTTTCTTTGCCTTTGTAAGTTCTAAAAAAAAATTAAATTATGATGACTTCATACTTTTGTTATTTCAGTTTCTGTTTCTTTGAACATATGTATGATTTTTTTCGTTATCTATGATGTAATTGACTTTTCAAGAGCAGCTGATATTGGATTTAAGCATATGTTTCGTGATTTTCTTATCAAAATTACTATTTATGAAAATGATAAGAAGAATGGATTCAAAGTCATAAAAAATCGAAAGTGATTCAATAAAAAAGTTTCAAAAGAAATTTAGAAAAGTTACTTCCTACTATGATTTTTATCAAATATTTTCTATTTTTTTAATCAAAATTTTTTACTTACTTGTAGATTTCAGTCAATTCGTCGACGATATGAACTTTTCTATTATAAGTGCTCGGCAAATTTCCCACAAAAAGTTTTGGTTCGGGGCATACAATTCCTCGTTTCTTCCAATAATCGTAGTTGTGAGTTAAATAATAGTAAGCGAGACTTCCCAAAACGACGAGAAGCGCAAAAAACACCAACATTTTGAATAAACTTCTGGTTTCGATCAGAGTTAAAGAACGACTGAAGTGAATTCCTGTTATTCGTTTAATTTATCTTCGTCTTTGTTTTGATTAATTTATTCGCTGAACATCGGAGTCATGATTTCTAAAAAAATAAATAAAATTAAAAAAAAAAATTAAAAAGATTAAAAAAATTAAATTATTTAAATTTAAAATTAATTCAAAAATAAAATTAAAAAATATTTAAAAAAATTAAAATAAAAAAATAAACAAATATTACTCACACGTACGGCAAATTAACCTTGAAAAGCTTAAATGGGCAAAAAAAATCAGCTGTATTTTTTTTATCTCGTCCAAAATGATGAATTAAATTTAATAGATTGACGAGTCAATGACCAGTTCACAAATTTCGCTACATTTAGCAAAGCAAAAAATCATGACTAAGCAATTTTTTTAAAAAATTATGTCATGATTTCATATTATTATGAACATAAATTAATTAAAAATCTAAATTTGTTGACCAAAAATTCTTTTCTATTTTTACGTTCAAGGTTTTTTTTACTTAAATGAAGTCGCAATAAATGTAAACAAAGACCCATTTAACTTGGAAGCATAATTTATGTTGCGTTGATTATTTCGGCGCAATTCGTTCATCTCCCCTTCGTACATTATAATATTATTTACGTTACGAATTTCAATTCACACCAACTTTCGATGCAAAAAAAAATTTTCATCATCAGAATAAATAAATTAATGTTGAAATACTTAAATAAACAGACAAAATGAAGCATCTGCGATTGATTTTTCATTAATTTTTTATCCGATAATTTTTTTTTTCGTTGCGGAAATAACGGAAAATGCGCTTATATGCTTTTCTATTTAAATAATTGCGACTTTTAAATTAATTTTTGGAAAATAAAACGAAGAATATTCACAGAACACATCACGTTTCGACTCCAGTCGTGTTTTAGCTGGAACAAAGAAAAGACGTGAAAAGAAAAAAATTTGAAAATGTTGGTTATTTTGGCACTTCTTGTCGTTTTGGGGAGTCTTGCTTACTATTATTTGACTCACAATTATGGATATTGGAAGAAACGAGGAATTGCAGGTCCAAAACCAAAACTTTTCGTGGGAACTTTGCCGAGCACTTATAACAAAAGTGTTCACTTGATCGATGAATTGGACGAAATTTATAAGTGAGTTCATTGGGAAATTTCTAAAAATAGATTTAATTTTAGATAAATTAAAATTTATGGAGTACAGTATTTATTTATGGAGTATTTATTGAATTTTTATTTAATAATTTAATTTTTTTTTTTTACTCAATAAAATTTTATTTAATTAAATTAAAATTACTTACATTTTTTTTATTATAAAACATTTAAAAAAAAATTATCAAAAAAAATTGCAAAAAAAATTATCAACACTGTCAAGTTCAATTTTTTAACCGTTTCAAGGTTGATTTGCCGCACATGCCAATTTAATAAAATAATATTTGTTTTTATTTATTTAATTTTTTTTTCAGAACATACAAGGGCAAAGAGAGTGTTGTTGGAATTTATCGCGGAGTCGTCCCAGAATTGCTGATTTTGGATCCCGAAATCGCCAAGAGCTGCATGACGACACATTTCAAGCATTTTGGGAATCCTGGAAATGTAATAGGAAATGTAAGTTAAAATTTTTTAATGTTTCAAAAATATTTTTCAAATATTTTTTTACAGGTCGATAAAGAAATTGATCCATTAGGAGGTCGAAATCCATTTTTCTTGAAAGGCGAGGAATGGAAAGAAAAGCGCGCGGAAATTTTACCTGCTTTTTCCAGCGGAAGAGTGCGTTTCTTACGGTTTTATGTTGAAATTTAATTAAATTTAGTAAAATTTTTCAGATTAAGGCACTTTTTCCCGTTATGCAAGCAGTTGCTGACAACATGAAACAATACATCGAAACTCAAATGGAAACAAATGAAGATATTGAAACACGTGAATTGTGTGCCAAATACACAACAGATGTCGTTTGCAATTCAATCTACGGCGTTGATTCGGGAGCATTTTCCGGACAAAAATCTGAATTACGAGACATCGCTCGAAACGTTTTTAACTTCCCTTGGTACTTTTACGTGGTTCTTGCTTTGTCGCCCACATTTCCCAACATCGCAAAATTGTTCAGATTCCGTTTTGTTCCTGAAAAATATGCAAAATTTTTAACAGATTTACTCCAACAAACCATCAAATATCGCAAAGACACAAAATTGGAACGTCAGGATTTCGTCGATTTTCTCATTCATTTGCAAGAAAAGAAGGGAATAAGTGACGTAGAGACAGCTGCTCACACTATAACTTTCTTCTTCGATGGCATTGAGACTTCTAGCATCACTTTGTCTTTCGTACTGTACGAATTGGCGAAAAATAAGCAATTTCAATACAAATTACGGGAATTATTGAACGAAGTTAAGAAAGAAGACGGCACTTTTGACTACGAATCTGTTGTAGATCACGCATTTTTGGATCAAGTTGTCATGGAAACGATGCGCGTTCATCCTGTGGTGCCGCAATTGACTCGCGAATGCACCGAAACATTCGAAATGGAGTTGCCGGAAGGCAAAAAAGTGACAATTGATAAGGGCATGAACATTGGATGGCCTCTTGCAAACATTTTTACAGATCCGGAGTATTATGGACCGACTGCTGATCAATTCGATCCGGAACGCTTCAATGAGGAAAATGGCGGAATGAAGCAATATAAGGATAAAGGAGTTCTTTGTCCATTCGGTGATGGTCCTCGTATCTGTTTGGGACAGCGATTTGCCCAAACTCAGATCAAATGTTGCATCGCTCATATTGTGACGAGTTTTGATATTTCTTTGAGTCCAAATATGCCGGAGAAGCCTGAATATAATCCAATGCATATACTTTTGTCCTACAAAGGAGGAATTTTCTTGAAATTTAAAGCGATAAAACATTAATTTGATGTTTGTGACGTAATTTCAGTGAAATAAATGTTCTTTTTTGTTAAAATTTTGAATTTAGAGATAAAAGTTACGCTTGATTTTTTATAAGTTAAGATAATCTTATCTCATTAGTCGTTTGTCAGCTGCTAAATTATAAAGACGCAAACATTTTTTTCTCAAAATGTTGGTCATTTTGGCGCTTTTTGTCGTTTTTGGAAGTCTTTTGTATTATTATTTGACTCACAACTACGACTATTGGAAGAACCGAGGAATAACAGGTCCCGAACCAAAACTTTTTGTGGGTACTTTGCCAAGCACTTACAATAAAAAAGTTCACTTGTTCTATGAAATTGATGAAATTTACAGGTAAATATCGATTCTATGTTATTTTCTGAAAGAAAAATTATAAAAAGTTACGAGTTTAATTTCAAGAGTAATTAATTTTTTGCTAAAAAATGTTAAAAATAGTTACCTAATTTTTAAAATCTTATCAAAAGATAAGAGACAAAACAAAATATTATGAAATTTTTTGCAGAAAATACAAAGGTAAACAAAGCGTTGTTGGAATTTACCGTGGAATCGTCCCAGAATTGCTAATTTTGGATCCTGAGCTTATAAAAAGTTGCATGACGACGAATTACAAATATTTCGGCAAACCTGGAAGTAATTTCGAAAGTGTAAGTCAAATTTTAAGTTATTTTTTCTATAAAATTTAAATTATATTTTTTTTTAGTTGACAAAAGAAACGGATCCTCTTTTCGGCCGAAATCCATTTAACTTGGAAGGCGAAGAATGGAAAGAAAAACGTGGAGAAATCTTGCCTGCTTTTTCGAGTCAAAGAGTAAATTTTCCTTTGATATGGTTTTGATTTGAAAACTAATTCAAGAACAATGCTTGATTTAGTTTTTTTCTTCAAAACTGTGTCAAAGCCATTTTTGTCAAATCTTGCTCCAAATGGATAAAAATTTGTCAGAGGGCTCTAATTTATCATTTTTAATCATTTTATAACTCAAAACTGCCAAAAAATTGAAACTGAAAAAAATTTTTTTCTTTGACATAGTTTTGTTTTGAAAACTAAATCAAGAAAAAACTAAATCAAAAACTGTGTCAAAAACTATGTCAAAGCCATTTTTGTCAAATCTTGCTCCAAATGGATAAAAATTTGTCAGAGGACTCTAGTTTATCATTTTTAATCATTTTATAACTCAAAACTGCCAAAAAATTGAAACTGAAAAAAATTTTTTTCTTTGACACAGTTTTGTTTTAAAAACAAATGGATAAAAATTTGTCAGAGGGCTAAATCAATAAAAAACTGCCAAAAAATTGAAACTGAAAAAAATTTTTTTCTTTGACATAGTTTTGATTTGAAAACTAAATCAAGAGAAAAACTGTGTCAAAAACTATGTCAAAGCCATTTTTGTCAAATCTTGCTCCAAATGGATAAAAATTTGTCAGAGGGCTCTAATTTATCATTTTTAATCATTTTATAACTCAAAACTGCCAAAAAATTGAAACTGAAAAAAAATTTTTTCTTTGACATAGTTTTGATTTGAAAACTAAATCAAGAGAAAAACTGTGTCAAAAACTGTGTCAAAAACATTTTTGTCAAATCTTGCTCCAAATGGATAAAAATTCTGCAGAGGGCTCTAATTTATCATTTTATAACTCAAAACTTTTGAAAAAAATCTTTGACATAGTTTTGTTTTTTGTCAAAAACTATGTCAAAGCCATTTTTGTCAAATCTTGCTCCAAATGGATAAAAATTTGTCAGAGGGCTCTAATTTATCATTTTTAATCATTTTATAACTCAAAACTGCCAAAAAATTGAAACTGAAAAAAAATTTTTTCTTTGACATAGTTTTGATTTGAAAACTAAATCAAGAGAAAAACTGTGTCAAAAACTATGTCAAAGCCATTTTTGTCAAATCTTGCTCCAAATGGATAAAAATTTGTCAGAGGGCTCTAACTTTTCATTTTTAATCATTTTATAACTCAAAACTGCCAAAAAATTGAAACTGAAAAAAAATTTTTTCTTTGACATAATTTTATTTTGAAAACTAAATCAAGAGAAAAACTGTGTCAAAAACTATGTCAAAGCCATTTTTGTCAAATCTTGCTCCAAATGGATAAAAATTTGTCAGAGGACTCTAGTTTATCATTTTTAATCATTTTATAACTCAAAACTGCCAAAAAATTGAAACTGAAAAAAAAATTTTCTTTGACATAGTTTTGATTTGAAAACTAAATCAAGAGAAAAACTGTGTCAAAGCCAAAAAAAAACTTGTCAAAGCCATTTTTGTCAAACATAGCTCTAACTTTTTTTTTTGAAAACTCAAAACTGCCAAAAAATTGAAACTGAAAAAAATTTTTTCTTTGACATAGTTTTGATTTGAAAACTAAATCAAAAACTGTGTCAAAAACTATGTCAAAGCCATTTTTGTCAAATCTTGCTACAAATTGATAAAAATTTGTCAGAGGGCTCTAATTTATCATTTTTAATCATTTTATAACTCAAAACTGCCAAAAAATTGAAACTGAAAAAAAAAATTTTTCTTTGACATAGTTTTGTTTTGAAAACCAAATCAAGAGCAAAACTAAATCAAAAACTGTGTCAAAAACTATGTCAAAGCCATTTTTGTCAAATCTTGCTCCAAATGGATCAAAATTTATCAGAGGGCTCTAATTTATCATTTTTAATCATTTTATAACTCAAAACTGCCAAAAAATTGAAACTGAAAAAAAAATTTTCTTTGACATAGTTTTGATTTGAAAACTAAATCAAGAGCAAAAAAACTGTGTCAAAAACTATGTCAAAAACTATGTCAAAGCCATTTTTGTCAAATCTTGCTCCAAATGGATAAAAATTTGTCAGAGGGCTCTAATTTATCATTTTTAATCATTTTATAACTCAAAACTGCCAAAAAATTGAAACTGAAAAAAATTTTTTTCTTTGACATAGTTTTGATTTGAAAACTAAATCAAGAGAAAAACTGTGTCAAAAACTGTGTCAAAAACTATGTCAAAGCCATTTTTGTCAAATCTTGCTCCAAATGGATAAAAATTTGTCAGAAGGCTCTAATTTATCATTTTTAATCATTTTATAACTCAAAACTGCCAAAAAAATTAAAACTGAAAAAAAATTTTTAATTAAAAACTTTGAAAAATTACTTAATTTCATATTTTTTTTTTAGATAAAGGCGCTTTTCCCCATTATGGAAGCAGTTGTCGACAAGATGAAGCAATATATCAAAGCAGAAATGAAAGTTTTGGAAAATATTGAAACTCGTGAGATGTGTTCGAAGTACACAACAGACATCGTTTGCAATTCAATCTTCGGCGTTGATTCCGGAGCTTTTTCCGAACAAAAATCTGAACTACGAGACATTGCACGGAACATTTTTAAGCCTCCATGGTACACTTTCATCGTATTTGGACTTGCTCCGAATTTTCCTTTCATCCTAAAACTCCTGCCATTGCGACTTGTACCTGAAAAATACACGAATTTTATAACGGATTTGTTGGAAAAAAGCATCGCTTATCGAAAAGAGACAAAATTAGAACGTCAGGATTTCGTCGATTTCCTCATCCAATTGCAGCAAAAGAAAGGAATCAGTAATCTTGACATCGCTGGACACACAATGACCTTTTTCTTCGATGGCATCGAGTCTTCTAGCATAACCTTGTCCTTTGTCTTCTACGAATTAGCTAAAAATAAGCAAGTTCAAGACAAATTACGGCAATTATTGAACGAAATTAAGCAAAAAGATGGAAATTTCGAGTATGACAATCTCGTAGATCACGAATATTTGGATCAAGTACTCATGGAAACGATGCGCCTTCATCCTGCTTTGCCTCAATTACGACGAAAATGCACCGAAACGTACGACATGAAGTTGCCCGAAGGTCAAATTGTGAGAATTGAAAAAGGAATTGTCATTGGATTTCCAACTATGAAGATTTTTACTGATCCCGAGTATTATGGATCGGATGCGGAGCAATTTGTGCCGGAACGCTTCAACGCAGAGCACGGCGGAGTAAAGCATTTCCGAGATAAAGGAGTTTTTTATCCTTTTGGTGATGGACCTCGTATCTGTTTGGGTCAGCGGTTCGCTCATGCTCAAGTAAAATGCGCCATCGCTCAGATTGTGACGAATTTCGACATTTCCGTAAGTGATAAAATGCCCGAAAATCCGGAATATAATCCGATGGACTTACTTTTAGCCTTTAAAGGAGGAATTTTATTAAAATTTAAAGAAATTTAAGAAAAATAATAAAAAATTACCTTTGAAATTGAAAAGAATTTGAGAATGATAAGCACTTTTTTGCATATCACATCACACAAACGTGAGAATTTTACAAAGTAAACAAATTCATTCATAATGTACGTTTTATTTATCTTTCCACAAATGTGACCTTGATTAAATTTGATGACATAATGTCCCACACGACGTCGATCGTTACCTTATCTGAACCAATAATTAATAAATTACACAGTTGACGATTCCAGTTCGTGTTTTGCCGGCAAATAGAACAGACGTCGCTCGAAAATGTTCACAACTCTCCTAATATTTGTGTCGATTGTCGTTTTATTTTATAAATATGTGACGTATCGTCAAAGTTATTGGAAGCGAAAAGGTATCAAAGGTCCCAAACCGACATTTCTTGCGGGAAATTTGTTCAATTCTTTCTTGCAAAAGGAAGCATTTGCTGATGACGTTGATCGGATTTACAAGTAATCTTAAAATAATTCATTAAAAATTAAAAATATTCAAAATTTTTTAACTTTTTTAGGCAATACAAGGATCGACAAGGCGTAATTGGCATATATCAGCTTTTGAAACCTACGTTGATGGTCACCGACTCGCAAATCGTAAAACATGTTTTGGTTGAAAACTTTAAAAATTTCCACATGAATGGCTTTGAAAAACTTCTAAATGAAAAATCAGACCCGTTATTGGCTTACAATCCATTTTTCCGATCCGGAGACGCATGGAAAGACAAACGTTCGGAAGTTACGCCAGCTTTTTCTCCTGCTCGTATTAAGGCGATGTACCCCTTGATCGAGTCGGTGTGTGAAAAAATGAAGGAATATATTGAAAAAGCCGCAAATTCTGGGCAAGCGCTCGAAGGAAAAGACGTAAGTTGTAAATATTTCAAAATTTTAGACAAAAAATTCATTAAAACTCACAAACAGCTTTCATCACGTTACACTTGTGATGTCGTCACGAAATGTATTTTCTCCGCAGATGCCATGTCTTTCGAAAATGAGAACAACGAGATACGGAAACAAGCTGCCAACATCTTTGGATCGTCATTTTTCTCCATTATTTTCTTCACAATGATGGAAATTTGTCCTGCTTTGTTCAAAACACTTCGTATTGGGTTCGTACCAAAGGCAACTGAAGCATTTTTCCGAGATTTGATGCGACAAGCGATCGATCATCGTCAAAAAAGTAACGTCAATAGTCAGGATTACCTTGATTTCTTGCTGCAAATGCAGAAAAAGAAGGGACTGTCAGATTTGGAAGTTGCTGCTAGCGGAATTACGTTCTTCTTGGATGGCCTTGAGACATCTGCTGTTGGAATTTCGTACATTTTATACGAGGTTTGAATGAAATTTGAGATTTTTAATTAAATTTTTGATGGTTTTTATGTTTTTTTTTTAGCTTGCCAGTAACAAAGAAGTTCAAGACAAGTTGCGAGAAGAACTGAAATCAGCTGAAAATTTGGATTATGATACTCTTGTGAACCTACCTTATCTAGATCAAGTATTCCATGGTACTTAATATCATATTTTTTTTGAATGAATGATCAAAAAAAAAATAATTTTTACCTTTTAGAAAGTTTACGGATGCATCCTCCAGCGGGTTTTCTCAATCGTGTGTGCACTGAACCCATTGAACTTGACATTGGGAAAGAAAAAAAATTCTTCGTTGAAAAAGGAACCACATTACTTCTTCCAATTCACTCCATTCACTATGACGATGCCAACTACGACGAACCCGAAAAATTCAAACCTGATCGTTTCAACGATGGCGCCATCAAGGATTATCGCGATAACGGCAAATGGTTGACTTTCGGCGATGGACCTCGTACTTGTTTGGGACAGCGATTCGCAAAAGCACAATCCAAAGCTTGTATCGCCACGATTTTGTTGAATTTTGAAATTTCCGTGAATGAAAAGACCATGACACCATTGCGTTTGGACCCAAAAGACTTCCTTGGATCAGCTCTCGGCGGAATTTGGCTTAATTTTAAGAAAATTAACAATTAAAGTATTCAATGTTGCACTGAAAAGTTCATTTAAGTAACAAATAAACGATTGTTCATTCAGTTTTGCGTTAGAATTGCAACGAGAAGGACGTGCAAAATGTTTTCTGGCATCATAATTTTCTTTGTTGTACGAAGTTTGTGGATTTTCTATCAATTTTTGAAGAGAAAACATAATTATTGGATAGCTCGAGGTGTTGTTGGACCAAAACCAACGTTTTTAATTGGATCCTTTCCGAGTATAATCAACAAATGGAGACATAATTTGGATGAGATTTCAATTTTGTACGAGTAAGTGAACGATCATTGTCTGAAAAGACCGTGAGAATTAACCGCAAAGTTCTCATAGCGTGATAATGAAAAGTTTGGAGCAATTAAAATTTAGTTTTAACTTACAGAGAAGAAAAAATCTTTAAGAAGCCATGGAATTTTTAAAAATTTTAAAATTTTTCCTCAATAATTTTAATAAAACAGTGAAATTCTTTGAATTTTCTTTGCTTTTGAACTAAAAATATTATAAAATTTCAATATTCAACAGAAAGTTCAAGGACAAAGCCCCATTTATTGGCATCTATTATGGCCTTAAACCAGCTTTAATGATACTTGACCCCCAAATCGCTCGAAGTATCATGATTTCAGACTTCAGTCACTTTACTGATACTGTCGGAAGTTTCAGCGTAAGTAATTTTTATCTCAATTTGATCGATTTTTTTATTTTTCCTTATAGATTGACAAAGAAATCGACCCATTAATCGGATTAAATCCATTTTTCTTGAAAGGAGATGAATGGAAAGAAAAACGAAGTGAAATTTCACCTGCTTTTAGCAACACAAGGGTAATTTTGAGTAAAATTTCATTCAAAAAAATATTAAAAATTTAATTTTAGATCAAATTTATCTTTCCTTTGATGGAAAAATCAGCCATTCAATGCATCGAAACTCTACTAAAAAGCAATAAAAATTTAAAAAATTTAGAAATGCGTGAAATTTGTGCTGAATTCACAACTAACGTTGTTGCATCTTCAGTTTTGGGCGTCGAAACTTGTAAAATCAACTCTTACAACTTACGAAATTTATCGAAAAATGTCTTGAAACCATCATTCCGACTTGTTTACGTGCTATTTTTGGCTCCTTTCTTCCCTGGAATTGCAAAACGATTAAAAGTCAAGTTATGTCGAGACCGAGAAGAGAATTTACTGAAGAAGTTATTCACAGAAGCAGTTAAAAATCGTCCTGAAAAATCACGAAACGACTTTTTAGAGTATTTGATTCAATTAAAAAGTA